>NC_134458.1:44152279-44483350 GCF_047948215.1 Lycorma delicatula
GGAGCGTCAGAGGCTATATAAATATTTATATATGTATGTTTAATTGCAGCTAAAAGGCCACAAAAAATCGATTCTAAATGGATAATCGATAGTATTTCGGTATCGATTTATTTGTGTCGAAAATAGTTGTGTTTTAAGATCTCCTACGACATTGAATGAATGAATTACGGTAGTAAAATTTATTAATTTATTTTATAATTACTATTACTGTTGTTATTTATTGTTTATAAACAATTAAGAAAAAATCTTATAATTTTATGATGTGCAGTATGTTCGATCATGTAAGCATGTTCTTTATTACTAAATATTAACCCTTCTTTTATTAATAAAATTAATAAATAAATAAAAATACAAATATAAAATATAATTAAAAATAAGCTACGCTTAGAAATTAAATTAAATAATCCATAAATTAATTGACTACGGAGTGCTTCTAGCGGGAGAGAGTCGTGGAGGGAGCCGTGTGCAGCCGCCCGCTCGGTGCACCACCATAGGTCTGTTCTGCGCCATAATTTTATAGCTAAATATTAACTAATAATCCTTTTCTTTTATTAATAAAATCAAATAAATAAAACTAATAATTTACACGACTGCCCAAAAAGCAGTGTAATATTTTTAGGGTGTTTGTTCCACCATAGTAGCTCAACGGCCGAACCGACTTAAATGAATGATCCCGCGTTGGAATCCTTACGTTTCTGGGAGTGTCATAGGCTGTATAAATATGTATATATATATATATATATATATATATATATCATATACATGTATGCATATTTATAAAAATATATGTAGCAGTGAAGATTTTCCGGTTGAAGCATAAACTTTAATGTATTGAATAATGAACTGTGAACTCTGTGAGCCTCGGTCGCTGTGTTAGCTGGATTTGAATTGAATGATTCAAATGAATAAAATTACAAGCATAGTAGAATTAAATTTACGTTAAATAAAATAATATAGTACTAAATAAATTAAAAAAATGTCTGTTTAATAATAATGAGCTTCCCGTGGGGACTGCATGTGAGGCTAGAGTAGTGAGGTGATGCGAGTACCTCATGCGAGGCTAGACGATTCATCACCATTAATTGGTAACAAACGGAGTATTCCTGGGGTGTTGTTTTGGGAGGTGCAGTGGGGTGCTCTTATAATATCTCTGCAAACAATCGTCCGATTTTCAAAATTCCAAAGTGGTATTTGCGAGTTAATACAAAATCAGGATGGAAACAAACCGGAACAAAAGAGCAATATTTGTCAGCAATGTTTTTTTCAGCAGTGTGTTTTTTATTTTTTAATATTTATCTCTTGTTAAAGATGGTTTTGACAGAAGAGTGGAATTTTTGGAGAAATTATTATTCGTTGTGAAGAAGATCTTGATTTCTCTAGTTCAGTGGTACGGATTGATGAAGTGTACTTCAAATTGTGTAGTAGACTCATCATTGTTGTGTTTGTCGGTCTGATGAAAATCCTCGATTAATTATGAAGAAGGAAATTAATGTACCTGGAATTAATGTTTGTAGTTGAATCACAATAAAAAGGAGTGACATCTGATTTTTTCAAAGGAGGTGAACATCTCATATCTAGATGTTACAAAATTTTGTTAAATTGTTATAAATATAAAATAAATAACAATTTATTGTAATAAATATAAATAATATATTATTATTTTTATAAGTTTATTAAAATTGCTATAAAAATTTTGTTATTAAGCTATTAAACATTTTTTGTTTGACATTGATATTCTCTGTATTTAGTAGTAAAATTAGCTCTTAATCACTGTGCTAGTCAAGTTACGAGACTGCCTTGATAAAACTTTTCCTGAATGGATCGAGTGACCATGACGTTCATATAGTTCGATATCATGGGTTTTTTTTTGTTTTAGGGAATCGTCAAACATAAATTGCTTTAACCGCTTCAAGTTTAACCGCTATTGAAAACTGAGTTGAATTTATAAATTGGGACAAAAGATTTTTGAAAATAACATGTAATTCAGTGGTTAAATGTTGCCACGGATGAATAAGTGCAAAAGGGCGGTATTCTAAACGCTTCCTCTGATTATGTTAAAATATGTAATAATAAATTCTTTTATTAGTTATTTTACATTAATGATATGGAGATTAAGAAGTCACTTCGAAAAAGTGTTGTGAAGTCGGTATTTATTTATACCAGTAATACGTGTTATCGGTTAGACTACATGTCTATTTAAATTATCATTATTATTATTTAAATTATCGATAAATTAATTGTAACTGTTAGACGCATGGAAAGGAGTATATTAAAGATTAATATCAGAAATGTATTATGAATGGAGATTATAGAAAAATAATCGTAGAGAAAAAATGAAATGATGTCTAATATCGATGATGGAAGATGGTTCAAGAAGATATTGGAGCGGTATTTCTTAACTATTTCACGTAAGCGAGACAGGCTTAATCATAAATAGGATTACGAAATGAAAAAAGGTTGTAAGTACTATATGACTTGACCGCCAACGCCGGTCAAGTCATGATTACCAAAATGTGATTTAAGCATCAAAATTCCCAAATTTCAAATAAACAAATTTTTAATTTTAGGAGCTTCCTTACTTTATGGGACAAATTTAGACAAAAATTTATTTATAAAGAAATAATCTGTGACAAAGAAAAGATTGATTTAAAAGAGAATTGTTTAAAAATATTGAAAAACTAAAGTGTAACTTTTACAAAAGTAATGAAAAAAATTGCTTCTCATTCTGAGTAAGGAATACAATATATGTTTCAAAGCTACTTTAATTTTAATAGCTCTAAGTTATGAAGAAAAATATAAAAACAAAAATTTAAGGAGTTGAGTTTTAAAATTTTTGAAAATAATTTGTCCGATTTCAAACCTAAGATTTCTTCATACTTATTGAAGATAAACAACCTATCCTCACTTCCTAGAAAAATAAATTAAAACTGAGTAAACGAAGAAAAAATCTGGGAAAGTACTGCATGACTTTCCCGGCTATTAATAATAAAGATTAAAAGAATTAGAGCCAAAAAACAAAAAAAGCAGAATATATATTTTTTTAAAGGTGAGAAATAAATTTTAAGAGAAATTTTCTAAAAATGTTCATATACGAGGTGTGTTAGAAAAGTAATGAAATTGGTAACACTGTGTCTACCGGTCTGTGCTAGACCGGTTTTTTCATTCCTTCCACATACTCAGTACGAGTTTCAACTTCGTTCAGCCAACACATTATTTTTGACAGCGCCATCAGTGAAGTTGTATTTTTGTTGTGTGTTACGAAAATGGAGCATCGGAATTTAGAGCGACGTTGTGCAATCAAGTTTTGTGTTAAACTTGGGGAATCCGCAAGTGTAACCTTTGAAAAGTTGAAACAGGCCTATGAGGAACATTGCATATCAAGAGCACAAGTTTTCCGCCGGCACAAATCGTTTTTGGAAGGCCGAGAACACGTTGAAGATCAACCTCGCTAAGGGAGACCTTCAACTTCAAAATCTGACGAAAACGTTGAGCGTGTGAGGGTTCTTGTGAGATCAGACCGTCGTTTAACAATAAGGATGATGAATGATCAGTTAAATTTGAACATCAAATTTTGACAGATGATTTGGACAAGCAAAAGGTTTGTGACAGACAATTTCATGACAATGCCCCGTGTCACACTGCCATTTCCATCACGGAATTTTTGACCTCAAAACGCATTCCTACAGTTCCTCAACCCCCTATTCCCCTGATTTGAGTCCTTGTGACTTTTCCTTTTCCCGAAATTGAAACATGTCTTAAAAGGACGTCATTTTGGAACTCTGGAAAAAATTCAAAAGATTGTGACTGACCAGTTAAATGCCCTATAAGTTGAAGCCTTCCAGCGCTGCTACCAGGAGTGGGAACAACGACTCCGCCGGTGTATAGCTGCCCAAGGGAACTACTTTGAAGGAGATAATATTGTTGTTTGAAAAAAGTAAAAGCTTTGGTAAGCAAAAAGGCAGTCTCATTACTTTTCTCACACACCTCGTATAGGTTAAGCTTAACCAATCTGTTTTTATAAACGTTTTCTAAATTTAAAACCCCTTTTAACAGAGGCTAAAATAACAAAAATAAAATTTCAAAGATACTTTTCTGCATTTTTGGTTCGGGATCTATAATTTAAAAAAATTGCAAATATTTCTTAAGAGCTCTATATATGAAGTATAAACTTTCAAAAAATGTTTGAAAAATATTTAACAGATGGGAGGTAAAAAGAACAAAAAACATATGATTTTTTGAAAAAAAAAAATTTTTGATTATTTATAATTTGATTTTATTATGAAATATGCGATAATAAAGTTTTGTCTAAAATAACTGAAGAAAATCGAGATTGTTTCTTTCGCGATATCCCCCACTTCCTTAAACGAATTTTGAAAAAAAATTAACATGATCAAATCCCCATATACAGAAATATTTGAGTCGAATCTGAAGAAAATCGGTTTGGTTAATCCTGAGGCATAAGGCCAAAAGCAGTGCAGCACACATATATATATATATGTACGCACGTATATATATATATATATATATATATAGTCTAGATGAACTAGCTGGACTCTAAAAACGTAAATATTTGCAAATAACCCGATATCCCATTTTGACATCAATACCAATTTTCCCCTTTAATATATTCTAGCTATATTTGCCAGTAAAGTTAAACGATGTGGAGAGTTACATGAAGGAGAGTTGTGCTAGGAAGATCTGAGTGGTAATTGGGATTCATATATAAAGTTAAATCCTGAGAAATGATAGTGCAATTATAATTTATTTAGTATAATAATAATTCCAGCTACATAAAGAGTAAATTAGTCTTACATTATGTTTTAAATCAATGAGTATAAAAAAATCAGTGAAAATGAATATAAAATTTGTTAAAATAGTTTTTACCTACTGATTATTAATTTAACAAACTGAAATAAATAAATATAATTAAGAAATGTTAACAAATTGTTAATTATTTTATAAATATACTATTTTCTACAAGTGGATTTTGTGATATGAAATGGTAAGTATTCTACCCTACTAAACGGCATTTGTCTGTGTGCGCGTCCTTCTTAGCTTAGCACTGGAATGTACCGATCACTAGCGGAAACCCCGATTCGTTAGAACATGTCTCGTGGTGGTCAGGTGTGTACTTGTTATATTATTATATATCGATATACAATGAATATATATCGATGTATATCGAAATTTTGGGAAAATTTAGTACATTTTAACCGGATCCGAATTTTCGGACGAATATGGCAAATATCTCGAAAACGGTCGGTCCTAGCGCTCTGAAGAATCTTTTCGACTTCCCTCGATAATATCACATCCGCTTTCAGTGGTACCCGACGGATTATAATAGTTTAGAGTGGTTCCGGAGGGGGCCGTTCAGAAATTGGAGTAGGGATGCGATAGGATGCCACCGTAATTACTCGGCAACCGTTCGTCCGATTTTCACGAGCCAAACGGCATATGTATCAGCAGGTCGAACGCTAACTGTTTAATGCATCGGGTACAGTCTTGATCGACTGGATCTTGACTATCCGGAAATTAAATCGTTTAGCCCTATGTTTTGATTGCACTCACCCACCGTAAAACGTACCGATCCGATCTTTCTATAAATACGTTCAAACCGCACAGGTTTTTCGAGAAAAAATATATCGCTATATTTTCTTAAGTAAAATATCGAATTCGTTTAAAGTTCCTTCTATTCTTTCGATAAGGGCCTAAAACTTACCTAAGTAAAGTCTTTTGATATCACCAACCACTGATCCAAGGGGTGGAAAAAATGGGGTTTCGAAGAAAAAAAATTTTATCTCCCCTAATAGGCGTAGTATCGAATCGGTTTAAAATGGTCGTTAGTCCTCCAAACATAACCTAAAACTTTTTTCTGAAACAATTTGTTATATGACCCTTTCCCTTACGGCAAGGGATAACCAAAATATTGCTAGAGTTGTAAGAAGATGGGGCTTGTCATATGTTATATATGTGAAACTTTTTTCACATGCAGCCATTTTTGTATTGAGTAAATTTGAAGTTTTTCTTAAGTTAAGAGTGAAAATGTTTTTTATCCCCTACTTAGCACCGGTGAAATCTATCTCCACCTTCTGGTGTGCTGAAAGGGATTTTTTTTATGGAGTTAAGTATTTTACTGATATTTCAACGATTAATACAGTTTGATAGCAGAAGAACTGAATTATCAAGACGATGATTTATTTATTAAAATTTTAAATTGATTACCATTACTGTGAGTTTTATAATTAAATAAAAATTACTCGAGCAAATATTATTATTTAGATCTTTAATTTTAAGCAAAAGAATTATCTTTGTAAATTAATTTTTTATCCTGATCCATAGATAGTAATACATAATACAGATCACATTAGAAACGGATAGATGTTCTAGTCCACAGATAAAAATTGAAATTTACCTGAATGGATCAAGGGAAATAATAATAAAACCTTGATCAGAGCAGATATCACAAAACATGCAATTAATTATAAAATAAAAAAAATAGGTGTGATTTAAAATCCATATTAATTATATAAAATATAAACACATGAACTATTTTATTAAGGTAAATACATTAAATATAAAAAAATATTACAAAATAATTCATAATTCAGAAGCCTCTATTGAAAATTATTTTGAGTACATAATTTATGTACGCGTTGAACAGAATACATATAATTGGTGTTTTTCTTATTTTGATGTAAATACATGAAGATACTAAACATAAAAAATAACTACAGAATAATTAATAAAATTTAAAAGGATTTCATGAAAATTATTTGTACATGTTGAACAAAGATGTAGAAAATTCAGTTTTTAAAAATTGTTTAATTAGTAATTAATTACTTGTATTTAAAAATTCATTGACAGAGTAATATATTTTCTGAAATAGAAAATTGTTTAATTGAATTTTAAATAAATCGATGGGAAGATCTTTTAAATGATTTGATAATTTATTACAAATTAAATGATACTATAATAAGGCCCTTTTTCTTATCGGGTTGAGTTGTACGAAAACAGTTCTGTTAATAAATAAAGTTACCTATCGACAGCTTTCATGTAGCTCATCAGTATTTTTAGAATATATAAGTTATTAAATGAAATTACATTCAAATAATTCAAAATTATTTCATCTTTAATCTATATAAGTAAACAAAATGTTTAAAAACGTTTGACATTATATATGCTAGTTTTGTATATTTATATTCATTAATGTTTATTTCCTAGTCTATATTTATAAATTCATTGTATAAAAACTCTACATATTTGATAAAGTGGTGTGATGTATTAGAACAGTAGTTCAATATAGTCCAGTATTTAGGAGCTACACTATGAAACTTGATATCCACTCAACTTGGTATTATATCTGATTGGCTGCTTATCTTTGACGTTAATGTTTTATTCTCATTTATAAATTTCAATTATAATACTTACTTTCCAGATTATTCATCTGTGCTTAGAGTATTCAGTTTGACAAAAAGCCTGTCTTGTTGATTAATGTGAAAATCACATTCAAAAATGTAGCATAATCTTACAGAAAAAGAATATTGTCATTCTTATGAGATTGATACAGTGACCAATTGTTCTTGCTATATGAGCAATTGTAGTATCTTGCTGAAACCATATTGAACTATTCACTAGGCACCTGCATTACTGGTTGCTATAAATGAGATTCCTTTAATAAAATATTATATTGAACAGTAATTCAGCAAGTACTGAACAGTACTTATTCAGCAATTTGAAATATAAAATTGATATATTTGATATTGATTATTGATTTTTCAGCTGATGTTGATAGTGTAAGCAGTGAGCGTTCTTTTCAGCACAATAATGAAAGATTTGTTAGTAAAATTTCCATTGAAATGGATGTCTTGCTTTCTTAGACATAAAATACATTTTTTTTTGTAAAATGCTCATCTTCAATCATTTTGTGCTAAAGTACTCCTAACATAAAATATTGTGTGATTGAAATCAACAGGTTTTGGACATCTTTTCAAATTTCAAATTAAAATCTTTGATAATACTTTGCCCTAAGTGAGAAAAGCTTATGCTGAAGTTCTTTCTTATCAACAAGAATGTTGTAGGCTCTGAATAAAATTTTTTGGTCTCAACATTTAATAGGGTTGGTACTGTGTTTACAGTTCCACAATCTTCCTTTTAAGAGCTGCTTTAATGTATCAAAGTATATGTTATTCCAGAAAAAGCTGACATAGCCTAGTAATAATAAAATATATGATTCAAAATAATGTAATAATCTTGATTTCAACATGACCAGAATTTAACAATAGGTGAATCCAAATTTCATGATATTGGAAAGGATTTGAAATTTGTATCAGTATTTTTTAATTTACATATATTCTTAAAATATTTACTTAATTAAGATAAAATAATTAAGACAGATGGATAACTTTCAAGAATGCTATGCAAATTAAGTTATACAGTCCATTACAATATTACAGAAGAGAAATACAATTTGCATGATACATGATCAGTAATTCAATACTAAATGCAGTTCATGAGCACACAATTTTACAATTTTCTAAGTATTTTAATTATATACACTCTCCACGTATTAGTTCAGTATACTGTTTATGTTCAGTGCTGCTGATTAGAAATTTTCTCTTAACAACCCAAATTTCATTTTCTACAATTTAGGTCAATATAATAAAAAGTAATAAATACACTGATATACCAAGATGTGAATAAATTTGAAGAAGGAGGTTATAAATTAACCAAAGGGGCTTGTTTAACTGGGATGTAAGAGTTTAATTTTTTGTATATTTTAAATTAATTATATGAAAACATGAACAGTAACAGTGACTACTCAGAGAAGTTTTAGATATTTACTCCAATTACACACATATAAATATATTGTCATTTTTGTCTCAGTGGGTTTAAGTTTGCAAACTTAAATTTGTACTTTAATTTTATAAAAAAGTATAAGACAATAAAATTACAAAAAAAAATGTTTAAATATAAAATGATTCTATTGTTACTTTTATTAATTTTTTTTATTTATATGAATTTTAAATGGTATCAACTGATATCATTCAGTTGATATCAATCAGTATCTGTTATCAGTATCAGCTGTTATCAATCCGCCATAAATGTTAACAGCTTGCAATTAAAATTCAACTAGGTTTTTTAATTTCAGTAATCAGTGGGAATTTGTTTATTGTATCTGGCTTCAGCAGTTGAGATTTTATTCTTATTTGAGATATAAATTTTCAGGATATATAACATTTAATGATTTATTTCTGATACATAAAATACAATTAAGGCATAGGATAACATTACTGGAAATAATAATAAACAAAGAGGTTAAGATTCAACTTTTTATTTTGACTAAATTTATTTATTTATTTATTTATTTTATTAACAGCATATAATAATATTTCATTATTCATAACCAGTATTCTCTCTTTCTACTCAGCATTTTAATAATAATAATCAATAATAATAATCATAATAATAATAATAAACTCTAAACTCTGATTTTAAATATCATACCTAAATTGTTTTTTCTTCACTTTTTAAAATAATAAGGCAATATATGTATATTTTTTAAATTGTAATATTATATCCTTAAAACCCTTTTACCCAGATGTTTGCTACCAATATTTCATGTAGCAATTAATTACGCAATTACTCCATTTGTATAAAATGGTACTTATAATATTATTTCATTTTCTACAAAACACAACTTCATTTGAAGCTTCATACAGAAATAATTTTAATTATTAAATAACAATATTAATAATAATAAAAATTAATAATAATAATAATAAAAAAGGATTGTTCAACAAATTCATATTCTGCCACATTATGATGAGAAAAGGATTTAAAATTTTGTGATATTTATTACACATAAGTTTTATGTGCTTTTATAAACTTTTTAAAGTGTTTAGTGCTGGGATGATGAGAATAACATGATGAAAAAAGTTAACAAATCTGAGGTTAGAGCAATGAGTAAATATATGTTTTTAAAAGGCATGTCTCTTCAGTAGATTTACAAGGATACTGTACAGCCACTTTGAAGATATAAAAAATACAATCAGATCAGGGTGGCTCTCAACCACAATCACTGTTGAAAACACAGATCATGTCAACAAGATGATAATGAAGAGTGAGTAACTGTATGGTTATATTGCTGTCAGTTTACATATTACTTGGTAAGTAGAATCAATTCTTATTAGTACACTGACAATGAAAACTGTCAATTCACAATGCGTTCCATGAATGTTGACTAACAAATAAAGGCGAACCAGAGGTGACCGAGTTCATCCCATTTAAAAAGCTTTATGAAGGCCCAAAATGTTTCTGAGCATTGATACTGTTGAGACTTAGGCTCATCACTACTTCACTGACAGTGCAAAGCATGATAAGAAAACATTGTTTCCTCCCAGTAAGAAAGTTTTGTGCTATCAGTTATATTGGAAAAGTGACAGCAGTAGTCCATTAAGATATAGAAGGCTTTGGCAGACTTTTAGAAAAAAATCAAACCATAATACAGCGATACTACTCCAACTTGACTGTTACGAATCATAAAACAATCAGAAAAAGGAGATGAGGAAATTTGGCCCCAGGCATCTGTTCCTCCAGAGCAACTGCCCTGAGCTATCCTTCCCAAGTTTTCATTACCACAGTTCATTTTCATTACTGCTATAACCACATTTGGTTTTATACTTCTGGAATATCCAACGTACTCATTAGATCTAGTTCTGGATGATATTTTTACCTAAAATTGAAAAGCACCTTGATAAATTTAAATATGGATGTAATGGGTATGTTAGTGAGTAGCTGGAGAAAAAAGATAAAGACTACTATGCCAGAGGCATCAAGGCACTGGAGCATTAATTAACTAAGTGCATTGAAGCAGGAGGTGACTACGTTGAAGATCTCTCAAACAAAGGTCAGAATATGAAATTTTGAACAACCATCATCATAATAATAATAACAACAATAATATTAATAGTAATAGTAATAATAATAATAATTATAATAATAATAATAATAGAAAAAATAGATTTAATGGGAAGGTGTGTGTAAGTATGCTAGATGTGCTAATGTGTTCTAACACACACAATGTACAATGACTGCTAATTGTTGACAGTAGAAGCAGCAAGTAGTACAGGTGGTGGTGTAGTAGAAGAAGAGTAATAGCAGCAGCAACTGCAGTAGAAGGAATATTAGTAGTAATAGTAGTAGTAGTCGTGATGGTAGAAGTGAAGTACATAGTAGCAACAGCAACAGCAGCAGCAGCAGCAATAGTGACGAAAAATCAGTTTACTCTTTTATTCAAGTAATTCTGGTTTAGAATGTATTACAGAGACAAAAGATTCTAAAATTTCTGCTGTCAATAACAATTACAACGCAGTTAAAAATACAAAAACATTTATATGCATAAGAAATTAATACCTAAAGGATATGAATGGTTTCAATTGCAAATATGCAATATAATTACAATAAAAAACAAAAGGAAGTCTCAAGAAGTAAAATACAGTCATTACTTTCACATTCTCCAAATGTATCTATAGCTCATGTAAAAAAGTTCAGGATTACTGCACAGAAATGACATCACTTTCGTGTAAAATAAACAATGGTAATAACAATAATTCTAACCTGAATAAATAGGGACTGATGAAAAACGAACACGTGGTTGGAGGGGGTATGACTAAAACATTGTCATGAACTGAGCTGAGTTTCATTTCTGTTGATAGCTGACAATCTTACTCATAAAAATTATACACTTCAATTTTATTACTAGAATGATAATTTAATCCCTTCTGATCTTAATTCAAACTATTTTGATTTATGTAAAAACATAGGAAACGTTATTATCACTTCTTTGACACTAATATATCCAAGATATTTTTCTCCTGTTGTTTTTTTCAATGTACAAATGCTTCCTGGAGGCAGGCATAGGGTAGATATAATGGTTTAATTATATTGAAAAACAAGTAAAGATATTAAATGCATTAATTTACTGAATTTATTCAGAGATGATCAAGAAAGTTCTTGGAATAAAATGTTTTTTATAATATACTAAGAAAGTAGTTATGTACTAAAAAAAATAAGATGTGCCATTATTTCAGTTTTTTCCTAGAACTTGTTTTTTAGGTGACTGACAATAAATTTTTTAATTTATGAAAATTAATGAAAATGGAATAATAAGGTGATATGAAATCTTAGAATCCTGGTAAACATTTTTAAGAAAACAAAAAGATGTTTTTAATATAAAAGTATGTTTTTTTCAAAACAAAACAAGAGTATAGAGCTGTTGGAGAAGCAGTATCTTAATAGAGTAATATTGAATTTATTTGATACCTAAAATGACAGATGAATGGAATCTCAGCAAAAATTTTGTACATGAAATTATGTATAACTGTTGGGTAAAACAGCAAAGTATTGAACTTTTTTTTATTTCTGAATACCTGGAAAAACAAAATCTTATTGTCTTATATTACAGTAAAATAAACAGCAAAAAAGCTCAGAAGTTTTAAAGTCAATTACTTTGGGGTTATATATAAATCTTTAATTAATGAATGTCTTTTTTTATTAGTGAATGAGTAGCAAAACCCAGTCACACAGTAAAGTTCTAGAGGAAAAAGATTTCACGAGGACCTTTAATAGATCTCTGAATTGGCTAAAAACTGTTTAAAGTTAGGAGAAGAACATGTTGAAAACAAAAAAAATATTTATATTTATAATTTGTGTGATCTGATCTTTCCAAGAACTTTCTCAAAACACTATATATTTTAAAAAGCATATAAATTAACAATCCTATAACAGTACCTGCTAGTTCTATTAATAGTTGCCTGACTGAAGCATTAAGGACAGAAGCTTTAATATTCAGTAAAACAATGTAAGTGTAGAATACACAAGTGTACTAACCTTAACATTAATGTACAATACATATTTAATTTATACAAGGCAATAGAACTTCCTAGGTATTACTAATAACTTTTTTATATTTTAATCTATTAAATACATATTATCGGTCCATTATCTGCAGTCTCAGTGAATAAATCAACACGTTCTTTTTTCATTAAAGGATATAATTGAATTATTTTTATTGATAATAATTTTTATATGTACTAAAGATTTAAACAGCAAAAATTAGAAATAAAAATTATATTAGTTTCAGTGCTTCTTAACATATTATTATTATTATTATTATCAATAATATTATTAATAATAATAATAATAATAATTTATTGATATAAATAGGCTTAAATTAAAGTTGATTAATATTCTACCTCTATGTAAATAATTCATTAACAACCATTAGTAATGGTAAATAACTTATACACTGAAAATAGTTATTATCTTCACAATATAAAAGAACTACTTTAAATTCTGCCCAGCATTTCTTTATGAAAATGTGACATAACAGTATATTAAAAATAATTAAAAGATATTCACTTAAGCTTTTGGTCAGAGTGAAATTTATTAATGAGCTTAACGTTTTGAGTTGAAAAGTTTTGTTCTCATCATAAAAGTAACCAAGAACAAGGCTAAAGACAGGTGATTAAGTTTGTGCAAACCTGTTGGTCATTCATGACCAAAACATATGAATTCAAAAGGCAGTTCTCAGCATTGAACAGCAACTAAACAAACTGCTGAAACCAAAAGCCAAAGGAATCTATTTCAGTAAGCTAACTTGACTTCCTAATATTTTTTATTTCATTCATAATATGGATCTTCACAATGAATGTCATATTAATCCTGCGGTCAATAGTGAACCTAAACTGAGATAGGAGAAAACAGACATTCATACAGGTTTACCTGATAGTAAAGGATCACATCATAAAAACTTACTTGGCAAATTATGCAATACAATTAAGCAAGCCATTTTGGTACAAATGTATTTATAAAAATTTTGTTTCTAAAAAATGCAATTATAAGTTAAAATATAACATAATGATTAAAACAAGTTTTATTAGAATTTACTGAATTCTTATTTCAAGAGATATACAGATAGAAATAGTGTGATAAGAGAATATATTTAAATGAGTAATGTACATTAGGCTCAGAAGAGAAAAGGGGGAAAAAATTTCTGCTTAAAAAAAAGTGTTTTTATTTAATCTCACTATGACCTGAGCAATGGACATGATGTTTTTCATTCCTGTGAAAAGGGAAAATGTAGCAAATGAACTATTAGATAAAATATTGTAAAATCCTTAATTGTAAGATATAGGGTTTATTGCTGATTTGGCTCAAACTATATCACTTGTATTTAGCCTAAGTTTTTTTGTTTATCATAACACTTTCTACTCTAGCATTATAAAAAAATACCATTCAGCTAGTAGCAAACTGAATTATTAATGTCCAGCTGATCAATTATTGTTATTTATTTTCTTTAATAAAATACTGGGACAGTCCTTAAGGCCACAGCCAACCACTTACCTGTTACCGGACTAAAGCCTACAGGAAGCAGTATAAACCTTACTTAGAGTTTATTCCTTTAATATTAATGCAAATACAATACATTGTTAATCATTTAATAACATTTAATTCTTATTTACATTACTAAATTTATATGTACGTATATGATGAAATATATACAAAACTTAAAATTTAACTATATATTTATATATAAATGTGTTTTTTTTAACTGCGAATAGTATATTAATTTAGTAGTAATTTTTTAAGCAAAAAAAATCATACCTTCAATAGCATTTGCCTGATATGTAGTAGTGTGAGTGTACATGTTTTATGTGACCGTTATTTAAATAAATATTTATAATTAAAAGATTTTTCAACTGAAAACAGCATACTTAAAACTAAATTTTCATATGCTAATGGAATCATATCATCAGTAGATTTTGCTAGATGATTTGTATTGGTGTTATGGGTGTAATGTTTGTTTATAGATAATATTAGTGTGTGGTGTGATTGTATGCATGCATATGTATGAACTGGTGCACATATATGATATGGTAAACAGTAAAATAAATATGACTTATTTATCATGCACCATATATGTCAAACATAATTCAGGGGGAAAGCCAAAAGCCATTTATTTTCAAGGAAAATTGTTTCTGTTAAACTGAAACAATTGAATGTTACATAGTTCTTAATACAATTATTATTATTATTGTTGTTATTATTATTATTATCATTATATTATATTAAATAATTTATTTAATTTTTTTAAAAGTATTTACTTTATTATTTTTATTATAACATTTTCAGCCAAAAATACTGAGGACTGGGTTTTTAATAATGTTATAATTTAGCCAATAATATATTAAGTTATGTAGTTAAATTAATAAAAAAATTTTTTTAAAATTAAAAACTAAAAACGGAAGGCAGATTAAGTTACTGATTCACCTTGATATTTAACTGACTATGTATGTTAAAAATACAACACAAAGTTTTACTTTATTATTGTTGCTTAATTTTGTTCAGAAATTACATGAAAAACAATAAAATACATATCAGTACATACAGCATGAAAGTGCATATGCATGTGCATGTGAAAAAGTATCAGCATTATTTATGTACTTTGATGATGAAAGGAGACGATAAAAGGTAGACGATAAGGAGATGTGACTATTTCTTATTACAGCTGAACAAATATATATTTTTGATTATTCTTTCCTGAACAGACAGCCCAGTTATCTTTCTTTTGTCACTTAAAAATAAAATATAAAAATTGGCAATTCTTGATTAATCTTTTGATTAATATTATAATATAAAATTTCACGCTGTAAACAAATTATCAACATTTATGTAGATATCTACATGTAAATAATCCTTCTCAAAAATGTTGACATCTGATCATACATGTCTAGGAAAATTGTTATACATTCAATATTTTAAGATATTTTTTTATTTTCTCCATTGTACAAGAAACACTAGTTTATTAAATAATAACAATAGAAATTTGTTATCTTTGATTTACTCCAAATAAGAATGAAAATTTGTGTATTGATCTATGTCAGCTGATCTACATAGTAGTACTTGGTTATTTTCTTGTACTAGTTAAAGGATTTTTTAAATTAATTAGTTTCTGATAAATGTAATAATTTTTGTTTAGTTCTGCTCTTATTTATATTAGTGCACTATATCCTTTGTTTTTTATTTATAATAGCTAACTGATCAAGTACTCTCTTAAGTGAGAATGCTGTGGTCAATGAAATTATTTTTAAGTCACTATATATTTTTTAACTATGAATATAAAATAGTTTGTTATAATTTTCATATCTTGAATGTATCCAAGCTTATAATAGTTAGGATTTAGAAAGATATTACACATTAAGTAGGTCCTTAGATTTCGTTCATTGTTATTTCTGGGATCACTTTATTTTATTTAAAAAAAAAAAAATGAGTTATATTTTAGTTATCTTTTTACTTGTGTAAATAAATAACAGTTTGCCGGTATATTCTTAAAATTGATGATTTTTTCCTATGTGAAGATGGATTGAAACAAAACAAAAACTCATTCATATTAAAATTTTTATTCTTTTAATAATAAAACATTACTTTGATTAAATATTTTTCAAGATGTTTTATCTTAGAGTGTACACTCAGTATAATGTATATTTTTTTCTTCTACTCATTATGATGTTTTGTCGCTATTTTCATAAATGTCACTAAAATTACCACAAACAGGGCAGATTTTTGGATACTTTTTAATAAATAGTGGTATTGAAAGTGTTAAAAATAAATATGAATTTTAAACTTAAGCTTCCATCTACAGAAGTACTACAAATTTGTGTCAAATTTCATCTTCATTGTTACATGGGAAAATGCAGACAAAGATTACAAAAGCACTGAATTGTTTACATCATCATTTATTGTACATTAGGTGTTGTGGAAGTATAAATAAAAATGATAGATCCTTTCAAAGCAAATATTAGTTAAGAAATAATAATAATAAAAAGTTAATGGTGGGTTAATTTAAAATTATTATAATAAAATTGCTATGCACCTTATATTCAGAGAAAAATATTAAAACTATAAAAATAAATTGTGAATTTCATTAAAAACTATTAAAAAAGAAATTGTAAAAAAAATAAATAAGATGAATTGTTTAGTAATGTGCTACCTAATATTTAGTGTCAAATAATCCAGTTCATAAGAGTATGATTGATTTTGTTCATAATACAATTCATTTTATAAATTTAAATTTTCAGGCTAAAATAAATTAAGAAAGAATATGCTGAAAAGAAAAGATAAATTCTAAGTTTACCATTCAATTATGATTATTCATATGTAATGGTCTACTAAACTAATGTGATTAAATATGAAATCTTCATAGAAATGCTTTAAATAATTTCTTATCCTGATTTTTACTAATTCTACAACAAATACTCAAGAGTGCAGCTAGTCAGTAAACTATATCACTTATGTTCAGCCTCACTGTTAACTCCTACCCTGCCAGCCATTTTGGAAATATTTGAAAGAAGGACATGAGTATTAAAATACCTAGGTTTAAAGGTTAATAGACTTAAAATTAGGTTATGCATTACTAATGTCTGTGATGATAAACTTGGAAGGCACCTAAATTTGGCAACTGATTTGTAACAAATCATCCCTTAAACTTTCTCTATGCCTATCTTATGGACTAATAAAGCCACTTTTAAACAAAATAGCCAGATTAAAAGGCAGAACTATGTACATTGGGATTCTCAGATTTTGATTTTGAATTATATAATTGAAGGGAAGTTAAAAATGCTTATTGTAACTATTCAGGTAGAAATTTACAGCAACATACATAAATAGTGTATAATAATATACATCATAGGTTGTTACTTTTATAACGTCAAATATAAATTCATAGATGGATGTGGTAACTGCATCAGAGAAAACTCTACTTTTGAAACTACAAGAAACAACTGGATCTGAGGATAAGATCATGTACTACCTCTAAATATTAAAATGCTTGAATGTCCATTTTAATGAAGTTTAGTTTATGTATGCTAATCGATCAGCCACCTTGATCACTAGTACCTTTTCTTCAAGAACTCAGCACAAAGTAAAGGAAAATAAAGGAAAAGTTTCTTAATTAGACTTGAAGAGTTATTTATTAAAAGGAAATAACCAAAGGGTAGTAAAAAATAAACTAATACGCAAGTATAAACCAGACAGCAGAACAGCTAAATTCAGGAAGTCATTTCAAGGGCATTGATCATTGTTTTATTTAGACAGCTTTTTGTTGTTAAAATAAATAAATTAATTAAGTAAATAACATATAATAATAGTTCATTAAACAGATCATGAAATTAAGAAATTAAAAGCAAATAATAGTTGAAAATAATTATGAAGACTAGTATTTTTTTTCATTTTACAATTGGAAGTAACATAAATAAATGGGAACATTCCATCTTAAAGTACTCTTTAAATTCATCTTTTGGATAGAATACACCGATCAGATATCAAATATTATAATAAAAAGCAGAGAATAATGTAGGACTTTTTGAATAATGAACCCTAATTATGTAATAAGCATTAATATTAAAAATTTTCAAAAAGGTGTATTGAATTTATTTTAAAACATGCTTCAACAACTTTAGTTATCAAATGTTTGCCAAATCTATATATTGCTTTTTCCAATTTGGAGACAAATTGTGAATAGCGGCAATGAAAAATTTCCAATTTCCAGTTTTTCTTTTTTCTGTTAATGACAGAATCAAAATCAAATTATGTACATAGTAACAACACTGATAAATTAATTTCAAAATAAATTTATATTTTAACAACTGACTGTTAACTTCATTTCTTTATAAATACAATTATATTAATAATAAAATAAATAAATAAGTAAAAAACCAAAAATGAAGAATTTTATATTTATTGATTACAAACAGTCTGAACTTGAAATATGATAAGAGACTCAGTGTTAAACAGTATATATAACAAACAAGCTGTATGTACGAATATTTAGTTAAGCAGAGCAGCCTGGCAGGCAGTGATGATGATGATGCATTCAGTCATAGATAACTTGCTCATGATAAATAAGCCACATTATATACAAATACAGTTATATTTTGAGTGTACAAATATAAGAAGCACTGTAGCAAAAATATAAAATAAAACTCATACAACAGGCAACATTAAAAAATATATATTACATTATAATAGTTTTATTATATATTTATGTTTAATTATCCGCTCATTTATTTCAACTTTGATACGGTTAAAAAAATAACATTATTATATTATCTGTTTATAATTTTTTATCACATCCTTACTTACGGCACTATTATCATTTCCAAGCACTTAATACAAACATATAAATACATATACATATATGTATATATATATTTATATTTAAACTATAACAAAAGAAAAATTAATTTATTACTTTTTTTGAGTAAGG
The DNA here is from genome assembly GCF_047948215.1 of Lycorma delicatula. Lineage (NCBI taxonomy): Eukaryota > Metazoa > Arthropoda > Insecta > Hemiptera > Fulgoridae > Lycorma > Lycorma delicatula. The sequence continues at coordinate 44,171,604 of NC_134458.1, forward strand.
CAAAATAAATTTTTAACACACAAGATTTTAAAGAAAACATCACACATTTGCTATCAGACCGGCTGACAAAACAAATATACTTAAATAAAACTGTTCATATACATTTTTTGGGTGGATTACATGTGTGTACAGATATAACATACCACATACACAGCACATGCATATATAAATGAATGTACATACAGGTGTGCGTATGTGTTTGTTTATTAATTTATCTACATAAAATTATACTAAAATTATATAAGCATTATGTAATTACATTACATATGAATTATATTAGCATCAGTGCATATAACAATATAAGAAAAGAAATTTGCATCATTTACGTATAAAATTTCTATGAAGTTGTAGGGTCAATAAATATATTTCTATACAACAATCTTTTTTCTTTTACCAAATAATAGTTTAATTGATTTAAACTATCAACTAAATAACAAAATAACAGCATACACTTTTGTACTTACTATTGATATCATTACAAATAAAACAATCTTATGAATAAAATTAATATAAGAAAATTACACTAACATACATATATTTTGCGAATTTTTGCAATTTATAAAATGGGTTGCATCATGCCACAGGGATTAATTTTCACTTTCATATAAGTTAAAAATTAATAAATTATTCCACTCTTAGAAATTATGCACTAACAAATGAAAAGTCTATTGGCACACTATCCATTATAAAGTTCAACATTATAATAAAATTTTAAACAATTTTTAACAAAATAAAATATTATATAACACTATCATATAAATTTAAATCTTATATCAGCATAATAATAAATTAACAATTATATATATAAGTATAAAAAAAAAATGTTTAATTATTAAAACAAAATATCCACCCATTAATATTTTGAAAAATCTTTACTATTAAATTAGCCGTGGTTAACAACACTGAGTGATCAGTACAACTATTGATCATGAAATAATGACAGTAAAAATAGTAATAATAATATTAATAATGATGATGATAATAAAATAATAATTATAATAACGATAATAAAATTATAATAATAAACAAATAGAAAAAGAAATGGAACAACTGGAAACAAGTTTGAGCTGGGAAGGCAAAAATGTCGATTACCATTATTAGTGTTACTTTTCTGTTAAGTAAATGTGTACTGTTAGTCTTTTAAGAATATTATTTTAATACAGCAGAACCTCGCCTCTAATTAAATGCTATCAATTTATTTTTAAATTTTTTTATAAACAGTATCTTCATTGTAACAAAATAAAAAAAGGAAAATTTAATCAGTGCAACTTTTCAAATTATTTATCGACATAAGATTCATCACAGCTCAATAAAAAGAAATTTTTAACATAAAAAAGCTATAATAGTAATAATTACATTAGAACTAAAACTAAAATATTATATAACATTTCTTAAATATAACATTTTAATTAAACATTATATCGTTGATAACCATCTCACAACTTAACCACAAGTGTTAGTAAAACCCAATCCCTACATCCATGATTTGTTTTGTTTTTTTTTTTTTTAATTTTTAACATAAATATTATCAAAACGATTAACAATTTATTAAATAAAATCATTTAACAGAAAAAAAATCATTTAACTCTGTCATGGTCATTGTTTCAATGACTTGTGGATGCACATATTGACATCAACACACTGACATGTCAACATATACTATTTTAATCACAATTTGTACATCACACATTATAATTATTCACTATACTTTTTGTTTGTTTATTCCATTTTAAATTTATATCAGAGCAATGTATAGTAGCAGCCACTTGCATTCACACTCGTACTAGTGCTTGTAGCCGAAAGTGGCTGATACACACAGTCCAGTGCTTGTCTTATCAACAACGGCCGTAACGGGGTGGCCATAGTGGAGGTGACACAGGCAGCACCGATATTATCACTAGGATAAATAGACCTGTAATAAATAAACATAATTTATTAATAATAATAATAAAGTAATTTACTTGCTAACAAAAATAATCATTCATACAATATTGAAAATCAACTAAATAAGTAATGGATATAATGAATACTTCCATTCGTCCAGAAGAAGCTACTGTTATAAAACAGTAGCTTCTTCCTTAACTGATGTTATTTCAATTAACAAATTTAAATACTGGAAATCTTACATAAAAGTAAACATTTCTGAAATGGAGATATAATTAGAAATTTAGGGGTTGACTTATATGGTAGCACTTAAATTAAAATGTTGTAATTTTTCTAGGCTAGTTATTAAAATAAAAATGAATAAATTTACTAATATTTTTAAAATAATAATTATTTATTTAAAAAATAATAATTTTTTAACTAATTGATAACTATAAGTTTTCAGATGTTGAGGATTATCTTTTGTCTGTTAGGTGTGCATAGATGAGTAGTCTAACAATTAATAAATAGCGTCTTATTTGGTTTTCATGGGTCCATTTGGGTATATGGTTTCCTAATTAAGATTAACAAGTCTGCCTGATGGTATATCTTGAATGAAGCATTTTTTTTACTTGCTTTATTTTAACTCACAATGTTTTTCACATTTTTTTTGTGTTTTTCTTCAAATCTTACATCCTTAATTTAACATACTTGCTGATATTGCCGATTGATGGAATTTTACATAGTTATTAAGGTAGGGTGACAATACAATATTCCACCATTACTTTTGCAAACATCCCCCCCTACGGTGGTAAATTAAGGTTGTAAAAAATTGCAAAATCTGCAAAATGGCTATGCGGGGTTTTGAAAATCCAAATTAACCTACTAATTAAACTCATACAATGTATGATAATAATTTGATTTAAGTATGACTAAAAAGTATAAAGAAAGTTTTTAAAAAGTTTTGTAATATTATTTTATTACACATAAAATTCATTATACTGACAATTACGAACATTTTTTTCATCAATAGATCACTTAAGTGTGTGTAAACTAATGTTTGTTTACCACTTACTATTATTTGTATTTTTGAGAAATCTACAACTTTAATAATAAAAGAATAAACTTTAGTGAAGAATCATATTTCAAATGATATCCGTAATTAAAATATTAGGCACACAACCATAAAAAAAAATATAATTAATAACACATTTATTGATAGGACTATCAGTTTAAGAAGCAGACATTAACATTGAATACATTCATGAATCCTAAATGTATGTGTTTGTAATAATGGATCAGGCTTACTGTTGGTACTGCCACATCCCTAAAATAAGCAATAAATATATTAATCTATAATCACAATTTAAACTTGACTTACATGGAAGAGCTATCATTAAATAAAAATTCTATCAGAATGACATTTGATTTATATTCCAGAATTTATTGTAAATATATTATTGATTAAAAATAAATGAATCAGTGCTATAACAAGATGAATTAAGATATTTGTTCAGTGAGGATAATAATAAGATCACAAACTTTATTTGTTTGAATAAATAGAAAAGTTTTTTTTTACTGTTGATATATACAATAAACATTTGCTGCATGTGACACTGCTTGCATCACTGCAAATGCTTTAAATTACTTAAATCACATCAGATCTGCGACAGACATATAGGTAATATCTTTACATTTTATTCTTTTGAAATGTCTGAACTGCATTGAATTTAAGCAATGGAAGATAAAAAATAAAAAAAGAACAGATGATAATTGTTTCTTCATAACTGAATAAAATGAAGGAGTTAGAATAATAATAAGAAGAATAACAGAAGAATAAAAGAATAGAAGAGTGGGAGGTGGCTAGTAGATTTATTCTTTATTTTGGTGCCGATTATTATAATGTGATTTTTAAAAGAAAAAAATATATACCTAATTTTATTACATACAGTTAAAACCCTATATATATAAATATACTTATAAATTTTGTTTTACCAATTTATCAATCATTCACATGAAATATTTAATAAAAAAGTGGGTTGTATTTATATTATAAATATAATGACTACTTGATTTTCTGAAACGATACAAATTTTAAAAACAACTTAAAAAAGTTAATTTAAATCACTTACCATGCTGATTTACATGTTAAAACAATGCACTGTGATTATTGTATAATACTTTTTAAATTTATAGTTTAGTTTTTAAATAATCATTAAAAACCTAATCTTTTAAATCTAATATGAAATAAAATCATCTTAAATTTTGATGAAAAATATCTTACCATTTAAAAAAATGTGATTACATTAATAAGAAGATCAAATTGAAAGGATTTTGATTTCACTAGCCAACACAAAATCTGTATCTAACATGTTACACTACTTTTCTCATTGTAATTTGGTGCCGATTTCAAATATGCTATTGAAATTGTGTTACCACATAAACATTTTATGTAATCGTAAATTTGTAAAAATGTTTTATAATAAACTCATTTTGATTAACTACTGGTTACAATTAAAAATAGTTTCTGTATTTTGACATTTATACAATATGCATACATGCTTACTCCCTCTATCAATCATGAGACCTTGTCGATGGTGAGGGGGATTGAGTGCTCAGTGATACAGAGTAGCTGGACCGAAGGTGTAACCATATTGGAGAGGTATCTGTTGAGATACAGACTAAGGAATGATTCCTGAAAGAAAGCAGCAGCTCTTTCAGTAGTTGTTAAGGACGTAGGTCAGGACGACTTAAACGGCCATATCAACATCACTCAATTTTCTGAGTACTGCACAGCTGAAAGCAATGGAAAACTACAGCTGCTTTTGTTCCATGAAAATGTAGCTCCCTGCATTTTCATATAACAAAGATGGAGGGGCTTTGGTAAAATATTCGGAGGTAAACTAGTCCCCCCGTTCGGATCTCTGGGTGGGGACTACTTCGGAGGGAGTCACCAGAAAATTAAAAAATAACATTCTACGGGTCAGAGCGTGAAATGTTAGAAGTTTAAAAAAGGTTGGTAGGTTAGAAAATTTAAAGAGGGAAATGGATAGGATAAATGTAGATGTAGTAGGAATTAGCAAGGTTTGGTAGGAAGAGGAAAACGACTTTTGGTCAGGTGATTTTAGAATAATTAACTTCAGCTTCAAATTATGGCAGGCAGGGGTAGGTTTCATAATGAACAAGAAAATAGGGAAATGAGTAGAGTATTTCAAAATGCAAAGCGATAGAATCATTGCAATAAGGATAAAATCAAAACCTAAACCGACAATTGTTAACATCTATATGCTTACAAGTGCCCATGATGATGATGATGATAATGACGTAGAGTGTGTGTATGAAGAAACTGACGAACCAATTAAACACATAAAAGGGATGAAAATTCAATAATAGTTGGAAAATGGAATGCAAGTATTGGAAAAGGCAAGGAAGGAAATATAGTGGGTGAATACAGGCTGGAGAAAAGGAATGAAAGAAGGGACCGACTTATAGAGTTTTGCACGAAGTATAATTTAATTGCCAACAACCAGTTTAAAAATCGTAATAGAACATACACATGGAAAAAGTCAGGCGATATTGCAAGGTATCAGATAGATTACATCATGGTTAAGCAAAGATTTAGAAGTCAACTTGCCCAACTGCAAAGCTTATGCTGAAGCAGACATTGATAGCGACCATAATTTAGTGATAATGAAATGTAGATTACGGTACAAAAACCTGAAGTAAAGATGTCAGATGAATTGGTGGAATTTAGAGAGGCGAAGAGGAGGTAAAGAAAATTTTTGTGGAGGACATTGTAAGAGGTCTGAGTAAAAAAGATAAGATAGAAAATGTAGAAGAAGAATGGGAGAATGTTAAAAACGAAATTCTTAAATCAGCAAAAGCAATCTTAGGCGGAACAAAGAGAACTGGTAGAAAACCTCGGATTTCAGACGATTTATTGCCGCTGATGGATGAGCGTAGAAAATGTAAGAATGCTAGTGATGAAGAAAGTAAAAGGAACTATTGACAATTAAGAGATACTATAAACAGGAAGTGCAAACTAACAAAAGAAGATTGGATTAAAGAAAAGTGTTCAGAAGTGGAAAGAAAAATTAACATTGGTAAAATAGATGAAGCATACAGGAAAGTTAAGGAAAATTTTGGGGTACATAAATTAAAATCTAATAATGTGTTAAACAAAGATGGTACACCAATTTATAACACGAAAGGCAAAGTCGATAAGTGGGTGGAATATATTGAAGAATTATACAGAGGAAATGAATTAGAAAATGGTGGAAGAAGAAGAAGTTGAAGAGGGTGAAAGAGGAGAAACAATATTGAGATCTGAATTTAAGAGGGCATTAAAAGATTTGAATGGCAGAAAGGCTCCTGGAATAAACGAAATACCTGTAGAATTACTGCGCAGTGCAGGTGAGGAAGCGATTGATAGATTATACAAACTGGTGTGTAATATTTACGAAAAAGGGGAAGTTCCATCAGACTTCAAAAAGAGTGTTATAGTCATGATACCAAAGAAAGCAGTAGCATATACATTTGAAGAATACAGAACAATTAGCTTAACTAGCCATGCATCAAAAATCTTAACTAGAATTCTGTACAGAAGAATTGAGAGGAGATGGAAAAAGTGTTAGGAGAAGACCAATTTGGTTTCAGGGAAAGTATAGGGACAAGGGAAGCAATTTTAGGGCTCAGATTAATAGTAGTAGAAGGAAGATTAAAGAAAAACAAACCAACATACTTGGCATTTGTAGACCTAGAAAAGGCATTCGTTAATGTAGACTGGAATAAAATGTTCAGCATTTAAAAAAAAAACTAGGGTCCAAATACAGAGATACAAGAACAATTGTTAACAATTACAGGAACCAAACAGCAACAGTAATAATTGAATAACATAAGAAAGAAGCTGTAATAAGAAAGAGAGTCTGACAAGGATGTTCCCTATCCCCGTTACTTTTTAATCTTTACATAGAACTAGCAGTTAATGATGTTAAAGCACAATTTAGAACCTTAGTATCAGTACAAGGTGAAAAGATAAAGATGCTATGATTTGCCAGTCAGAAATATAATTTGTTTATATCAAACATTAATTTAAACATCAGGAAAAAATTTTTGAAAGTATATGTTTGGAGCGTAGCTTTATATTGAAGTGAAACTTGGATGATAAGAGTACCTGAGAAGAAAAGATTAGAAGCTTTTGAAATGTGGTGCTATAGGAGAATGTTAAAAATCAGATGGGTGGATAAAGTGACAAATGAAGAGTTGCTGTGGCAAATAAATGAAGAACGAAGCATTTGGAAAAATATAGTTAAAAGAAGAGACAGACTTATAGGCCACATATTAAGGCATCCTGGAATAGTGTAATATTGGAGGGACATGTAGAAGGGAAACATTAAGCAGGCAGGCAATGTTTGGAATATGTAAAAAAAATTGTTAGGACGTAGGATGTAGGATGTATACCAAAATGAAACGACTGGCACTAGATAAGAAATATTGGACAGCTGTATCAAACCAGTCAAATGACTGAAGACAAAAAAAAAATACATGCTTAATGAAGAAAAAATAAATATATATACTGTATCATGTAGACACATACAAACATGTCTGTATGATGACATTATACAGACATCTCTTGTTGTCTACTACAGAGTTTAAAATTTTGTTCAGTCTAGCTTCACAGTCAACGCTTCATGTGTGTTGCGTTTTACAGCATTATTAGTGTTTTACTATATTTTCATCAATTCTTTATAATAAAAAAGTGATTTTTCTCATTTTTATTTGCTACAACAAACTTCTGCAAATGTTCGTGGATGTTCAAATCATCCAGACAATTTTTGTTATGTCTGTGGTAAATTTACGCCTAAATCTCAAAGAAAGACCATTTCTGAATTTATAAAAACGACATAAATTTTATTTTGATTCTGCACTTGAGGATCAAGATAAGATCTGGGCACCTTTTGTTATTTGCATATTGTGCTCAGTAAATCTAACTGAATGGTTGAAGGAAAAATGATGAGCTATGCCATTTGCTCCATTTTCACCAGTTTGCTTCAAACAATTTTTGCCAATGGTTCAGCATGAACCTAAGAACCACTTTACCAACTGCTACTTTTATATGACAAATATATTTTAATTTTCATTAAAAAACAGAAAGTTCATAAAACGTGCAGCTGTATCCTCAACTCTAAAGCCAGTACAACATGGAGAGGAGTTACCAGTTCCTATAGCACCATCTAATCTGACATTGCTAGAAGAATAATCTGAAAATGAAGCAGATGATGTACAGAATGTTGAAGAATTTCTTCCTGTATCTGAAGAGAAATCTCCTCATATAATTCAACTACAGGAACTTAATGATTTAGTTCACGATTTAAAGTTATCGAAGCAGCAAGCTGAACTTCTGTGGTTTAAACTGCACAAATAGAATCTTTTAGCAGAAAAAAACAAAAGTTACTACCCTTAGAACACGAAATAAAACTCTTTCAACTTATTTTACTATGAAAAATTCATTGTGCAATTGTACTAATGTAGATAGCTTGATGAAAGAGCTTGGAATTCAGCATATTCCTGAAGAATGGTGTCTTTTTATTGACTTTTCTAATGTTAGCATGAAAGCAGTTTTATTGTATAATGGTGACAAACAGCCATCCATTCCATTAGCTCATGCAGTCGACATGAAAGAAACATATGAAATTATGGCATCAATATTAGAAGCTATAAAATACAAAGAGCATATGTGGGAAATTTACAGTGATCTGAAAATTGTTGCCTTACTTCTTGGTTTACAAATAAGGTTGTTGTTTACTTTGTCTTTGGGATAGTCGTGATACAAAAAGTCAAGAACTGGCCATTGTGGGAGAACTTTATGGCTGACGAAAAAAATGTAAAGCATTTATCATTAATTGAGAGTGATAAAATCATACACTTCACGTAAAACCCGAACTCATGAAAAATTTTGTAAAGGCACTAGACAAAAATGGATCAGGATTTAATCAATTAAAAATAAGTTTTCCTAAATTCAGTGATGGTAAGCTGTAGGAGGGTATATTTATCAGTCAGCAAATCAAGAAACTGCTTAATGCTTAAGAACTCAACTATTGACAATGAACTTAGCAAATGTGAACTAACTGTATGGAAGTCCTTCAAAGATGTTGGTGGTGTTTTAGGTAATGGAAAATATGAAAATTAAGTTTTTTTTCTTAATAAGCTGTTACAAAATTATATGTTTAGGATGTAGGATTCATTAAAAATTCATTTCCTCCACTCCCACCTAGACTTCTTTCCTAAAAATTTGGACTCTATCAGCGATGAGCAAGGAGAGCGTTTCCATCAAGATATTCTGACCATGGAGCATCATACTAAGGAAGATGGGATCCTAGAATGATGGGTGATTATTGTTGGTTTTTGTTAGAGAAATTGATCAAACATTGTACAAGTGAAAAAGTTTATCAATATCTTTTAAAAATTAAAGGTAAGACAATTCCAATGACTTAATTTAATGACTTAAGTATAAACTTTTAGAAACTGTTATTTTAAAATTGTATTGATGTGTTTCAATTTATCTGTGTTTTAATAAATAAAAATTTAGTTGATTTTAAAAAAATGTTAAATGAATACATATAAATAATATTTTTTTTTTAAATATTAATTTCATAGTCATTATGCATTTATTGGTAAATATTTCTTATGTATCTACAAAAATGTGAAGTATTATATAAGTTCTGATAACAGTTTTGAATGCAGCACCCCAAAATCAGTTAAAATTACCATGTACGAGTCCAGATACATGAAAAAAATTTTTTTGTTGACTTGTGTTATTAAATACCTGCTGTCTATAGTAAACATTCTCCGCATACGATCAACTGTCGCCTTACACCATTCGGCTACACCAGCTTCATAGTAAACAGTCACTGTAGAATTATATGATAAACTAATATTACAGTGATTAAAAATTAAATGAGGCTATGATAAAAATAAATTACTCCTTACATTGCTCAGCTATCTACGGAGAACAATTCCTTGTGGAGAGCTGGAAATTCTAGATGAGGAGTAGACCGCTTGAACTTAGCAAGAGCTTCCATATGCAGCATACTTAATTCCCTGTAATTGATAATAATTAACTAGATGATTCATAGAATTTAGATCGCTTAATGGATAGCTTTGATTCTAAAGCAAAGTTGACACAAAAAAGTTCTCAAATTATCTCCTTTAATAATTTAAACAAATTATCTAAAATTAGATAGTATCCACCTTTCAGCAAATAAATATTGTTGAATGTTAAAAAGTGTTCAAGGATTCAAGGATGATAAAATTTTATCATCAGAGAGTAGATGCGGCTGCAATGACTGCTGACAGAACACTACTAATTTGATAATAATTAAAGGTTCAAGAAAAAGCAAAGATCAATTATAATTAAATCTATGAGCTGAAATATTTACATAATTAAATAGTTATACCTGTGGATGGGAATAGTGATCCTAGTTCCCATGTCCTGTAGCATTAAAATGGAAGACTTAACAAAAAAGTCCATCATTTAAGGCAATCTACCTTGTAGGATTATCATCTCCTTTAAACCTATATTGTTGAATATAAAAGGTGATGTATAATTATAGCATAAAAACAGGTGTTAATATCATACCCTAAAAAAATTGACTAAGACAAGGTTACAGAAACAATTTCCAGAAAGGTTATTTCTATAGATTACTTAGTGTTATATTTACCTATATTTCTGAATATAACAATGATAACATTCAAATAAAAGTTTTAACGTAACATTAGAAGAAATATTAAAAATTGATTAAAACCAGCATCACTGAATGTAATTAAAACCGAAAGGCTAATTACATTTGAAAAACTCTATTGATTCTCTAAATAAAAATGCTAAAAAGTATAATGCATCAAGAGCAAATTGTGATGACCAATATTGCTGAAAATTAAAAACAAACATATAACAAAAAACTGTATTGCATAAAGAAAGTTATAATTTACAAACAATTGGATATACATTAATGAATATAAACATGTTAAATATATTATCATAAAATCAACAGACAGTGTATTAAATTGCCATTATGTAACATATGTAAAAGCTAATTTTGGAGTTCAAATTTTACCACATGGTTGCAATCGGAGACATAATCTAAAGTACGTGATGAACCATTAGCCAGTTACTTTGTTGTTTATAAACTAAGAATCCTTAGGATTCATTTAATATTGATGAGTCTTATTTGAGGGCCAAAAAGGCAAAAATGACAGAGTAATTTATAAAACACCAGACTATAAATTTATTTTGAGAAAGGTTTCCATTCATACAACAATTGAATCCAGCAGATCCTAACGACTGTTTATCTTGTAAGCTACACAAAGTAATATGCAGCTAATAAACGCTTGGTACTTTCCTGTTAAGTGATACTGGAAAAAAAAAAACAATTTGCTATATCTTTTCATTTCTTTAAATTACAATTCAAAAGAACTCACACACATGCTATATTTTATTTTCTTAATTAAATTTATTTATATTTACATTTTTATTAAAATAAATAAATAATTCTAAGTAGATGGAAAAATGCTTCCAAAAGTTCTTTACAGAACTAAACTTAAGAACTTTACAGAACTTTACGAATTAAGAGTATGAAATGAAAAAATTAATTTTTATAAAGGTCCTAAACCACATTTCATCGATCTGATCTACTTAATTATATTTAAATTACTGCAAATTTGATTCTTTCCCTCTCTTTTATCTTTAGTATTTTACCATATCTATAATTTTAAGAAAAATATACCTGAGTGTTGGGATTTTAGCGAGCAATGCATCACAGACAGTCACATCCCCTTTTATAGGCAGTGCATGATTTTTCTCCAACTCTAACCGCAGAGCTCTAAGTACAGCTTGGCCTAACCTTCCAATCTCCGCTAGTCCTTTTAGTCCTGGACGGTCTAAAAAACAAAAAAAAAATATACAATTAACTTAAGTACTATCAAATAAAACAATAAGTGTATTTAAATTTATACACATAAAATAAAAAATTACAAAAATATATCTCAAAACCTTACTACTTCTCTTTAAACTTTGCTTTTATAGAAAAGCAAAGCTTTTCATCAAGAAACCTCTTCATCATAAAAAAATTTATAAAATGAAGAACCTCTTCATCATAAAAAAATTTAACCAACTACCCAAAATAGATACAATCTCCTGCAGTAAATGCTGTGCTGGCAATTCATTTATCATGATTAAGCAATAATCACTGATAAAGACACAAACAATAGCTAACTGAATGAAAATACAACTATAATTTGAATTCTGGCAAGCAGAAACTCTTTCTAAGCCTGTGAAATTTAATAATTCAAGTAAGTAAAAAACTAATAGGACACTGTTCTATAATGGTCTCAGGATCATAGGTCTTGAGATCATATAATACTTGGAATTTCATTTCACTCATTGTTACACATTTCTTCAATCATATCAAATTGAATTCAAAATATAAACATTACATTAAATCCTACTAAAAAAAAAATTACTAAAAATGCCAGAACAAAAAATCTGCCATCGTGGAAACAGCAGCAAAACTATTATCAAATGTATTTGACCAGAAATAAAACACAATAGAGAATAATTTCATTTTCTTGTAACAGTAATCTTTAATATTTAGAACTTTTTTTGTTAAACATCACTACTAAAGCCTGTTATGTTTTTTAGCCATATAGTTTGTGATGCTATAATTCTTTGGAATTATGTAAATAATTTCATTAGATTTATGTATATATATTTTTTTTTATAAAGCAATTGTATAGTTGATTTTACATTTTATTTATTCTCTTTAAATTATTCTCTTTAATTATAAGCTGATGGCCAATTTATGTTACTTATTATTATTTTTATTTTTTTAATGTAAACGATATATCTTGTAACATGGAAAAATTCTAAGATAAACCTGGACAAGTTTAAACCCAGAACCTTTTTGGACAGAAGTAATGATACTACCATTCTGCTATTCCGATAGTCCAGAATAACATAAAAAATCAATATATTAGTGTATTAAGAGGGTTCCAGCTATTCAAGGTTTTGTTTTTTTGCATTAATTAATTTTAGAAAATTGAATCAGCTCTGACCAACATTGGTAACCAATAACACGACTCTGTGTGCACCCTAGTATTTCACTGCAATTCATTCAACAAATAACTGTTCATAAAAACTGAAAGTATAATCATAGCTCTCCATGAAGGGAATATAAGCTGTAAAGTAAAACTTGTTTCAAGATCGTAGCAGCAGTTTGTATGTCTTAACAATCATCAAGATTAGGACAAAAAAATATGAACATACCTCAAACTTTGATTTTTTAAAGAGAATACTGTTTTTATGAAATAAAAAATAAAACTATTAAATTACTCAGACAATAAAATTGTAAAGTAAACAATTATTATATGTCTTCATCAAAAGATTTATTTCGACAACTGTTGAAATTTAATAATGTACAAACATCTTTTTTTCATCAGCTAGAATTAAATAAAGTCATCTAATTTAGTCATCTAACATCATCATAAAGTCATCTAATTAAGTCTAATTTAGTCATCTAACATGACTAAACTAAATACCTGCAGATAACAACACAACAGCAGAATAGAGTGCTAGTTCTGTTTCGGTCAGTTTTAATTCAGCGACACCTCTTGCCACTTCAAATGCTAATGTTACCAGTTTCATTTCATTTGTATCCGTTGTATAAAATGCATCTTGTGGCAGTAGAGTGTCAGCGTAGAGGACACAATTTTGACTCAGATCATAATATCTGCTCATTCTCAATATTGCCAGTTCAAAACTCCCTGAAATAAAAATATAATTAGAATTACAATAATTATGTTTTATACATATTCTAAATTATTCTACATAATAAATCTATAAGTCACCATTACAATTTATATATATATATATATATATATATATCAAAGACAAAAGTATAATGCAGTTTTCCACGAATGGTACAGAATTCAATAATGCTTCTTAGCTTATGCTTATTTTTTTCCATTTTAAGAGCACTTTCGAAAGTTTCCCTCATTGTCAGTTAATAAAAACTTTTAATATAAAGGTTTTTATAAAAAAGTTTAATATAAAACATTTCACTCAAAAGCGCTCTTAAAATGAAAAAACAATAAGCATAAGGTAAGAGGCATTATTAACTTCTGTATAATTAGTGGAAAACTGTGTTATACTTTTGTCTTTGACAATAAGTACAGAGGAAAATATGGACAAAAACAATAACAAAAAAAGTATTGATTTTACTAAGTTAAAATATATATATGTGTGTGTGTGTACACAATTTTATATATGATTCAGCTCATTATGATCACTGCTAAAATATCTATTTTTCCTGAAAGGAAGAAATGAAAACTATAGCTATTGAATAACACTTTCTTTTGCAACTGATTAAATAGTGATTGGAGTATTATAAGCTCCCAGAGTCCTTATCCCAGTAGTTAGAGCATCATACATGATCTTTCATTACTTTTACTGAAAAAGAGGAGTATTGAAATTTAGAGTAATAACCATTTTTTTTTTTTGTTTTTTTATTCTGAAGTCTTTTTTTGATGAGAATTATGTTTTTGTTTTTTTAATTTTAGTTTTTATTTCTTTGGTATTTTTTTATGTATGTTTCTGATCTGACTGTTTAGAAGAAGGTATGAAAATTAAAGAATTGTATTTTAAGATATTAAAAAAAGGGAAAATTTAAAACAAGAGGAAGAAAACAAGCGAGAAGAGACAGTTACAGTTTGTGATGATTACAACTTGATAGTGGAGGGAAGAATTTCAAGAAGGATAATGAAGGAAAAAGTACATAAGAAGAATGAAAAGGCAGATTGAATAAGTTGGTTTGGAATGAGTTGGAAGACAGGAGTGATGATAGGGAAATGTAAAGATGCCACTAAATAAAAAGGATTGGAAATAGTTTGCCGAGGACCTAATGCAATTGTCATAAAGGGAAAAGAGAAAGAAAGCATCATAAAATAGAAGAGTTATAAGAGACAAGAATAGCTTACTGTCAAAAGTTTCACTTGTGAATGAAAATATGAATAGCTTTTTTGCAAAAATATATTGTTTTTTTCATGGCTATTATTATTTAAGTAATATTTATGAATATGTCAATGAAAAGTTCAGTATTATTTAATGATGATTTTATCAAATATTTATCTTACAGACCCAAAAACTCTGTTTTATCATGAATTTTCTTCATCAATACTAGAGATCAAATACACAGGCCTACATACATGTATTATTACTTTTTTTATCAATTCTCATTTGTTTGTGTTTTCTGTCGCATTCATTATTAAACTAACCATTCAGTGTTCTATGGTTAGAATAACACATTACTTATATTCTTAAAGAATAGAATTTTATAATTTTTAAAATTTTACTGTGATCTAAGAGTTAAGCTACAGCTCATAAATTTGTAGAATATATAACACAAGATTACAAACAGCAGAAAGTTTTTGTTTGAAACATGTAACATATGAAACAGTAATAATTTACTGTGACCTCAAAATTCATGATTTTACTTAAAAATCATTGGATTGTATGACACATGATTAATAAAATGGCAAAAATTTGAAAGAGTAACATTAGAAAAGTAGGTTTTAATGTTTTAAAATAGTGATTTCTCTTGTAAATTTAGCATTCTGATGGATGATACATTTTTTTTTTTTAATTTGTTGGTGAAAAACTTCTACAAACCAAAAACTTTCATTTAACTCTTTGCTACTGATCTCTAAACATCTACTATTATTAAAATTTTAGTGTTCGAGTAATGTAGTTTGCCTTCTCTTCTCTCTTTCATTTCTAAAGAAGTAGGATTCTGTAAATAAATTATAATATTGCATGATAAACTATGAGCTATGAGCTGTCTTAATTTTTTAACATAATCTGTAGCTTAATTTTAGGGAATGACAGGGATTTCTTTGCTTTTTCCCATATAAATTTCTTCGACAATCAAATCGCATGATCAGAGAATTACATTTTATACCATGAAATGAATGATGTGGATTTGATAATAATGAACAGAAATCTCTGTATAGGTTAATAAGTATCGAAAATAATCAACCCATAAAGGTTGCCTATGTAGAGATTATTTTTTAATAGTAATTTCATTTAAAAAAAAAAAACTTTACAGTTTGTTTATTGTATTCAATATTCCATTTCAAATATATAGCTTTAATTCTGAAATCCAAAATTTTTGTGCTTTCTTTAAAAAAACTTGATCCATATGATTAGTTTAGGGTGGGGTCATTCTAAATGATAATAATATTACCCTGGTCAAAGACATTCCCACCCATTTCCTTACAATCTATTCCTTCTTCCTCAGACAAGTGCCGTTGGGGGTTGGATCAGCTGCCCTGGTTCTATCTAAGTTGTCATACTGGTAGGGCAGCTGTTTTTCTATTGGAGTTTAGTTGTATAACAACCTTGTTTCCAACCTGAAGGTTGAAAAAAAAGCCAAATTAATGCCTGGGGTGTCTACTATTTAATAAAAGACTCACTAATTCCTAACACTAATAATCAATCAATCAATCAGAGAAAGATAATAAAGTTTTCAAAATTTGTTTACTTTTAAGAATAATTGATTACCTTCAAACATAGTTAATTCAGGGAGGAAACCTTATTGTTATTTAAGGGTAGATGGAAGAAATATTGAGTGAGGGTTTGGGAAGTAAGATATTAAACTAATAATTAGGAAATGCTTATAAACAAAATTCTAGTGTGATGAACTATAAGTGGTTTTTCTTTGAGAAAGAATATTGCGATATGGCTAAAACAAATACTTACACACTTCATAAGAATAAAAGTTTAATTAACTTTATTATTCTAAAGGAAAGAGAGAGCAAAGAAGTCTAATGAAGCATTAGACTTATCATAAAAAATTTAATTTTTCAAGTTATAAACAAATTATTTTTCATTATTATGGGGATATAAAAGGCTAAAGCTAATTAAAATAAAAGCATGAAAATTAGTGCATTTTTTGAAAATGTTAAGTCTTTTTTTTTTTTAATTTCTGGTGATTCATTAGTAATACCAGCATTCAAAAATGTTTCTGAATTAAACTAATTAAAATAAAAAGTAAACAGGATAAATTGTTCTCTACCAAAAAACACATAAATGCTAAGTTTATATTATTTTTGTTTATTCTTTTTAATCAAAATAAAAACAAATTTAATTTCCATCCATCCATTATCATCTGACAAAGTACTATGAAGTTCACCTTAAATGAAGATATTTATCAGTGAACACCACTATAGGTTCACCACTGTAACCCCTATAGGTACTTCTGATGCTGTCAAAATATATTTTCTGTTTACATATCAGATCATTTTTATACATATTTGGAAAAAGAGTGTAATTGGAAAGTTACTCTTCAAAAGAAATGGCGTAACCAACTTGTAAAGGAGATGCAAATATATAGTGGCACTGAATTAAGAATTTTAGTGCAGCATAAGTGAACACCCATATCAATGGTGGCATGGATTATCTAGCCCATTAATAGCTTCACTGAGTAAAGGTTTAAAACTGCAACTTATCCTATTCATATGATGATGTTATAATCAAATTAATACATCGGTAGGTCACAAATTAAAAATGCCAGTAGCTAAAATATGATTTTTTTAATACCAAAATTAATCATAAAAAATATGTAATTAATTTTTTTAATACCAAAATTAAATTAATTACATATTTTTATACTTAACAATCTAACCCTATTATTCTTTTTATTTATTTATTTTTGTGTGATTGTCATATTTATTCATAGATAGAGCTCTATAAATGTACATTATAATCACATATACTTACCTGCTTTGAGAAGAACTATTTGATCATCTTGTGACAATTTCATAAAGCCAGGCACCATTTTGGCAAATTCAATGATTTGTTGAATTACTGTAGTCAACTTTTGAGCACATTCTAACCATAGTTCTTCATGTGCCTATAAAAGAAAATAGATTAGCACTGAAAACATGATTAATTAATAACACGCAAAATATCACATAATATGAAATAATGCATTTCCCTAAAAAACAACACAATATTACTCTCTTTTTACACCTGTATATCTCTTTTACTACCAAAACATAAGATGTCAAACATAACCTCGATGTCATAATTCATGAAAGATTTTCAAATTTTTACTTGTTATTCTAAAATGTTGATAGTATATTTTGGCCTTTTTGTCTCAGTAATAA
This sequence comes from Lycorma delicatula, assembly GCF_047948215.1. NCBI lineage: Eukaryota > Metazoa > Arthropoda > Insecta > Hemiptera > Fulgoridae > Lycorma > Lycorma delicatula. Next base: position 44,189,685 of record NC_134458.1, read on the forward strand.
AAGACAAGAAAATTGTCTTAAGTGCTGATTTTACATTACGTTAGAACAGAAACTGCTACAAATTTTACTCACATACATGAAAGTTGTATTAATAGCACTATCTATGTGAAATCACAGTGGGAATGAACCTTTCATTGCTTTCTTCTCTATTCTTTCATGAGAGTTACTATGGACTTTTGTGAATGTTTATTGTGAGCTTTTTGTAAATAGTCCTGAAATGAATTGGCCTGTGTTAGGAAACACATTCCTCTTGAATTCTGGTCAATATGTTGGATTCTAGTTTTTATTAGAGTCCAACACATTTTGCCAAATAAAGTATCAGCCAAATAAATTAAATAAACCAAAAAATATATGAAATAACTAAGAGAATGCTCAAGAACCATTTTTTAAATGTAAAAGGCTACATCTAAGCATGGATTTCAATTGTTAAATCCACCAGTAACTACAATGGAAAAAAAAAGTAAAGCAATTTTTCAAAAATTACCTTTATTTATAAAATACAAGAGAAACTGAAAAACAATACAAACATGTTGTGAGCTGTCTAATCACAAAAAAAGTTAGTTAAAATTTTAGTCTACACCACTTGAACTCTGCCTGATCTGACTACCACATAACTGTTTAACTTAACTTTATATTTTATAAATACATTTTTTTATTGGTCTGAAACAAAATCATAAAAAAAAATGTTGGAAATGAAAAACAAATTAACAAAAAGTGTATGTAGCCTTGGAAAAAATTTGATAACAGTGGAACTTACTAAATTAGGAAATGAAGAAACTTGACCACTTGAAAAAACTGTACGCAGAAATATAGAAAGAAGAGAACATCCCAGAAGGAAAACTGTATTGATACATCTGTTTCATATGAAAGGAGAGAGAGAACAAATGTTAATAAGAATAGAGATATTTCCCTTTTAAAATATATAAAGTTACTAAAAGTGTTATAAAGTTATACAGTGTTTGAGGGCTTTCCAAAACCCTCTAAGCAAGAACAGAAGAACATAAAGATAAACAATTTGGAGAATATTAAGGTGATTTTAGAAAGGGGCAAATCCTGCCTAGAACAGATCTTATACATAAAACCTATAAATAAAGACAGATGCTTGAGAGCAGAGAATATATAACAGTATCTGTAGATCTCAAAAAAGCATATGTTTCTATAGATCAGGAATTATTGACCCAAATTTTAAGTGAAATAGGAGTCAATGACAAAACTAAATACCAAATTAAGAAGACAATAACAAGCATTTTTTCAAAAACTAAATTTATAAGCGTAGTGTCAAATCCTTTTGAAATAGAAACTCTAGTGACAACAGTGCTCTGTCTCCAATTCTATTCAATTATTTTTATATAAAGCCATCAAAGAATGGAAAAAAATACTAAAAAACAATAAATTAGAAACAACTATATAAGGATGTAAAAAAAATAAACTGCAAGTAAATTGTTCTGAATTTGCTGAAGACCTTACAATAATTGCAAATAAATTTAATATACCTAAAATACAAATATAAATCTTAAAGAAAACAGCTGAAAGAACAGGTCTTCAAATATCCTATGAAAAAGTTGAATATATCAACATAAAAAAGTCTAAAAATTTAATAACAAGATGGGTGGTAAAATCAAAATAGTTGAAAAATTTAAATATATAGGAGAAATATTACAAATCAACCCTATAGAAAAACTAAATATGAAAAGTGAAGAAAATAAAATTGACTTAACATCAGTTGACTAAAAATATTTACAACTAAAAGTCGGTTACCTTTGTTACATTCTGTGAAAAATTTTGTTATTTGGGAAGTAGAATTACTAAAGATGGATGGAGCAGGAGTGATACATACTGAATAGCATAGGTGAAACGAGCCTTTAGTCAGAAATATAATTTGTTTACATCAAAAATTAATTTAAACGTCAAGAAAGTTTTTTGAAAGTATATGATTACCTTATATTGATTTAGCTTATATTATTAGCTTATTGATTAGCTTATATGATTAGCTTAATATGATTAGATTTTTTTTAAAGTATATGACGTAGCTTAATATGGAAGTGAAACTTGGACGATCAAAGTACCTGAGAAGAAAAGATTAGAAGCTTTTGAAATGTGGTGCTTTAGGAGAATGTTAAAAATCAGATGGATGGATAAAGTGACAAATGAAGAGGTGTTGTGGCAAATAAATGAAGAAAGAAGCATTTGGAAAAATATAGTTAAAAGAAGAGACAGACTTATAGGCCACATATTAAGGCATCCTGGAATAGTCACTTTAATATTGGAGGGACAGGTAGAAGGAAAAAATTGTGCAGGCAAGCAACGTTTGGAATATGTAAAAAAAATTGTTAGGGATGTAGGATGTAGGGGGTATACTGAAATGAAACGACTAGCACTAGATAGGAAATCTTGGAGAGCCGCATCAAACTAGTCAAATGACTGACAACAAAAAAAAAAAAAAAAAAAGAAGCGTACAGTGTATTATACAAAGAACAAATTTTTTAAACCTATTTTTAAAACTGCCCAGCAGATGTCAGAGTTATACAGTTTTAAAATAGACTACTGGTTAAAAAGAATCAGGAGGAGTTTAATCTCAATAAGTATGTTATTATATAACAAAGAAATTAAATATAAATTAATTTCAATAAATTTCCAGCACAACATAATTAATGGATCAACCTATTTCTATTTTGTAGTAATTTTATTTTAGGTGATAAAAAGAAGAGGAAATATTTATTTAATAAATCCAACTATGTAACACAGTAAAAATTAAAAATCTAAAAAGGTCACAAAAACCAAGAGATATCTCAAAAAACAGTCTTGATCCAAGTGATGATAGTATTCCCTCTGTCACTACTAACTCTTATTACCTTACAATGCATCATCAATTGTATATAAAAATTGAGATTTCATTGACTAAAAGGTAATTATTGAAGTACAATATAAATCTTCATACATTTTGTAATGAGATAAAGAAATTTAAAAAAAAATAATCGATAACTATTTAATAACTTTAAAAAGAATTCATATAATTGATAAAATACCATTGCATGAGATCATGATTCACAAGATCATATTTAAAAAAAAACCAAAATGAGTTTTTGCACTGAAAAAGTACTAAGGAATAAAAGCTTGTAGAATGTAAAATAACAGACAGTATTGATCTTGTACTGGTGTTAACAAAATAATCAGTTTTAAATCTGGAAAGATACACCAGCCACTGAAAAAATCTGCCAATTTGTCAATTTCAGGTGCTTGAAAGATGTGTTTTTCAAATTCACTGCTTGGCTCAAATAGAACCTACCAATGATTTTATTAAATATATTTTTTTTTTTTGGTTTTAGTCTTTTAATTCTAATTACAACATTTATAAGGACTAATTTGAAGGATATCCGGCATTGGGAACTGCTATGAATTAAAATATTAGGTATATGTATTTGTATTACAACCTAAGATCTGAAATGAACTAGTTATATTTTATCTACTCCAGAAAAAAAAATGCTTAAACCATTCTGCTCATAAAATTAAAAACTTGTTTAAATGGAAGGATAAAAAAAAACTAAAGTAAATTTTTAAAATTTATAACATACCATATTAATGAACCTGACCTATTTGATAACATAGTTGTGAGCCACAATCTTTTTAAATCAGACTGCTTTATTAAATTTAAAACATAAAACATAACAAAAGTGTTTTAAACTTACCATATTTTTGTAATAAATAAGTTTTGAGAGATCTTGAGGCTTCCTAAACATGCTGTGTATATGCTCCAAAGAATACAGGCATGTCCTCGCATGGGCGTCTGCAATAGTTTTACTCAGAAGCTCTGAAATCTGTGTTGGATCTAAACATACAAAGATCATACAAAATTACAATTTATGTCTATAATATAAAGTAGTTTATAATTCACTATCTAAAATGTACCTAAATTACATAAGGTACCGTCCCTAAGACACATGAGATCACAAAAACCACCACTCATCAATTTGAATGGTGTGATCGTGCATAATTCTAAATCTACTTATTTCCATTATGAAATATTATGAAGTGCATCCAATATGAGGAAAAAATGAACTGTGATGAAATATACTTGGGAAATGTTGTGCCAATAAAATTATATGACTAATTTTAGAGTAAAATTTTAGATATAATCTAGTTTGATTTATAACTGGTATTAGAAATTCAACAGTAGTCAAAGAACTCCAGAAAAATAATCATCTGTTTGGGCTTACTTAAAATAAAAATATAAATAATAATGACAAACTAAACAAACATAGTCTGTAAGTGCAAATCCTGGAAATTATTAAAATATAGCAGTCAGAAAATGACTGATATCAAATTAACAAAAAAATTTCTATAAATACAGTTCTGTCTGTAAATGACAAAGTTATGATTGAAGAGTAAAAGATATCCATAAAAGACCAAATTTTTGCAAGAAAGGCAATTTAAATTGTCAGTCTAAAAACCAAAATACAATTGTTTTGATGCAAGGATGCTGCAAAGGCAAAGGTTGTAACTAATGTGGAGAGAGTAGATGATTTTAATAAGTTGAGCAGATAAATATGAGTCCTAATCAATAAAAAAATACTTAGCTAAAGCAGTAAACTGTCATGGTCTTCACATCATTGCTATATTAAAGCAAGGCATGGGTATACAGTAAAACGAGATAAATCATGCAAAAAGAGGTTTTTAAGATAGGTTAACAGATATCCCAAACTTGATTACTTGAGAAATAGACAGAGTGATTTGGGAGTAACTAATATACATTAGAAAATACTTAGATACTAAGAGAGACAGAAGACCACTTGGAAGAGCCTAGATCACTTTATTCATAAACGACTATTAACTACTGATCTCAGAAAGAGTTTAGAAAAAACTAACACACACTTGGAAAAAAGTAGCAATGATGGAACAGGACAAAGAACTAACTCATGAACAGAAGAATAAATTAAAGAAAGGGTAAAACACACAATGATTTGTAGTAAAGTCTCAGCAAAATAGATTCCAGTATTTATGCTTGGAAATCCTCCTTGCACAGAACTCTATTTCTGCATATTCTATTACTATTATAATCATCTTTTTTTAATCAAAAAGGAGCTTTCTATCATGACTTGCAGTTGAGATATCAATGATAAAGTAAGTATAACAAGAAACCATAAAACAATTTCTATTAGTAATTTCTAATATAACATTAAAGAGATTAATCGATATTTTGTAAGAGGAATAGCTTACTTAAAAATACTTTACATTTCTGTGAAGTCGAGAAATAAATCTGTTAAATCTCTGGTAAGATTTAACTAAATTTTTTAAATAAACGTATGAGTGTTATGACAAAATCAATAAAACTCTAGGTCCAGGATGAGATGGCAAATTGCATCCTTTACAAACTAATGATTATAATGCCTGAACATTTCAGAGAATATCATCTAAATAAGTGCATGAATTAAAGATAAACTACCAGTAGTCAAAGCTAAATAAACTATTTCCCTTATATCACTGAAGTTAATAAATATTGGATGAAAGTTTCCCTGCATATTTTGGCTTTTACTATGAATAATGACCATGGTATCAATGCTGATAGTCAAAAAGTGCACAATTCACAAAATTAAAAAAATAATTTAAAATCATTACAACTAACATTATTTTGCATGCAGTTACAATATTTTCACAAAACAGAATGAGGAACAAATATTTTGTGCCAACAAATAATATAAGCCTCAGTAAACTATGACAAAGAAGGTTAATAAAAATTAATATCTTTATTAAAAAAACAAACAAAAAAACATTAAAATAATGGATATGTATTAGTAAAAACCTATATAAATACATTTTACAGAAATTATTTCACATATAGGCCAAATAACCACTTAATACATAAAACTGAACAGTTGGTAATGATAACAGTAGAATTTTATGCCTATTTATAGTTTGTTGTATGAAATGAAATATTCTGGTTTCAAATATCTAGATAAATAAACTAATATTCTGAATGACTGTACAAATGTATAGACATTCAGAAAAGAGTACTCAAGTATACTTACTGTTCACTTTTTCTAAGAAAAGAAACCTCAAAAAAAAAAATTGTATACCCAGTATTTAATTTTATTAAAACAAATATTAATTTAATTTTAAGTTACCTTTTCTTGCTTATTACTGCTGCTATACAGTTATACAGTTAAAACACATGTCATTTTTCAACACAAAACATTGTGAAACAAACTATATAATGAATAACATTCTATAGAATTAACATGAAGACAGAATATAGACCAACAGAATAAAAATAAATCAAAAAACCTAATAGATATACAATACAAAACTCACCAACTGAAAACCATTTTTTAATCCTTAAATCATCTTCACTTTATTTTTTATTTAAAAATTTGATGTTTAAATTATTATTATTAATGAAGTAATCATATTTAAAGTAAAGAAATAAAATAAAATATTGAATTTTTTTTTATTGATCATTTCTGCATCTGATGATAGATCGAGCACTATAAAATTTTCTTCCTTTACTTTTTTGGCAAGGTATTGCCTATGTGGCCTATATGTCAAAGGTCGTATAGAAATCTCAGGGAATTTTCACAGACATGAAATACCTGCCAGCTGAATGAAAACTATAACATCACTGTTAGTGCAAGAACAGGAGGAAGGTAGAACTCCAAGTCACTCAAGCTTGCAGTATGCATGAGCTGTGGGGTCATCAACATAAGATGATGTTCAGCCCATAGAAGACCACGATGATGCTCCTCAAAGGACATTTGACAGTGAGTCGGCAAGTTTGAGTTTCAATGTCAGCCCAGCTTATCAAGTATGTTCAGGTTTGAAAGTACTTCTGGATATTCCTTGACGAGAAATTGCAATTTAAGAAGCAATTTCAATACATCACAGAGAAGGCCTGTGGTGTCTTCTTTGGTATTCGATGTGTGGTCAATCCTGATTGGGGTCTTAACTTTAAGACCATGAGTGTCCTGTACAAGGGTGTATGCAAGATTATTATGCTATATGCACCGTCTGTTTGGATAAACAAGTTAAAATATAAAAGCTATTGGGACATATTATTGAGGGCTCAACAACTTCTATTGTTAACAGTGACAGGTGGTTACCGTACTATTTCAAGGGAGACAATCTTGATGATTGCAGGCATGAAACTGATAGCTTTGATTGCGTTTGAGAAGCAACAGTGTTATGTTGCTAAGAAGTCCAGTGAGTTGACTTCAGATAAAATTAGACAGATTGAACAACATGGCAATGCCTTGTGGCAGGCTAGGTGGAATGAGACAGAGGGTGGGTGTTAAACGCATAATCTCTTTCCAAATGTTCTTGGTTTGCAGTACTCCTCTTGGATACACCCTAATAAATATGTGATGCAATTTCTTTCCGGCCATGGCGCTTTCAGGGACAGACTGCAGAAACTTGGTCTGGTTGGTTCTGGGATGTGTCCTTGGTGTGGACAACTGGATGATGCTTACCATGTCCTTTATGAATGCACAAAGTATGAGTTGATGTGCACGGAGACCATCTGTCAGCTTGATCTTCTCGGGTCAGTTTTGGATCTCCGCGTAAACTGAAGAAACTGGGCGGAATGGGCAAATGTGGAGAATTTTATAACCTATTTAGCAAACCTAACTTGCTGACCTCACTTATACCTATTCGGGTAGGTAATTCAGTTTCTTCGTTGTCGTTATAGTTTAGTCCATTCAGTCTTGTTTAAGACTTGATTGATGTGTTTTGTTTGAGATCTCCATAGGTATTATTACACTGATGGGAATGTTGCTTGTGGCATTCACATTGGTGGTATCCTGGCTGAGGCGGACTGAAATATGTCATATGCCAAAGTTTTGAAGACGACCACCAGTAAACCCTATAAGGGCTAGGTACGGAAGAAGCGGTGGAGGGTGTCTTTCCCTATGGCATCAGGATGTTAGTGCAAGAAACTAATTTTACACAATTAGTTACAACTCATAAAATTAGCAAACCAAAAAATTCACCCCTACTAATTAAGTATATAAATAAAGAGGAGGAAAAAATGTAAGTATAACAATTACTTATTAATTATGAGGAGAAACAATTTTTGTCAAGTGTTTGTTTTGTTAGACTGTTATATAATATTGTGAACTTTACTTGTTGTTTTGAAAGCAAGACAAACATACATTAAACTTTCTTGGTTTAGAAGTATGTTAGTTTCCAAGAAGTGGAAAATCTTGGCTTGATAATAATATTTTTATCTTTGAACTACAAAAAAAGCCTACATATATAACTAACTTTAATTCACATGTCAAATGAGCAACCACCTTTTTTATAAATGTAAATATATGTATGTAAAATTGTCAAAATCCTTCTGTTCAATCTTATCAATGCTCTTTATTGCATAGAATTAAAACAATTAAATATTTTAGAAGTTATATTTGATTTACATGTCAAATGGAATCATTTTGTTGATTACCTTTGATCAAAATTAAAACGTTTAGTATTTCAATTTTATAAACTCAATAAAATTACAGATATTGACTGTACTGCACATATAAATGAAAAATCCTGATATTCACCTCCTCATGATAAAGAGGGGGCAATGATTTATTTATTAAGAATTGCTAGTATATACAAGCAGCGAATAAATGAAGAGACTGAGTTACTCTTGATGTAAGTAGTTTTCTCATTACAAGGGCCAATGGCCTCCTTGAGGGAAGATAACAGGGCACTCTACAGCCCTGGGGTAAGAAACTGTCCCCAAAAGTGGAGGAACTTCTTCAGGAAGTCAATGGTATTGGAATGCAGAAGGCAATGGAAAATCACTGTATTAAAGCTGTGTGTTAATTCCTTGTTGGCTTCTTCTGTTGTTGTTAAATGCAAGTTGGCTTCTTCTGATAAATGTTCGGGAGTTCAAAGAACTTCTCATTTCGATCTCCAGGAGAAGTTACAAAAGAAGCTGAGAGAACTGATTGCATATAGGGACTTGGAATGTAAAGAATTTGTTACAGAATGAAAAGTTAAAGAATCTAAGATGGAAATGAAGATAAATAAAATTAATATACTAGGACTGAGTGAAGTAAGGTGGGAAGGAAAGGGTGAAAGAAAAGTGAAGAAGTTACCATAATCTATTCTGGAAGAAAGAAAGAAAAAATAGAGGGGCAATAATTATGAGGAATGAAGAAGTAGAACAGGTGCAGAAAGTATGTTATATAAATGATAGATTAATATCATTAAGGAATGGGATGTCACCAAAAATCTAGTTACAGAGAAGCATGTATGCCAACATTGAATTGTGAACAAGATATTAAAGAGATGTGTGAAAGAAAGTATTGAAGAATGAAATAGAATTGGAAAAGGATGGCTGTAAGGTACTGACGGGAGACTGGAATTGCGTAGTCGGAGAAGCTGCAGAAGGAAGTGTGGTAGGAAAATTTGGCTAGTGGTAAGGAATAGAAGGTGGAACAGATTAATAGAATTTTGGCAAGTGAAAAGATTATCTATAGCCAATATTTGGTTTAAAAATCATAAAAGGAGGAAAAATGTATAGGTATCACCTAGGGAAAAATCTTGCTATGTTGCTTAAATGAGGAAGCAGTGGAAAAAATAGTTGAACTATTACCAGTTTAGAAACTGGTACAGAACACAGACCAATAAGTTTAATAGCTCATGCCGCTAAAATATTGTTAAGACCATATAAAATATTGTTAGGGCCTTATCTTAGTAGATGAAAGGCATAGGAATACTGTTAAGAAACCCAAGGGATTACCAGGTGCAGATATCAGTAATGTTCATGTGATACTTGTGATGAAAATGAAATAGCTGTAAAAAAGGTAAAGAAAGTGAAAGTAGTTAAGAAATGGAAAGGGAAGTTGAAGAAACTGAATGAGGAACAATGGGAGAAAAACCAGCTAAGGCAATTAAAGAAAGCAAAAAGGAAAATGAAAACAATGAAGAGATCTAGATGAGAGTAAAAAATTTCACAGTATAAACAACAAAGGGATAAGTAGGCTATTATGAGGTAAATACAGCTAAGAAACCATGGACAATAACCATGTAATAATAAAAATGCTAAACAAATTGTAAGAAAGAAGGTGCTGTACGAATAAGGCAGGAAAAAATGAAAAAACCCACCGGGTTGGTCTAGTAGTGAACGCGTCTTCCCAAATCAGCTGATTTAGAAGTAGAGAGTTCCAGCGTTCAAGTCCTAGTAAAGTCAGTTATTTTTACGCGGACTTGAATACTAGATCGTGGATATCGGTGTTCTTTGGTGGTTGGGTTTCAATTAACCACACATCTCAGAAATGGTCGAACTGAGAATGTACAAGACTACACTTCATTCACACTCATACATATCATCCTCATTCATCCTCTGAAGTATTATCTGAACGGTAGTTACCGGAGGCTAAACAGGAAAAAGAAAAAAAAGGAGAAAATGAAAAACTGATGCAACACAAATTAAATAATGAGTTAAAGAGGGAAATAAAAAAAGCTAGGGAAAAATTGATGAAAGAAGAATGCTATGATATTGAGGATCTAGAAAAGAAAGGGCAGTATGATGTGATTTATAGGAAGGTGAAGAGGATGGGATAAATGGAAAGAGAATAGTAACATGAGAAAGATTGAGGATAAGGATGGTAAAATGAGAAGAAATAAGTAAGAGAAAGATGGAAGGAATGTCTGGAGGACTTGTATATAACAAGAGAGAAACCTGAAGAACTAAACATAAATAAGGCATGGGAGGTAGCTGAAGAGGATAAAGGATCATCAATATTAAAAAGTGAAGAACAGAAAGCAATTAAAGGAATGAAGAATAAAAACATCAATTGCAATAGATGAACTTTCCTAGAAATTTATAAATGCTTAAATGAGAAAGGAGTGGAAAAAATAGTTGAACTATTACCAGTTTAGAAACTGGTACAGAACACAGACCAATAAGTTTAGCTCATGCCATTAAAATATTGTTAAGAGTCCTAAACAGGAAACTGGTAAGAATAATGGAGAGAATCCAGGAGAGGAACAGTTTAGCTTCAGGAAAGGGAAAAGAACCAGACTAGCCACTGGATTACTAAGGATGGTTGGAGTGATGTATTTAAAAAGAGGAAAAGGAATGAGTCTGCGTTTCATAGATTTAGAGAAGGCATTTGATGGACTCAATTGGGAGAAAATGATGGAGATTTTTAAATAGAAAAAATAGTAGAATGGATAAACAGAAGGTTAATTAAAGAATTATAAATGAGACAAACAGCAGGAATGAAAATAAGTAAGAATATGACTGACTGAGTGGGTCTAGGTCTAGTGTTAGGCAAGGATGCTGCCTCTCATTGATACTGTTCAACATTTACATTGAAGATATGATAAGGAATATATTAAAAGAAAGAAAAGAAAAAGTAAGTATTGGAGGATAGGAAATAAAAGGTTTGTTGATGTGGTAATTCTAGCTGATGGCACAGATGTACTTCAAAGATTGGTAACAGCCTTGGAGGAAGGAATGAGAGTATGTTATAAAAATAAATATAGGGAAAACTAAAGTAATGTAAGTAAACCACAAAGAGGATTTAGTGCTATGGATAAGTGAAGAAAGAATAGAAAAAGTAAAAAAAATCACAGATATGTGGGGACTATGGTGATAGACATCTGGAAGAGAAAAACTGAAAAAAAAGGAAGGATAGCAATGAAAAGGGAAGTTTTCAGTAAACATAGGAAACCTCTATGTAGCAGAAGTCTTGTCTTAGAGTTAAGGAAGAGGTTAGTCAAATACATATAGGCCGTCTTGTTGTATGGAAATAAAGTATAAATAACGCAGAAGAGGAAGACTGGATTTTGGATGTGGGTATGAAGAAGGATGAAGAAAGTAAGATGGATGAATAAAGTGAGGAATGAGGAAGTAATAAACATGATTAAAGAAGAAAGAACACCTATGTGGGAAGTACACAAAAGAAGAGGTAATTGGTTTGAACATGTGGATAGAGGAAATGAGATCTTAACAACTGCATTGGAAGAGTCAGCAAAAAGGGAATGGAAAGGTGGATGAAGTTAATAGATGAGGTGAAGATTGTAAACTAAAAGAAGATGAAGGAGAAGACTTGGGACAGAAATGGATAGAGACAACAGTGACATAAGAGACCTACCGCCAGGCAGAACACCAAATGATGATTATGGGTGGTGTAATATTGTAATGCTTAAAGACCATAATGTAATAGGGTTGTAATCCTTTTGTATTATAACATTGTTGTATTGTAAATGTAGTATTTATACTTTATTATTGTAATTATATAATAGTATAATTATATACTCTAGTATGGCAGTGATAAATATTTTTAGTATTGTAATATTATAGTACATGTAAAATATTAATATTATAATACTACAAAATTGTAATTGTAGATTGCTGTAGTTTAGTATTCTAATTTATTTGTGTAATAGGATGCGATACTGCATTCTATTTTAATATAGCAATTATGTTTTATATAATTAGACTAATTAAACATTAATGTCATGTAATTATAAATCTAATAAAAAATTAGTAATAAATTATTATAATTCAGAAATCTAATGATTTCAGTAGATTAGCGATTTGCAAAGAATATAATGGTAATGGTACAATCTCATTGAAGCAACCACTGGTGTTGAGGTTTTCGCTTCTGTTAATGGTGTTAACGTAAAAATAAAAGTATTTTTACATGTCATTATAACAAATTATTTTTTTTTTATCTTTTGTATCTGTGTTTATATTTTGGCAAAAAAATAAACGAACAGTTCCTGACAAATCCACACACCTTTTTAAATGAATGATTGGGCAGATTGATTCAAATAAATTTTTAGAAGTTAGATTTTATAATATTAATCACTTTATATATTTCTCTGGGATACTTCTGAGTACAGTTTTAGACATAATTTCTACCTTCTCAGAGAAGAATGTAATAAAAATAATGAGAACATTAAATAAAAATGATAAAATAGGAAATGGTATAGAAATAATGACAAACCTGCAAGTTGAACTACTGATCAAAATTGGTGATTTTCATCCTAAAATGTGTGATGGAAATTAAACTCACCTCCATGAGAGTTCCCATCCATTGAAATGGAAAAAAGATTCTCTAAACCCCTTTTTATGAACTGCCTAGTGAAAAATAAATTTTTTTTAGACTTTTAGCACTATTAAGCTCCAAAATGCTAACTCTTGTTTGCCAACCTAATTTTCAGTGCATAAGAATTATTAGACCACCATAATCATCAATGCGATCATGTTTAATTGAGCATATTGAGCAACAATCAATTTTAAATTAGGATGCAACTAGGACATTTGAGTAATTACAATCTTACAAATGTCAATCTTATCAGTGTTCTGCTGGTTGAGGAAATAGAATATTCACCCCACTTGGAGATAATGCAATGAGTATTTCACAGTAAACTATTATGTTTAAAATATGCTAAAAATATAAATAAGATAATTAAGTGAAAATATATTTATAAAAAACTAAAAAATACAGTTTCATTAGGCTCTGAGATGTTGACATTGCGTGATGGATGAATAAATGCTAGCTAGATATACTTTTTCAACTTCTTTTAAATCAGATATAAGATAGACTCCTGGGGTACTGTATAAAAAGACTTGATAAGTCCAAAGACTTATTATCAACTTATTACTTATGGAATTATAATGATGATTTATAGAGAGTCAAGCAGCATTTCCTCTGAATACAGTGGTGTGGTGTTAGGCCTACCGACAGATTGATGGAGTGTTTCACTCCACATAGGAAAAACATATTTTTCATTATTTATCCTATACTCAAACAATAGTTAATTACACTTTTTGAAATTGCACCTCTTAAAAAAGAATTTTAACTCATGCTCTTTAGCACAGTAATGGCATTTTGTTTTGCCCTGAGATGACTTGGCTATATAGCATATGCATTTTTAACACTCCAGAAAAGGTTGGGTGCAATAACTTGCTAGGTCATGGGCAAGACAGTGAACGTTTATTTCTATTTTTGTTTTAGCCTCTGGAACCACCATAAGGTATTACTTCAGAGGATGAATGAGGATGATATGTATGATTGATTGTAAATGAAGTGTAGTCTTGTACAGTCTCAGGTCAACTGTTCTTGAGATGTGTGGTTAATTAAAACCCAACCACCAAAGAACACCGGTATCCATGATATAGTATTCATATCCATATAAAAACAACTGGCTTTACTAGGATTTGAACCTTAGAACTCTCGACTTTGAAATCAGCCGATTTGTGATGACGAGTTCACTAGACCAACCAGTGGGTTAAGATAGTGAACTATCCCAGTTTATCCTGATGGGTAGGGCTTCCTTCTCATCTCACACCCATTTTCCTTATCCTTGATTTTTTATTATTAGTTCACCCATCACTAGTTCTGCAGGTGTAGATCAGACCCTGCTAGATTTTGCATAATGTGGAAGCTGGGATCTTGATGTTAGAGGTAGTGCTTTTTTGGTGTCATCTGGTAGAGGCTGCCTGTGAATTGATCATACACTCTTGTTTCCTGTCCTTGTGACTGCACAATCAACCTGTTGGCTGATGTACCTTTAGGATAAAGCTCTTTTTTTCCTGTTTAGCCTCCAGTAACTACCGTTTAGATAATTCTTCAGAGGATGAATGAGGATGATATGTATGAGTGTAAATGAAGTGTAGTCATATACATTCTCAGTTTGACCGTTCCTGAGATGTGTGGTTAATTGAAACCCAACCATCAAAGAACACCGGTATCCACGATCTAGTATTCAAATCCATGTAAATATAACTGGCTTTACTAGGACTTGAACGCTGTAACTTTCGACTTTCCAAATCAGCTGATTTGGGAAGATGCGTTAACCACTAGACCAAACCGATGGGTTAGGATAAAGCTAGACCTCCTAATCTTAACTGAGTACCTACTAAAATTTTATTACGTAAGTCTCAGAGCTCAGAATGTAAAATAATTCTAGCCAACATAACAGTTTGTTCTGCTCATAAACCTTTTGATGGTTTATTATTTTATGTGACTGAAATTTAGAAATCTAATTTTTTCTAACTTTTCTAATCTATTACCTTTATTATCATTATTGTTGACTATCTCAAAACTGTTTTCTACATGTTAGTTCGTGTTTGCTAAAAATGAGATATTCTGCCACTTCAGGCAATTTCAACACTAGGATGATCTTTCTTTCACTCTAATATGTTCTGAGAAAAGTTAAATTTATTATTTGTATAGCTGTATGTTATGTACTTTTATTTATTATTTTTTTTTTTACTATTATTTTTTAACTTGTATATCACTTTATTGATTTTTTACTAAATATTTTATTTAACTTTGAGTTAAATGTTGTTTTAATAAAGTTATTTTATTCATACATTAGTTTTTTCTGTACAGTTTGTGTCATTCTCATTTTGATTTTTTTTTTTAATTCTTTACTTTTTTCTGGTTTATTGTTTAGTTGATTATTTTCTGTTAATTTTTTTCTAATATATACCCATGTTCTGTTATAATCATATGTTATAGAAAGAGTTCACCTGTTTTAAACATGGATGACTGGAATTTTTATGATTAGTTATGTTTTTGCTTGTAGGTTTATGATAAACACCAATATCAACATCATTATTACTTTTATAGTTTATTATTATTTTTTTTTTAACAAAAGTAATGATAATTTTTTTTTTTTAAATGTAATTTTTTTATTTAAAGAGTTCATAGTTCCATTTCTTCATTTTGTAATGTGTCATTATTTATTTAATAAATTTAATTTTCCTTTTCTTTAAATTAGTTATTATTAATGTACTAATAATGTAGTAAGTTACAATTAAAATTGAAGATGATTAAACACTGAAAGTAAGATAATAAATTCTTTCACTTAGTGAGCTTTATTTTATATATATATATGTGTATATGTGTGTGTGTGCATGGAATGCACGTTAATTTGGTTACCGTGTAAAAAAAACCCATAAAAGTAAAAACTTAAAATAACGGAAATTAATTATTTGCTATTAAGTCGACAAAATGATGCCACGTTAAACATGTCTGGGTACTTAATATGTTTTTATGTTATTCTCCAAATAATGATGAGTAAAAATAGTGTATATATCACATTTCAGTTTAATTTGGTCACCGCTAAAGTGGAAACAAATGGAATATGTTATTCTAGACATACCAGTTTCTAAGGTAAATATCTAGAACTGATCTTCAATTTTTTTTATTATCTAGTTCTTATTATGATAAAATTTGCAGTATATAGTTTAAATACCATGTTCATAAATCATTTTCTCCCAAATTTTCTGCTCTAATCTAATTTTAATTTTTATCTATCCTATGTTTTTTAACTGAAATAGAATCGCATAAAAAATACATTAACTAACACAACATAAATTTTACACAGTTCGAAAAAACAAAGTCCTTACACATATTTATTGTATGCATATTGCTTCCATTGACCACGTAGTAAAAAAAATAATAAATCATGATTACAATTCTTAATATAAATGATCATCTAAATCACTTCATGATACCAGTAAAAACTTTAAGCCAATGGAAGTATTTTTTATTTTCAGTATCATTGTCACTAATTAAAATATTACCAATAGTTCATATTATATTTTATCCACATTAGATAATAATAAACAACAACATTATAATCAAATAATAAATAAACCTTTTAGATTATACAGTGACAGTGTTGTAATTTACCTTTGAAATTGCAAATATTGTCGTGCATAAAAATATAACCACAAATAAGAACAGTAAAAATAAATTATAAAAGAATTGGCAAACAAAATTTCTTTAAGCACATAGGTGAATGAAAAAGTAAACTATAAAAGAATGTGCAAACAGAAATAAACAATCACATGACATCTAAGGTAAAAGTATTTCGCTAGTTTTCAATTAGAACTATCTCCATAAAAACCACTGAAAAGTTATTGATGTAACTTAAGTGCTGAGTCCAACCAAAAAAAACTGACTTGTTGCATCTAGAGTTAAAGAAAAAATAAGTAATAAAAAAATTATAACTGGTTGACAAACTATTGACTGTAATGATGACATATGTTTTAACTCCCTTTAAAGAAGTATAATAACAAAGCGTGCAGGTAGCCATCAGTTGTGGATATTAGACAGAAAAATCCACGACATTTTCAGCTTTAATCAATGGAAGTTGTAGCACATTATATTATGTAACGTCAGTACAAAGCAGGTTAGCGTTTTGTTAGAGCTGATATTCTTGCAGGATTATCAAAAGAAATACTAAGTCAACGATGGCATATGAGTCAAGGAGTGAGTAAAAAATTACCTAAATATGCTTCCTATGATCTTAATTGATTTCAAAATTTGGGCTTGTATTATTCTGAGACTGAAAAACATCTGGGGTAGTGTGTGTGCACTTCCAAAGAGGTTATTTGAAAGATAAATCAGTGATTAGAATTCAGTTTCGAAGAATTAATTTCATATACATTTGAGCAGTACCTCACTTAAGTATTCCACACACATGTATTGAATTTAAAAAATCAAGAATCATATTTATCTTACTAGGTAATGAAGAATCTTCATGTTGTCTAGAAGTTGTGCTATCTACAAAACCAGTGGCCAGTGTTTCCCCAGTATTTGGACCACTAATACTGCTGCCACAGTTTGTGACAGGCTGCTGTTGATTTGCCTCAGCTTCCAGCTTCACCACAACTGGTCTTTGTTGAGAGTGTGCAAGCACTGACGATGGAGATATACATTTACCACTGCCACCAACACCCCCACTCCCTCCACCTCCATTGCCGCCATCACCACTACCACCATTATTACCACCACCTTGCATTCAAAATATATTTATTGATTAATTAATTTTATTCTAAATCCTAATTCGAGATTCAAATTATTTAAAACTGGCATTCTGGAAACCATATATCTACCAAATACTAGGTCTGGCAATAAAGTTTATGAACCAAGATCCCATACCCAGCATCTCTATAAGTTATTATTTAGTCATCTATAAGTATAAGCCATTTAGTCACTGAATTTTTTACATTCCTAAAAACAATACTGGAATTAATTTTGAGGATTGGCTTATTTAGCTGCTATGTTTCTATTCTGGATGTCATTGATATGCTTCTTTTAGATAATTTTCAAATAAAACTTGTAAAAAATATAAAAAGTATTGAATCCAGGGTACAGCATGAGCAAAGACTGGAATTCGCATACTGTCATCAAAAACTTTAGGTTACTAATACATGTTTTCTTTCACACAACTTCTTCAACATTTCTGAATAGTAGGTCTGTTGTTTTCCAGTATGTGTGTAATTCACTATATTGGGTAGCATGGAACAATTCACTGTTTTTATCAGTCTCAACTATTGACAGTTAAACAGGCCTTCCATCCACCAATCTTTTCTCAGACCTAAGAAATCCATTTGAACCAAGTGTAAATCAAAATTTTTCCATTTATTGCCATCAAAAACCATTACCAACATTTCACAAATTTCATCATTAATTTTATATAATATTTTTTGTCATGAGTATACACTGTCACACACATCTACTTATCAAAAAAAAGTAAAAAAGCAACTGATATATAATGGCTGCTGCAGGAAGGCAACATAATACTGCCACAGATAAAAAATCAATACCTGTTAAGTACTTGTGTGAACACTGCATGCTAAGTTAATAAAACATTACTGTCAGACCCAGTAGCAAAATAAGATAAGTGCTGATTGCATAAAATTGAACTATAACTCTCAAAGGAAGTAATACCATACCTCTCTAATTATACATCTGCTAACAATGTAATTGTTAAACTCTTTAATAATTGTGTTAGAATATTTTCTACAGCTACAGAGAGAGAAGTCCATACATGCAGACTGGGTATCTACCCAGGTACTACAATGTAAGACATATTGTGCAAATATGTACTGAAACATTGAGAGAAGGCCATTCACCAAGGCCTTCTTATGATCTTTATTATCTTACAGATAACCAGTGCATAAATATACTGTTATAATGTTTTATATAATCAAAATCTTTAAATTATCTCATAAATGAATGTTTCAAGCATTAGCCAGCTAATACACATAATGCTTTTTATTATATTTTTTGTTTTTTTTTCAAAATTATACTCGTGGAACATAATTACATTCTTATCAATTTCTGACCGTAAATGTGGTTTCTGCACTTTTAATGAATTAAAAATAAAAATAAAAAATTGAAAACAATGTAATGCAATAAAATTGCATACAGTGGTTCATGCCATATCCATACTTAAAAGTGGCTCAATGATGACAGAAATAAGTTCTAATTTTGCTATGAATATAGTAGAGAAAAATTGTTTTCTTTTTCTGTAATTTACCATTAATTGTATAGTAAAAATATTCACCATATTTTTTAATTCCCAGAACTAAAAATGGGTAAAAAGAGCAAATAATTTAATATTACACTACTTTGTTACAGAAATACTATTTTCCATCAAAACTATTTTAGTTTTCATCAACAATAAATTCTAAACAAAGATAGGTCTTAAATACATTATTTAATGTGTAACAAAAGAGATAAGATATGCAACTAAGTTAAGAATCTAAAATAATAAAACAATTTTACAGATTACATAAAAGAACTAATGAGAAAAAAATATAGTTAAACACTGTTTAGCAGTAGATGTTTTGTCTGTCAATGAACATATCTGTAAATACCTAAGAAGCTTCCTTCACTTGAAGTAGTGAACTAAATTATTAAAATAATTTAATGGGCTTGATTCCTGGCTAGGGATAGACTTTCTTCATAACGTTAGCAAGGGGCTACTTGTTAATGCAAATTTCTACATTTATTATGGTCTAGCAACAATGAAATTGCATTTGAAAAAGGATACTAGGTACAATGCAACTCAGAGTGGTCACTGAATGATCATTCTGTATGGAAAATAAGCTACGTGCATCTAATTTTAAGAAGCAAATAAAAATTTAATAAAATTTGATGTCTATCATAGTATCTTTTACAACAAATATAATTTAATGTATGATTACAACTCTGCAAAGTTAGAAAATAAAATTGTTTGTGATCATTCAATAAAATCTTTAATTGCTCCAATAAAAATAACATACAATATATTATATATATATATATATATATATAGCTGTGTTTCAAGGAGCAAATATAATACATAATAGTAAATCTATCACACAATATAGCACAGTACATTGACAGTAGGACTTTGTCCCTCTCTAGACTCCCTAGAGACATTTTGTCTCTAGGGAGTTTTTCTGGACAGCTCAGGAGCAATTTTGTCCTTGGCAGACTGCATTTAATATTAGTTTATAATAAGCTGAACCTCTGTCTCATAAACTGCTTTCATATGAAAATACATTTATAAAGAAAAATGATGTTTAAAAAAAAGACAAACATTTGGCAGATCCTGAACATATAAACTATATTCCCTTACAATCTGATGGTTTCACAATGTCTCAAAAAGAAGTCTCTTGGAAAATTAAATTAATAAAATCCAAAAGAAATAAAGAAAAAGACTGAAACCATGAGTAATAAACCAGATCTACAGATAAGTCACACGAGTTAAACATTTCTGTCTATATAAACAAAAACTAGACATTCATGTAAAAAAAATCATTAGAATATTTCTGATTTAACTAATTTATAGATCTCAAAACTGAAATAAACTTTTGGTATATATTTCCTTTCTTGCTAAAAAATATCTTTCTAAACAACAAAAAGTCTAGAATCTAATAACATTGACTAATTCTAACATAAACCATTTACCTATTAATGGTGTTATTTGCATAATATTTTAAATCCATTTTATACAAAGCAACCCAACATAGATATTTAGCATACATGTATGTATAAAAGCACAGCTAGCTATAAAAGGACATAACATAATTATTACTTTTTATTTTGTAAAATAATACTGAATTTTTCTACCTGTTGTGACAACACTTGTCATAATCTGACCAGTGTCAGATGCTATCTGGTCTATGCTGGGTCGTGGATCGTAGGTTGTTGTACTATCAACATAGTCAGCACTGATGTCATACTGCATAGCAGGAGTGACTTGTGAGCTGTAGTAAGTGCTGCTGTTGTAACTCCCTAAATCATTGCTGTATGAATACCTATAAAAATGCAAAGACAAATTTATATAAAAGTGATATAAAAATTGTTTTCTATAATTACCTTCTATCCATTTAGCAACAGGGAAATAGATGAATGAAGAACAATATCAAAATAAATAAATGCATAATATAATAAGAACTGATATCCATAAATGTAATCATTTCAAGAAAAATCAAATTGGTTGTTACGGTCTAGAGGTCGAATTAAATAAGACTTCAATTATATACTTATTTGGTCCATTGTAACTATATAAATATTTTATATTGTGACTATTTCAACAGATTTAAAACAAAAGTTATAGATTGCCATGTTTGTAACATCACCTTAATATAAAGCATAGCTGTATTAAAAAACTTCTCAGTTTTTAAAAGAAATGCTATGTCACGGATTTTAAAATTAAAATTTTAAAAAGATTAATCATTCATTATATATGGTTCAACAAAAGGCAATCCTTCTATCCAACATATTTTCTAATACTTCTGAGATAAGTTATTATACTTCTTGTCATTATCACTACTCATAGGGCACTTGAAATAAATATTGCTTTCAATAAGTTTCTTGTTTATTCAGAGTAGTGCATTAATAAATACTATATAAAACATTACAACAAAATAGAAAATTAAGAGAACATAAATAAATAACAGATATAATTTACCATTTTTTTCTGATAATAAATTACAAAAAGAATATAGTAATAAAATAAAAAAGGAAGAAAAAATAAAAAGTATTTATTCAAAATTGTATTATATTAACAATTTGTGATACTTACGTATTAACGCCACCGCAGCTACAACTTTATTTAAAAACAAAGTAGTCAATCGGATTTCGGTGGAAAGTGAACAGTCTCTTTATTAATTATAATAAATGGTTATTTATATTTATTTATTTTATAAATATAATTTAACCAAACTTAACTTAACGCTCGCTAACCTTGACTATTTAACACTGTAATTTTTTGAGTATTTATTTAATAAATTCAGTAATTATTGGAATTATTTATTATTTAAATAATCAAAACACTCCTGTTAATTAGTCAAGGTTAGCGAGCAAAGCGAGCGTAGGTTAAGTTTTGTTAAATTATATTTATAAAATAAATAAATATAAATAACCATTTATTATAATTAATAAAGAGACTGTTCACTTTCCACCGAAATCCGATTATGAATAATAGAATATATTTAAACTTCATTAAAAAAATACAAAAAGGTTTTGTCAACTCATGTTGACTCTTGGCTTGCTTCAGAAGAGTCCTGTTTCATGTTTTTCATTCAATATTTGTGAACATTTCCATTCAGGCAATCAGATATTCTTATTCTAAATATCAGTATTACTTATGTATCTTTACCTAATTATTTCACATTAACATTTAAAAAAAATATTTTCATTGTAAAAGATCTGATATATCTCTGTGTCAAGTGTTTTATAAGAATCTTCTTTGTTACATGCCATGACTCTTTTGCAGGGTAAACAAAGAAATTTGTTTATACCATCCATGAAATGGTATGTAAAAGAAATTCCTTGAAGGAAAATAATAATTTAATTAATATAACAATACTAAAATAATTTTTTATTTTTATAATTTTCTAAGCTGCTTAAATACTTTAATTACATCCATCTTGTGTTTTTTTGTATCAAATTATATATTTCAGAAACAAGTTATTGTCATCAGGTGCGATTATATTAGTTCATTAATATGGAGTTTGGTGGTAAAAGTAATTATTAAAAAAAACACATATTTAAACACAACACCAAATATACTTAATTCATGCTTGTATAACTAGATGACAGCAGACTTCAGAATCTAACATTTTTTGTGGTGGTTGCTTGTTGATCTGACTAACAATTGAGACAACTACTGTAGATTTGGGCTAACAACTCAAGAATAATGCAGCTGCAGCTGCAGCTCCAGCTCTCAATTTGTACAATCATGTATTTTTTGTAGCACATGTATTAGATGTATTTTAATATTTATTAAATGTATAAAGGCACTTATTCAAATTTTTTAATGTTTAATCATTGTCAAAGTTGATGAAAATTCTTATTTTTAATTTTGTCAAAATTGAATGAAAATTAGTGTAATGTAAAAGAATTGCCATAATAATAAAAATAGTACTGACAATGGATCTGGGTGGGATGGTAATACTGCATCTCTTACAATCTGGAGGTTCCACAACATTTTTTGTAATGCCACAAGGAGTGCATGCAGAGAAATTGAACAGCATAAAGAAACGCAAACGTCAATGACCAAGGCCATATTTAATGAACTGATTCCCACAGATTAGTGAAGTTAAAAATACTGGGTGCAGTTCATGACGTACTGGTGGCATTTTTTTGTGGTTAATGATCATAGCATTCGATGCTACTTTAAAATATTAACGAAAAAGAAAAATGATACGGTGCAAAATTAACAAGGAATTAGATATAAAATTAGATGCTTATTGTTACTTTATGAAAAATATTAGTTCATGAAAGAGTAAACATTTACAAAAACAGGCTAAACAAATGTAACTTTTAAACTTAAATCATAATTTATTATGATAAAATCAGAACAATGAATGAGATTTTAATATAATCTTCAACCGAGATTCAAAGTAAGTATATATAAGCTCTACCATCAACTATAACCATGTGTTATTTTTCTTGGTGTAATAAATATGTCATACCATTAAATGTGGTACAAAAAAACTGACAGTGATTCTTCATTAAAAAAAAAAAAACATTGTTAATTTTGTTTCAATTTCCTAGTTATGTGAATTTTATAATTATCCAGAAGTATCCTGAATATTTGTTACTGTTTTTTTTTAGCTGGTACGTAGGAGTAGCTACATCCCTTGTTCATTTAAAAATGGTATAAATGCATTATATCCTAGGATTATTGGAGGACTATTTGTTTTTGTTTGGAACGCAGCAATACAATATGGGTGAGAAACTGGAAAAAATATTACGATTTACTTAGGAGTTCTAGCTCAAATTCCAATATGGTGACAAAAACTAAACTAAAGTGTTAATATCACACCTTTCAATTTACACGCACGTGCGCGCACGCACACACACACACACACACACACACACACACACACACACACACACACACACACACACACACACACACACACACACACACACACACACACACACACACACACACACACACACACTCATTTTAAATTCAAATAATTCATTTACATATTGACCACTTAATTAATGCAATTCAATATTAAACAAAATAAAAACCAGCAAAACATAGTAAATAGAAAAGTTAAATTTACCAGATTAATTCCAAGAATCGATTTTTGTTAGATACTGCATCTTCAGTTATAATTAAATTCTATAATTACATTAAAACATATTTGTTTATAAATTTGATTAATTTCTCAAAATTGTTTTCTTTTTGATAATTTTAAATTAAACATGAATGAATATGTAAATTCTGCTGTCCAGTACTGGAATGTATTTTGGTGGTTTATATTTCATTTAATATATATAATAAATTAGTTTTTTTGAAATGCCCATGTAATACTGAACAATTTTATTTAAAATTTTCTAATAACGTAACAGTGTAATTTAATTTAATGAACTATCAATATTTACCCAGCACTGTTGTAAGTGTGCAGTTGGTCAGATGAAGATGGTGTCTGTGTCTGATCAAACACAGAGCTGTCAGGAGCTGTCTCATTCTGTGCCCGCAATTGAGCTCTGTGATATCTAACCTCATCCTCAACCTTTTCCCTCTGTTTCTTGGACATCCGCCCAAATTTTACAGCTGAAAGATAAAGAAAAGAAAAATTAAACAGTGATTAAATTTGCAAAAAAAACATTAAATTTTATTAATAAAAGACTTTTACAAACAAAAAATAAAAATATAATAAAATTAAAATATTTCATTGGTTAAAATCAGATTGCATATTAGAAGTTAAACAGTATGATTTATTATAGATGTTGAATGTTACCTAATAAGAAAATATATTTTATACGTCAAAAAATTAATAA
Organism: Lycorma delicatula; assembly: GCF_047948215.1. Classification (NCBI taxonomy): domain Eukaryota; kingdom Metazoa; phylum Arthropoda; class Insecta; order Hemiptera; family Fulgoridae; genus Lycorma; species Lycorma delicatula. The sequence goes on from NC_134458.1 coordinate 44,214,728, forward strand.
TATTTCTTTTTGTTACAGTTACCATAGGTACAACTAAGGAACAAAAAGGTTGATGGTAAAGCTAAAGGTAAAATTAAATTTACTGTGTTGGTAAATTCCACATTGTTTAAGTGTATTGAGATATCATGATTTATATGTAATTATTATGTAAGTTTCTATATATATATATATATATATATATATATATATATATATATATTACAGAGTGGCACATGAAATAATCCAACATTTGTTTTGGCAATAATTGTTTAGGTTAATAATTAATTAATAATGTGTTTTATGTTGGCAGAAATGACAGCAGTTCATGAATATTAGTTTCTTCCACTGATCTCTGTATAACTGGATAGGGGATCCCATATATTGGAATTGGTAAAATTTGAAGCATAAACTAACGCCAATAAATGAGTGGTAGAACTAAATAAAATGAAACTGCGCATGCACAGAGGTAAGTGTAAGAATAGGGATAAACTTGAGTAAAATAAACTTCCCTACCATCATTAGTATTGTCGCGCTAGCGTACAATGGTTTTATTTAGTTCACAGCATCTCATTTTGCGGCGATGGAGTATGCTTCAATACTGAACACTTAGTTGTATTTTACGCCATAAGAATCTCCTATCCAGTTATATAGAGATAGATGGTTTCTTCTTTTTCCGAGCGCACTGTTGGTGTATCGTTCCAAGATGGCTGACAAAGGTAGACTGATTGTTGAACAGTGCGCAAAGATTGTTGTTTTTTAATGAAACGAGAAGTATGGTGTTTACAGAAAAACAGTTTCATTCACATTTCAAACTCAGTGGTCGGCCTTGTTTTAAAACAATAGATAGACTTTATGAAAAATTTGACAGTGATGGTTCAGTATTTGAGAGTAAGTGCAAACAGTTTGTCAATGTTCATTCTCCACAGAATGTTGAAGCAGTCAGAGCAGCATTGTTGAGAAGCCCGAGCAAATCAACAAGAAAAGCAACAGTACAACTTGGGATTTCTTGGTGATCTCTGCAGCAAATTTCAAAAACTTATTTACATTTGGATTCATACAAAATAACAGTGTTGCCTAAATTAATGGTTTTCAGCAAACATCAAAGAATGGCATTCACTGAATGGACTGTGAACCAAGACGTATTGTTGAATAATGTTTGGTCTTCAGATGAGGCGCATTTCCACTTACACAAAGTTGTTAATAAACAAAATGTGCATTTTTGGGTTTCTGAAAATCCACAGGTGCTTCATGAAAAGGTTAATTTCTTTGAACCCTGTTTATATCAGGTAATTTGTAAGAATTTATATTGTAGTTGTGTTTATGGGTTATATTGTTTGGGATGATATGCATTTAATCTGTCAGATGCAATAAACTGCAGTCACTGCAGTTTAGCTTATTATTGGAAACTAAAAAAACTGCACACTGACACACAGCAACTCGTAAGTATATAAACTGCAATCATTACAGTTTATTTTATATATTTCTGCGCTGTTGTATCTCAGTGTGAATTTTTTTAGTTTCCTATGTATTTCTTTACATTCTGTTTGGTGTTTTGAAAAGAAAAATGTAACTTCCTTTCCTGAATGTTTTGGAAGCTTTGTATGACTGACTGTTGGTTGATGTACAATGATGTTAATTATTTCTTGACACTGGGTGTATTTTTGATTTAATTCTGTATTTTATGAAGTATATTGCTTACAAGTGTGGGTGAGTAAACATTAACTTATCTCATACGTCTTATCATACTGAGCTTTCAGTTTAAATGTCAGCTGACAGAAACAAGTATATTAAGTTATGAGATTTGCAAAATGCTACAGACCTTTATGCTCCATGGGCTAAATTTGTTATGGACAACTGTGTTAGTTGTACTGAATTTTCTATACGTTTTAAAAATGTCTTGTAGTCTGTTTCTGATAAGGTTGATTCAAGGAAGTTAAGAGATATTTTGTGCACATATTTTCCAGTAAAATGTAAATTAGGGTATAATTTGTTGATGAATTACACATAACAAGTATGTGGCACTATTATGAGGAATTTAGGATGATGTGTAATCATCATAGGTATGCCAATATAAACTCTTTTTGTAAGTTTCTCATGCTGTATTGAACAAGTGTCTTTGGAGGTTATATTACTAAATGAAAAGGCATTTGACAGAGTTAGATGGGATAAATTACTGCTAATTTTGGAAAATAAGGGAGCTGAATCGAAAGAGAGGCACTTAATAAAAGAGCTATATACTATAACCAGATAATAAAAGTGAGGATAGGAGGTGAAAGACAGGAAGAATCGGGATTGGAAGGGGATTGAGGCAGGGATGCTGCATGTCACCAACATAGTTTAGTATATATCTGGAAGAAATAATTAAATGCTGTCTGAATGGGAAAAAATAAATAAAGATCCTTTTCAAAAGATGGACGTGACGCAGAATGATGAATGGCAGATGGTAAGACTGTGCAATAAATGAAGAAGTATTAAGGAGAATCAACGAAAACTGGAAAATGCTAAATGTTATTAAATATAGGAAAAGGAACTGGCTAGAACATTGTATGAGAAGGTCTTCATTAGTGGTTGCGATAGAAGGCTTGGTGAATAGAAGGAAAGGAAGAGGAAGGAAGAGATTTCAAATAATGGATGAGATTATGGAAAAGGGAAAATACATGCAAACAAAGAGGTTAGCAAAGGATAGATCAAGGTGGAGAACAGCAGCCATGAGAGGACCTGCCCTAATGGCTGAACACTAAGAATGAGTACTTTGTACTGAGTCACCAAATGATGGTATGAAAAAACCCTTGACGTCCTCAAAATAATGAAGAATGATTATCTAATTTAAATGTGTTGTCTAATCATATAAAAGAATATTTTCTGTAGCTCAACAACACACAAATCAAAATATATGTAAACAGGTAAATTATAAAATAGCCTTTCCATATTTCTTTTAATAATAAAGTCAGAGACAGTAGGGTATGTACTTTTATTAACTCTTTACTTTAGCCACTGATAAAAACATATCAAAGGAGTAATTAAAATGTCAGGACCAGCAAAATTAATTAGAAAACATTAAAAATGATATCTTCATCCACACTAATAACACTAGTCAACACAAAATCTGTATCTAACATGTTACACAACTTTTCTCACTGTAATTTGGGTGCTGATTTCAAATATGCTATTGAAAAATTGTGTTACCGCATAAAGTTTTATGTAAATTGTAAATTTGTAAAAATTTTTTATTACAAACTCATTCTGATCAACTACTGGTTACAATTAAGAATAGTTCTGTATTTTTACTCTTAAACAATATGCATACATGCTTAATAAAGAAAAAATAAATAAGCATATACACTGTATCATGAGAAGTAGACACATACAAAAATTTCTGTATAATGACATCATAGAGACATCTGTTGTTACCTACTACAGAGCTTAAAATCTTATTCAGTCTAGCTTCACTTATCAATACTGTGCATTGTGTTTCACGGAGTAATTAGTGTTTTGCTGTATTTTCATCAATTCTTTATAATACAAAAGTGATTTTTCTTGTTTTTATTTGCTACAACATAGCTTCTGCAAAAGTTTATGGATGTCCAAATCATCCAGACAATTTTTGTTATGTCTGTGGTAAATTTATCCCTAAATCTCAAATAAAAACTATTTCTGAATCGATAAAATCAGTTTAAAAATTTTATTTTGATTGTGCACTTGGGGATCAAGATAAAATCTGAGCGCCTCAAGTTATTTACATATCATGCTCAGTAACTGTAACTGAACGGTTGAAAGGGAAACAATGAGCCATGCCATTTACTATACTGATGGTTTGGCATGAACTTAAGGATCACTTCACCAACTGCTATTCTTGTTTGACAAATATATTTGGATTTTCATTTAGAAATAGAAAGTTCATAAAATATGCAGATGCTCAGCTCTAAAGCCGGTACAACACGGAGAGGAGTTAGCTGTTCCTGTACCACCATCTAATCCGATGTTGCTAGAAGAACAATCTGAAAATGAAGCAGATGATGTAGATAATGTTGAAGAATTTCTTCCTGTAACTGATGAAAAATCTGCTCATTTAATTCAACAACATGAACTTAATGATTTAGTTTGCTATTTAAAGTTATCAAAGCAACAAGCTGAACTTCTGTGGTTTAAACTGTACAAGTAGAATCTTTTAGCAGAAAAAAACAAAAGTTACTACCCTTAGAACACGAAATAAAACTCTTTCAACTTATTTTACTATGAAAAATTCATTGTGCAATTGTACTAATGTAGACAGCTTGATGAAAGAGCTTGGAATTCAGCATATTCCTGAAGAATGGTGTCTTTTTATTGGCTTTTCTAATGTTGGCATGAAAGCAGTTTTATTGTATAATGGTGACAAACAGCCATCCATTCCATTAGCTCATGCAGTTGACATGAAAGAAATATATGAAACTATGCTATCAGTATTATAAACAATAAAATAAAAAGAGCATATGTGGCAAGCTTGCAGTGATCTGAAAGTTGTTGCATTACTTTTTGGTTTACAAGATGGGTTTACGAAATACTGTTGTTTTCTTTGTCTTTGGAATAGTTGTGATACAAAAAGTCATTACAAAGTAAAAAACTGGCCAATGCAGCAGAATTTTCTGGCTGGTAAAAAAAAATGTAAAGCATTTGTCATTAACTGAGAGTGGTAAAATAATACTGCTGCCACTTGACATAAAATTCACTCATGAAAAATTTTGTAAAGAGCATTAGACAAAGATGGATCATGATTTAATTGAAAAATAAATTTTCCTAAATTTAGTGATGGCAAGCTCAAGGAGGGTGTATTTATTGATCTGCAAATTAAGAAACTGCTTAAGGATTCAACATTTGACGATAAACTTAGCAAATGTAAACTAGCTTCTCTGTGCAGCTAGCAAGTCTATGAAGGATTTCCATAGTCCTTCAGAGATGTTGGTGGTGGTTTTTTAGGCAACAGAAAATTTGAAAACTAAGTTTTTTTTGTTAATAAGCTGTTAGAAAACTATATGTTTAGGATGAGGATATTCATTAAAAGTTCATTTCCTACACTCCCACCTAGACTTTTTCCCAAAAATTTGGGTTTTTCAGCAATGAGCAAGGAGAGTGTTTCCATCAGGATACTCTAACCATGGAGCATCAGTACCAAGGAAGATGGGATCCTGGAATGATGGGTGACTATTGTTGCTTTGTGTTTAGAGAAACTGATCAAACATCGTACAAGCAAAAACATTTGTCAACATATTTTTAAAATTAAAAGTATGGCAATTCCAATGATTTAAACTTTTAAAAACTGTTATTTTAAAGGCATTTCCAATGATTTAGGCTTTTAGAAACTGTTGTTTTAAAATTGCATTAATTTATTTCAATTTATCTGTGTTTGAATAAATAAAAATTTAGCTGATGTAAGCTAATTTAAAATGAATACACAGTGATGTATTACATAAATTCTGATAAAAATTTTGAATTCAGCACCTTAAAATTAGTTAAAATCACCATGTATGTTTCCAGGTACAAAAAAAAACTTTTTTGTTGACTGGTGTAATTTTTAATTATTGCACAACAATTTTCTTTTCTTATTAGCAAAAAAAAAGGAAAAGAAAATTAATTATTTAGAGTTATTGTTAAATAAAAAGAGAAATACAAATGTCTAAATTATAATTTTAATGTAAGTGATAATGTGAATGTGTACATTTTAAAGTATAAAATTATCATTTTAACGTCTAAATTAATGTCTTAGTTACAATGTCTAAATTAAGAAGACAAGATGTATTTAGAAATGGCATCAAGTAATTTTTGGTAACTTTTTAATAAAATAATGCTGTGAAGGAAATGTAATCGTGAATAATAGGTTTACAGTATATATCGGCAAAGTAGGTTATCCATTATATTCCATTATTACTGTTTTAGTGTGTTAACTTCTTTATTACAAGAAATATTTGCCAATTTATTTCATTTGAAGGTAAGTGACAAATAATTTAATCATTTAACAGCAAAATACAATTATAATTCATTTGTATGAGTGACAAGCAAACTTGGTATCTTGGATATAAACAATCAGATGATGTTTTATAAACCCTAATACGTACAAATAATACACATCATAGATATTAAATTAAGTTAGAGTTATTAAAAATAAGATTTTAAATATTAGCCTCATATGGTTACTTGAATAGCCTTAATTGAAGCTACTCTTTTAAGCACATCATATATCCATTATCATATCTGGATGGAGAAAATAATATAATCTTCATTTGTTTGTAAAGTAAATGAATTCTTAGTTTATAAAAATAATTTATCAATACTGTTTCTGTTAAAATGGAATTTTTGCTAAACCAAGTAATTAGTATTAAAACAATATCCGACTCATTCTTTTACTTAAACATATCTTTCTTTATACTGGATTGTCTTTAGTAAAAACTGGTAAATATCTGAGGTATTTAAGGAAAGGTCAAATTAATATTATTATATTTGATTCTGTTTTATTTATCATGGGTTCAAAACATGTTTTATCCTGTGACAAGTGAAAAGGTACTTTCTGCATGGTAAACAGCAATGTGTTAAACAAAACTGGTTTCCCTTTCACTCTAAATCTGTCTTGACTGCATTCATATATTTGTATGTAACCTAAATCAGACTTGCTATTCTGAACATATGTTCAATGACTATAATTTTATATTTTGAGTTTCATTCATTCTCAAAACATAATGTTCTGTTTACATATTGGTAATCTTTGATTTATTACTTATTGAAATTTATCCTCTTTGGAACTCACAGGTTTACATTAAAGTCCTGGAATAAATAATCTTACTGTAAATAATCAACTGTTTGATTCAAATGCCTATAAATATAATTTAAAAAATAACAGTATAAATCAGAATAGTTTAGTAATATTATACTGGCTGTTATACATCACATATCAGTATATAGACCCAATCACTTAAAATCTATAAGGCAATGGATGATCAACAAACAGTTGTTATAGAAATCCAGTTTCAATGATGAAGGAATTAAGTAAAAGTGTCAGGTAGGATACTAACTATGACACTCCATTTTTTAATATTAATTATAAAATGAACCCTTATTTATAAAAATCTTTGCAAGTAAAGGATTATTTAGTTCAAAGCTGTGAACTTAACATGTAAGCCTCTTTTTGCTAAATGAATGATTACCTAGAAATTAACAATTAAAAAATTGACTTATGTCAATTACTATTTTAATTATTTATTAACTAGAATCTTAGTTAGGATAAAGTTGATCTCCTACTGCTCCTACACAACAAATCTATCTATATCTTTACTTCACTAGGTCTGAATATGCTGCTAAAACCCAACATCATAACTAAGAGAACATAACATGTTGGACATGAAACTTGAGTGGAGAACTGATAATGTTAAAATTTAACTGATAATATAGGTAGTTAGATTTTAATCAGATAACTTTCCAAAGAAATAAACTCTAAACCAGCCAACACAATCCAGAGAACCAAATATAGAGAATTTAATATGTACAAAAGATTGACTAGTATTAACAAAAGGTTGAGCTGCTGAATTGTTACACTAACTACTTAAACAAGAAAAACACTGCAGTTAGATTCAAATAACTGTAAAGTAATATTGTTAAAAAAGCAAAAATATTTATATTTAATTCTTGAATATAAAAGTCAAATTAAAAAAAAAGTATATTTCTCTTCAGTATTACATACACTATTTGTCTAGGGTAATGAACTTCAAGGAGGAAGCAAATCAACTGCTGAATTTGTTGATAAATTCATAATACTTGCCTTACTACATTACCATTTTAATTAACACAGTTTATTTATAAATTAATCTAAAATCACCTTAAAATGTACTTATTGGATAGAAAATTGTACGCCATATTAATTTTGTTCAATAAAAGTTTAATGTATATTTTACTGCTAAAGAGTTATTTTGAAATTTATAAAAAATCCGATTTTGTTAAAAAAAAGATAATTTTTTTGTTACAAAGATTTCTACAAAGGCGGTGAAATTTTATGAGTACATTCCTAATAAACCAAGAAGGATATGAGTATTAGTAATTATGAGTTTAATTAAATTTTTGATTTTTACCAGTATTCAGATAAATTTTTGGTTTGGACTCAAAAATTCGCCTTGCGAGAAACTTTTTGCCAGTACGATACTTTACTTAGATTTCGTGAATAAAATTTATCAAAAATATTGAATATATTTTCTCTGTAAGAATTTTTCAAATTTGCCAAACTGTTCAAAGCAGAGAAATCAGACAAATGGTGAATGTTGACAAATTCATAATACTTGACTGTGGAAATACCAAACAAGACACGTTACCTCTGAAATGTTGTGGTTTTATGAAAAAAATAAAAATAGTAATTTATTGTTCGTTAATCTACATCTATAATTAATAATTATTTAGCCTAAAATGTTCGCGTAACCTCAAACATTAATAGTAATTATTCAATGTTTGGTTTAGTATTCGGAAGACTGCTTTACAAACCGAATAATTCATATTGGAATCAATCAATGAAGTCTGAAGCTCATCAGCAAAAATAAGCCCGCCATTTCAATCATGGTAGTTACAGACTAACAGAATAGTGTACTAGTAACAGATTGTAGCGGTACAATCATTTCATTACTCTTGAGGATATTAAAAAATAGCATCTATTGAGAAATCTATTTTAAAAGGTTCATACAACATTTTTTTTCTATGCATACTTTAAGGAGCATTTATCAGATATTAATTATTTGAAGTGAATGTACCAGTGAAAAAGTTATATATTATTGTCCATTATTAATTGGGATTATGGCATATTAAACTTTTTTCAACAGGGTTTGTCCTTATGGTTTAATTTATTGCTGTGTAAAAGGCAAATCTTTATGGAAAATTGCTGTTTGGTAAAGGTAAATTATTGGAAAACTCGAACAATGTTATCACTTGGGTGATGTAATGCACTAATATTATCAACCAGCGTTATGGTGGGGGTACCTCTTCAAATAAATCTTACATTCTGTAAATGAACTTAATTAAATCATAATATTAGTTATTTCAACAGTCAGTTAAGATTTCCAATTTTAAATCTTTTCAAAAACATAAGTTATATGTCTTTGAAAAGATTACATACGCGTATCTGGGGGTCCACATACGTAAAGTTATAACTCAGGGGGTCCACAAGTAAAAAAAAGTTGGGAACATTTGCTCTAAACGATATTATAACTGTTGATGTCTTTAATTTGCCGCCAGGTAGCGTACAGTGTACGGTGTGGTCAACGCGATCAGCTGAGCAGGAAGAGGTAGCTGGATTTGTGCCTAGTAGAACAGTATGACGTCATGCCATGACGTAACCCTACGGCTGAGCCGAAAGTATTATGTGCCGCATCTTAACGGTTCCTAGTCCCTGCACGCAGTCCCTCGATCGTTCTACCTTTCCTGCGATTTTCATTCTGTTAAAAATAATAGACACCGCGCAACGCACTTGGATCCGTATATATGTTACTCTACATTATTATAATTCTAAAGGTATATTTAATTCATACAACGTCGTTTAAAGTATACGTAAAGTAAAATGTACGCTGAACTGTGACACGACTCCGGCCATTGTTTGTTGTTTATATTATCGTGCTGTAATTGGAAAGTCATCTGTTGCAAAAATGATACAATTCTGTACTCATACTTTACATAAAAATTTATTTAATCAATAAAAGTTGCAAATAAATAATCTTTATTTGTATCTATTCATGACTGGCTATAGGCTTTCGTCGTTTCGCTGTAAATTTTCCCCTAAAATTAGGCGTATTATATAAGTAAAATTTATAATCTAATAGTAAACGCTTAGCCGTTTAAAAATATCACATTTATACATATCATTTTTTAGGGATACTTTTTGTATTCAGTAAAAAGGTTCTCGGATCTGTTGCCACAATAAAAAATTATTGGCTATTATTATAATATCGTATAATATATATAAACTGCAAATATTATAATAATGAAAATCGATTTAAAAATCAATTTAAAAAAATGTTTACTTAAAAATAACTATTCATAAATTATACATATTATTATGAGCATACTTTATGAAAAATATGATTAATAAACCTATGCTATAAGGATTTATTAAGAAAAAAGGTCATAATCTTAAAAATATATTTAGAATTGTTTATATTCTGGATCCCATAAGGGGAAATGGTTTTCCATATCGTTACGAGGAAAGGAAACAAAACAGTGAAAGGCTTTTTAATTTTAGCACGGGTTATGTTCAGAGAGTAGGCTTTCCTGTGTTTGTACGTTAATTACATAATGTATAGCTATAGTGAAAGCCTACCTCAAGCTCATCTTAGAAATGCGGTTGTTAATGGTAGAGTTTTATCCTTTTCTCACGGTAATAGAATAAAGCTTTTCACTAAATATACAGAGAAAAATTAAATAGTTCGTTCGTCGATTCTAAAATTTTACTCAATGGTTACTTAATTAATATCGATTGTTTAATTTATGTTATTATTTGTTTAATTTCGTTTATGCCTAACGCAACTGCGAAATAAAATTATCACGAATGGCAGAGAGTTTTTATAGGTAATCCTATCTTCACAGCAGTTGTAATTATTATGCAATCTGAATGAGTAAGTAGTTCACAACCACCGCTTACGCTTTTATATAAACAAAGATGTAATTGTTGGACTGCGTGTAGGCGCAAAAAACACCAAGTTTATTCCAAGTATTATGATGGAAGCCATTACTCAAGTGCAAATATGCATCAAAACAGTTATACTTTATAAAATGGCAGTGAATAAAAGGGACCATTACAAAAAAAAAAAAAAAACGATTTCTAAAAGATGGTTTGTAACAGTATCTACTCTTCAGAAACAAATTAAAGTATTCAACAAATTTTTAACAATTATTTGCGTTTAAACTAAATGACTATAACGAGAAGGTTTTGAATTTTTCAATTCGTTTTTAAACTTTATATTATACAGTCGCATGATATCTTTTTCGGTTAGTTTAAAACCTAAATAAGTGATTCGTAAATAACGCTTCATTCATATTATTTTATTACGCTATTTTTATTTTTTTTTTTTTAATTGAAGCAAAACCTTTAAACTTATTTCGAATTTTTCTCTTGTAAAATATCCCCCAACGATAGAATATGCCCTATTAAGTGTCAAATAACTAATCTCTTCTTTCTCATTGTTATCACCCGATTCGGAAGTTTTTGTCCTACGATTTTCTAATTATTGGGCATTTTTTTTTACATACTAACTAATTGTAGTTCTATCGGGAATAATTATATTTACTGATATATAAATCTGATATATTTGTTTTGTTAAGAAAAAATATAAAAATGCTAATTAAGAAATGATGTATAGTATTTAAAAAAGAAAAAAAATATTGTACCAACGCGAATGAAGTGACGTCTGAAAAAAAAATAGTTTATTGCAGATTGTATTTTCTATTAACTTGTTTATTTTTTCCTAATAATCTGATTTTAATATTAATAAAATATTTTCTGATTTATATTAAATAAATATTTTTGATAAGGATTATATTTTTACTAATGGTTTGTTGGGGCAAAAATTTCGATGAAACAAATTCTACAAGTAAGTAGAAGAGGCTTTTTTAAGAAAAGTTTTTATCTAATAAGATATATTTAAATTAAACATTAGCTTATTGTTATATCATAAATATGTCTCTGAGCTGAATTTATTTAAAAAGATTTCTTACCCGACTGGATTACTGCAAAAACTGAAGTCGGATTTTAATTATACTGGATATTTTATTTGATCTTAAAATGAATATATGAGTTTATTACGAGATTCGATGGGGGAAGGAATTAATCTGCATAGTGAAAATATTTATTTTTTGTATTAGTTTCTTTCTTTTTCGTTTTACAGAAAAATACTACTGAAATAAAAATCGGATATATCTTAATATTTTCCAGATGTGTTATTCACTGAAGTCGTTTAATAATTACCTATAGTTATGGAGATGAGAGAGCCAAAATTAGCATTCCGAATGAAACTATAACAACGACAAAGTTGTTGCAATCGACAAGTTTCTTTGCAGTCGAAAAAAGCAATAACATAAGGTACGCGTAAAAATTAGTTAATCGAACCAAATTTTTCTCTCGCGTCACTTTGTTTACGGTATATAAATAAATTCGAATATTAGCTATCAAAAAAACTACAACCTTTTCCTTCTGTTCCGTCAAAAGTTTATAATAAATCAATTATTATCAACAAAAATACTAAATCATTTTAAAATTAAATTGATAAATATGGCATTACATGGTTTTACAAGTGTGTACACAAACTGTGGAAGTGAGTGTGGAGAAAACATTATTTTCAGTCGCACAAATTAGTTTGTTTATTGTTCTTTATTAAACAATACTTTATTTTTTATACGTATTCAAATAATAGCATCTTTTTGCAGAAATTACAAGAAAATAGACCAATTTTTCAAACAAAATATTCTTCAAATTTCGAAAGGCCTAAATGTTCTTAAAAACACCGTCTCTGAAGAATTATTTGTATTCAAAATACGGGTGTAATTATTTTATTTTAATAGTATTTAAATTTTCTCAGGTTTTATAACAATCATTTTATCGGGGAATTGTATTGACCGAGTTACTTCTTTGTCTGCCCGTCTTTCACCGAACAGCGCTAGAAACTTTTGAAAAAGTTTTATACGTAATAGGTAGGTTCGTTTCTGTGGTAAGCGATAACGAAAATAAATGAAAAGTTCTATCATTTTTTTATAGTACCTGGTCTGAATATATAAGCGTATGCTGTTCCTTGGCACCAAACCTTATGACAAACCTAATGACTTGTAAAATAATAGACCTAAATGAAGCTTTCAGGACTGTTCTCTACAAAATGTTACTAAATTTTCCCTCTTATCATATTTCTCAGTACTTCAACCCGGGCAAAATTCATGTTATTGAAATAATTCTCTTTTTTAGTTTATGTTTACTACAATAATGTTACAGCTCTATCTTATTTGTTTTTCATTTTTGCTTTCCTGTTATCATAACCCTAGAGTTATGCTGCAAGAAGGAAAGTATGGTAATCAGTCAAAGAATGCGGTATGGGTTTTTACATTTCTCGACGTTTCATGACCGAGAGACCCGAAAAAACAAGAAAAATGTTCGTATGTACGTGTGTTAGTGTTGGCGTGTTTGAAGCTTTATAAATTTTGACTGGATAAACCGATTTTGACGAAAATTTGTGCGGAGACTCGGATATGGGGAAATTTGTTTGATAAAATGTTTGGGTCAATATCTTCAGGGGATGGGGTAGATAGTTTTTTGGGGTCAGATTTCACAAAATTTCCCGAATATAACTCCCACTTTACATCAAGCTCAGTTATGTGTGCATGCTTATCAAACCATTAAAAAAAAATTTGCTCACAAAATTTCACCTTCACCAAAAATCGAAAAAAGCTATCTTTTTATTTATTATATTTTAACCGAACTTTTTTATGTCTTTCTAGGCAGTAGTAGTAGTAGTAGTAGTGTTGGTGCAAGTGGCCCCCCAAAAAAATACTTGGGGGCAATGTTGTAGGTGGGGGAGCCGATTAAAAGTTTAAAAATATCAATTTTTGGAATCTTCTACACTTTTTTTTGTTTTTTTAAATATTTACTATCAACTTTACGATAAAACTATCATAAATTACCCTCAAAAAAAAAAGTTGAAAAATGAAAAAGTTAGGTAAATTTTTTCACCAATCAATATTTTTCCGCTTTATAAAAATAAACTATGAATACCAGGAAAGTATTACAACTTTGTTGTCAGCTTTTTTTTTTAATAATCACCTTAAAATTAAAAAATGGTTTTCTTTGCGAATTTCGTTTTTAAAAAGTAATTTCCCATACCTGTATTATTAACTTTGAGGAAAATATTTTTCAAAGTTTTGCTGGATTATTTATATATAAGTTTAAAAGTTATTCGAATTAATGTTTTAAAATGAAAATTATATAAATTTCGTTTTTCTTAAGAAAGATAGCTCAATTGGTTATAATTAATCGATTCCTTTTGATTGTACGCCCTGGGAAAATATTTTTATTGTTTCAGTCCACAAAAAGTAGATTCCTTTCAATAAAGAAGATAAAAATTTGTTTTTATAATCTTGAGAAAGCAAAAATAATTAGTATTATTTGATTAATAAAGTTGCAACTCAAGTTTTCATCCAGCAATCGGACTACAAAGAACCGAAGACCACAAAAAGTTAGTATATTTATTTTTCTATTAAACTTAATCCATCGATTATGACAGACAGCGTGACTATATCTCACATAAAATCCAACCATGAATCGTAAATCATATTGATCATCCATCACCAGAAGAACTATGACAATTTCTGAAGGATTCTTCTGAGCGGGTACTTTTTTCAGTAGTACCATCGATATAACAAAACTACACTTCCCTGGAAAACATCTCTGGAAAACCAGAACTTCGACTGAAATTTATCATTTAATTTTGGATATAAAGAGTTATTAAGTATACAGGCAAGAAGTAAACTCAATTTAATTAATTAAGCAACTATATATCAAATAAATACGTCCAATCCATATTATAAATCTGAAGGACGGTTTTAAAAAATATAAAGCTAATAATTAAAAAAAATATATTATTTTTTTATTTTCAAAAAAAATATTTTTAAAAGAATGTATCCTCTTTAAAGAAAGAACCCTTTATAAAAGAAATTATCATTTTATTATATTTTTTGAGATGTATATGCATATATATGTGTGTGTGTATGTGTGTATATATATATATATATATATATATATATATATATATATATATATATATATATATTCTGTTGCAAATAATTCATTTTCATCATGATATACGTGATGTTTCAACTACTTTTTTAACGGAAATTTATGTCGAAAAAATATATGTATTTGAGTGTGTCGCGCTGCTTTTGGCCTTATATCTCAGGATTGGCCAAACTAATTTTCTTCAAATTTGGCTCAAACAGTTTTATACGTAGGAACATTAACATTATTAATTTTTTTTCAAAATTCGTTAAGGGGAAAACTAATTTCGATTTTCTTCAGAGGCATTTTAGAGAAAACTTTATCAAATCAAATTTATTGCCTACAATGCATACATAAATAATCAAAAAAACCCTACCTCTTGAAGTTGAAATATATGTTTTTTTGTTAATTTGGTCTATCTCCCTTCAGTTTAAACATTCTTCAGAAGATTTTTCAGAAAGTTTATATTTTATGCAGAGAGCTTTCAAGAAATGTCTACAATATTTTAAAATTATACTTGGGACCAAATATATAGAAAAGGTTTTGAAGATTTTTTTCTTATTTTACCCTCTACTTAAAGGGACGTTAGATTTAGAGAATACGTTACTTAAGCAAATTTATTAAGCCTATCCTATATTTAAATATTTTTAGAAAAACATTTTTTAAAATTTCTTTCCCATCCCTAAAAAAAATATTCTGTTTCTTTTTTTTGTTTCATTATTTGGCTTAAACTCTTTTAATTTTTATTATTATTATTTTTTTCTTCATCACTTAAAGGACTATTAAAATTAAAGAAGCTTTGTCATCTATATTATATTCCAGACCTAAAATGAGAAGCAATTTTTTTCCAATTTCATAAATGTTATACTTTATTTTTTCAATATTTCTAAACAATTCTCTTTTAATTTTTTACAATACAATAAATAATAATAAAAAGGAATCACTTATTTATAAATAAATAATTCTTAAATTTTCCCCATAGAGTAAGTAAGGAAGCCCGTACAATCAAAAAAAAAAAAATATTCGAAAGTTGGGAAATTTGATGCATAAATCTTACTTTTGGTAATCATAACTTGACTGGCGCAGCCGGGACAGTTATGCAATACTTTGCCAGCTTTTATGAAGTACATAACATGAAAATCATAACAAATGTTTTTATAAATACGGAAATAAATAATAAAGTTATTTATTTTAGTTAATTATGAAGCAGATGTTACGGTGAAATATTTAATAAAATAATTATTAAAAAACAAAAAGCCCGAGTACTAATTATTCACATCTACCTAGAGTAATTATGAAAAACGAAAAAAAATCGTTAAATTTTTTCTTTTCTTACATGAATTTTTTCAGGATACGGTAAATTAGTCTACGATGTGAAATTTAATATTACTTCTACATTTTATGTTGTATTCGGGTGCCTGTTAGTCTTAACAAAGTGGAGGCCATTAAAGTCACCATCTCATATAGCCTGCACAAGCACCCGACTACAAGATAAAATGTAGAAGTAATATTAGATTTCACATCCCAGACTAACTTTCCGTATCCTGAAAATATACCTGTAAGAAAAGAAAGAAAACTTTTTTAACGATTTTTTGTTCGTTTTTTATAATTATTCTAGGTAGTAGTATTTTTTTTTAATATTTTGTTTTATTTTGGGTTTTTCCGTTTCCATAACTTTACCGTATATAGTATCATATAGACTGGCGATCTCCAAACCTTCTTGATTGCGTACCCCTAAGACGAAATAATTATAAGTTTTACCCCATATAATGTAATATATATATATATATATATACATAGTCAAATGGTTACCGCGGGGGAAATCGTTAATTCAGTTATTGGAATTGCGAGATGAATTAATAATATTTTTCCAAGATAAGCAAAATCCATTCTAAATGTTTTTACATAATAATGAATATATGTTGGGTTACTTAGCTAAGGTATTTTCGCATTTAAACGACTTGAATGCGAATTTACAAGGACGTGATAAAAACATTTTATTAATGACGGACAAAGTATCTGAATTATCCGCCTTTAAAGCAAAACTTTTGATATGTTTTCACTCACTTCCAATCATACTGAGAAGAATTTGGATAAAGAAACTATTATTCACCGTAGTTGGATAGCATGAAAATGAATTTGGGCGAGCTAAAAATTCAGTTGGCGAAGTATTTCCCGGAAGATAAAAATGATTTCTGGAAGAGATGAGTACTGAATTCATTTAGTGAAAACGTTGTTGCAGCTGCTAAGTTACCGGTTGAGATTCATGACCAGCTCATTGAAATGTTTGCTGATAAAACGTTACAACTACAATTCACATCTGAAGATTTAGATACGTTTTGGGTTGCTCGTCGAAGTGAACATGAAAATTTAGTCACGAAGCATTGAAAATATTAATTCCTGTCCCCAAGTCTTACCTCTGTGAAAAGGGTTTTTCGTACATGATTGCGCTAAAAGCTAAACATAGGGATCGTCTTTTATCACTTGAAAACAATTTTCTTTTGTGTGTTTCTATCATAGATCCACGTAAGGAGAAATTTTAAATGAAAAATAAACGCAACCATCTGATTAATTTATTTTATTTACATCTGCACTTATAAATGTAAGAATATGTTTACAAAAAATTTTTTTTCTCATAAAATGATTTCATTATTGTTTACGTATAAAATTGTAGGCTAATTTCGCGATCTGCCTTTCATATCACTGCGATCCCAGTTGAGAAATACTGCTCTAGATGATATACTAATTATCTGAATACGATACTGGTATAAGGTTTTTTTTTTTTGTTACAAACGTTGCGCTATTTAAATAGAAATTTGAATGTTAATGAATGATAATGTATGTGCGTGTAACGTATATGTGTAACGGTTCATTAAAATCATTGTTTTAATTAAATTCAATATTTGACGAGAGATAGGGATATTGCACAAGTAATAACTTAAGGTATAATGATAATAAATAGAGATATGGCCACAGGTTCTGACTTTTCATATTCCATCATTAACAGCAATGCAATGCAACACTCACACCGGCAACATACATCCCCTAGGAGGGCGCTTAGCCGCGACGCATTCCTGCTTCATTTTGCTGAGCACATTTTTCACTTATATCTCGAGAACGACAAATTTTTCGAAAAAATCACGAGGCAGAAAGTGTTTATTTCTTAATCGTTTTATGGAATAGAATCATTAAAATTTGAAAGTAGCGTAAGTTTTAAAATCTGTCCCTCAGTGTAGCGCCTCTCTTTTAGATACGACAATTTAAGATAGCCTATGGTACTTCCAGACCGAAGATGTGTTGACCCACCGGGTTGGTCTAGTGGTGGACGGGTCTTCGCAAATCAGCTGATTTTGAAGTCAAGAATTCCAACATTCAAATCCAAGTAAAGGCCTTTATACGGATTTGAATACTAGATCGTAGATGTCGGTGTTCTTTGGTGGTTGGGTTCAATTATCCACACGTCTCAGAAATGGTCGACCTGACACTGTACAAGACTACACTTCACTTACACTCATACATAACATCCTCATTCATCCTCTGAAGTAATACCTGACGGTGATTCCCGGAGGCTAAACAGGGAAAAGGAAAGGTAGACTATGATACTCAGACCGAAGATGTGTTACTACTCAAAAATTGGCTTAACTGGTTGTATCAGTGAAGATACAGCAGGAAACAAACAAACATACATACATAACAGTTAAATAAATTACCACTCCTCCTATGAACTTAGTTGGATAAAAAATAAATACATATAACATTAAATGAAATCCTTTTTTCTCTGAAAAAATTAGGATAATAATTCATAACTATTAAATTATTTTTTTAAGAATTAGGTAAAAATTTATCTTTATTCATTTATTTTTGTCCTTTTGTTTTAAAATATTCCTTATTATGATGGCTGATAATAATGAAAGAGTTTTGTAAAAACATTTTAAGGAATAGGTATATATATATAAATTATAAAAAACATAAAAATATTAATTTTATTTAAGATAATCATATTGCCGTTTTGGAATTCATCGTGATTTATTATTATTATTTTCATTTAAAATTAAGTACATAATAGGCTTTCTCACATAAATTTAAGTATAAAGTAATTATTAAAAAGAAAATTTTAAAATTAATAAAAATTTAAACAATACTTATAGAATACCATATTTTTTATATAAATTAGAACCTGTATATATATATATATATATTGGTCCCTATTTAAATTAATGAAAAATGATTATTTTAGACAGGTGGTTGCCATAGAAAAAACATACAACTTATACATTTATTAAAGACCTTTTAATTACTATTAATGTACTGTTTCATGATCATACTTGATATTATGAATATTATAAACATTTAATTAACAACTACAAATATTTAATACAAAAGAATTGAATTACCTGTATCTTTGACCGGTACAAAAAAAGTGTTCGCTTTAAACAGATTGTCCGATTATACAGGTAGTCACACTTACAAGCTTTACTGTATGTATTTAATTTTTTTTAATAGATATATATGTTAACGCTGCTGCATAATACTGATTATACAATATAATTATTTTGCCGGTAACAAGAATAGAAGCTTGGATAGAAATCCTGCGGTGCCATATTTGTCGTATGAGTAGCGACTCAAGGTTGTTATGCCGCAATGAATCGCAATACCGGCCGTGCTATGTTGCCTAGATCGATTGTCATGTTAGCATAGTGAATAAAATCATTTAAATATTATTCAACGATCAATTTATGATTTGATGTCGGAAAAATTAGACGTTTGACAACATTGTATAATTTGTAGATGTTTCTATTCCTGTGAATTTTCTAGATTAAAAGGTAACATTTATTTGGAAAAAAATTACCCACTGTACAGATTTGTAATTTCTTCTTTTTTTTGTATGAATTGATGATGAATTAATTTTAATAAGAAAAATACACGTTGATATTGAAAAAAGAAAATATATGGTGGTAAAGGGAAAATTTATATGGTGGTCTTGTACTAGGTATAAACGGTTATTTTGTATTAATTTTCAGTAGAAAATTCGTTAATTTAATACATTTAGATGAAATTGACAACTGTTCACTGAATTACGCATTCTGTTTGTTCTAATTAAACTATGTTTCAAGTTTATGATAATTTGTTTTTTCTGTAGTAAAGAATTCACAGACGTTTTAACAAAGGTATATTGGAGAAACAGACACCCCTGAACATGTCATGTTCGACTGTCAACAGTGGGAAGACAAGCGTCGTCGGTGCACTCAAATAACCGGATAGCTGATACTTTAATTGAAACCATGCTGAACAACAAAGAGAATTTTAAAGCAGTTGCAGGGCTTACTACACAAATCCTGCAGCAGAAGACCAGGGAGGACGAAATGGCGAGGGATGAGGGATAGCCCTACAGACAATAACACACACTGTAGAGAAGGACGATTCCAAACCACTTGCAGGAAAGAAAAGAATCAGACCCGCCACAGCGCTCTCGAGGGATCGTACGTGGTAGAGGCATGAGGCATAAAGACCGAGGCCCGGCTTTTGGGGTGAGGCCCAAGAACAACATAGTCGGGCTTGGTCACCTCATTTCAAAGGTTAGAGGCAGGCAAATATAAAAGATACAAACCGGCGAGCTGACCTATCGTACCAGACGTACTGCCAGCGGACGGGAAGGCCCGTTTGAGTAAAAAGGACAACCTCCTGAGCTGTGGTAAGCTTAATCCTGCAGTATCCAGCTCGGGAGGTAGGAAGAAAAAAAACAGTTGTTATATTACAAATTTTATTTCTATCTCTCATTTTGGTAACTACATAAGTCTTCTGTCCTAGAGGATACCCCTTCTAATTGAAGGTGGAACGAATGTAGAGCTTATCACCACGGTAAAATCTATGTGATTATGGTCGGCCCATTGATAAACTAGTTATCATATCTCTCTTTCTTGTCGGGTGAAATATATACGTATATATAGATTTTTAGTCGGTAGTGGAATCTATTTTATTCCCTTATACCCTAATTTTAAATAACATCTGATCGAATAATATTTTTAATTTTTATGTATAGATATGATTGTATAAAAAAAAATCCTATAAGATATTTTAAAATTAATCCAAATTTTGGCAAATATTTGCAAGATTCTTAATATTTTTCAGGAAATTATTTAATTCATAAAAAACCAATAAAAAGAAATATTCCTTGTCACTTGATTATAGTTTTTAATATTCTAACGAATTTCCTATGACACAAATTTTTTTAATAATTTCTCTTATATTATTGTTTCGTACTGAATCAAATTACAGAGAGTTAGAAAAGAATAAAACCAAAAATATGACAGAGAATATCAGTGAAATATTCTCGGATGATTTTTATTCTTTTAAATGCGTCAAAGAAAAAATAATAAACAATTCGTCGTATAATAATATTTATGATCCATCATCTTGCTTTCATTTCTAAATCTGTAAATAAACACAGCTATCGTTTCTTTTTTTCTGAAAAATACGGAAATATTTCAAAGAAATATTATTTTTGAATAAGTAAATTTTTAAACTACACCGAAAGCTTCTTCTATCAATTATATTCATTACCTTTAAAAAATATATTTGTTTCGTAATAAATAACAAAATGATTAACATTATAAAAATAATTATTATTTTTTTTATAAAAACAGGTATTGAATTTGATCTAATTTAAGAGGTGTATAAAAATAAGGAGGAGGAGGTTGCCACTCCAGAAGCCTCCAGAAGCCTGCCACTCACAAAAAGGTGTTAAAACTTTTTGGTAATTTATCATTTCCAAGATTTTTTTTAAAGTAAGTGAATGAAACTGATCCCTTTTTGTTGAATTTATACTTCAATTTTATTCTATTTTAAACGGGTTCTGGAATACGATAGATATTTCATGCTTTATCCCAGCTTCCAGTCAGCCTCCTCTATCATCTAACTATTTCTGCTCTTAAGAAGACAGTGCCTCTTAATAATTGTTTAATAATAATTTTTTTAAGTTATCTAAATCAGTCATCAAGCGATAATATATTTTCATCAATTTACATTCCTGGCATATCATAGCTCTAGAGCTATGTTGCAAGAAGGAAAGTATGGTAATCAGTCAAAAAATGGCCTATGAGTGTATTTGCATTTCTTGACTTTTCACGAACCAGGAACCCTAAAAAATTAAAAAAGATAATATTCGTATGTACGTGAGTGGGCGTGTTTGAAGTTTAATAATTTTTAAACGGATAAACCGATTTTGAAGAAATTTTGTGCAGAAACTCATGTAAATGAGTCAATTTGTTGATTAAATGTTTTGTAACAAGTTTTAAGGTGAATTTAAAATAAATAATATCAGTGTTAAAATAATAATATGAGTTTAAATATAATAGAATTTAAAATAATAATATCAATTTAAAATAAATAATATCATTTCATAAGTAAATATCAGTGAACATTTAAACAATGTTCACTGATATTTACAAAATTAGGTTATGGAAACACCACAGTTTGAATTTGATTGTGATACTTAAAATAACTTCTGAGTAATACAGAAATCATTTATTTTCTACATTTGTACTATTTTTCATTAAAACAAAACTGAATATACCGTAAGATGATTATCTAAACTACTATCAATTGTAAGATAAGTTTTGAAGTTAATATCATATTAATATTAATATTTTGAAACATTAATATTTTGAAGTCACTAAGGGGTGGAGTTAGTATTTTGGGGTCAATTTTTTCAAAATTTTGCAAACATAACCCCACTTTATATTAAGCTCATTACATCCGTGCATGCTTATCTTACAATTTAAAAAAAATGTTGCACCAAAATTCTCCCTTCACAAAAAATCGAAAAAACTATCTTTATATTTATTGCAATTTTTTTAACCGAATTTGTTTTAATGACTTTCTAGGCCAAAAAAGTGACCTCCCCAAAAAAAAAAACACTTCTGGGGCAATTTGGAGAGTTATGAAAATACTTTAGGGGTGGGGGAGTCGATGAAAGTTTAAAAATATATTTTTCTTAATCTTTTAAAACTTTTTTTTGGTTTATTTAAATATTTGATGATAATTTTACAATTTTCATCAAAATTCATCCCTCACCACCAAAAAAGAAATCTTAGGTAACTTATTATTGGTTTTCATTTTTCAGTGGATGTTTTTTAGTCTTTTCTATTTAACATAGTAAAATCGGAAAAATCAAAAACTTTTCTTGGAAGGTTTGAGGATGGGGGATAAAAAAACTTTTAAATACCGATTTATAGAATTTTTTAAACTTATTTTCGTTTATTTAAACATATAATGATAATTTTACAGTAAATCATCATAAATTACCCTCACTCCAAAAAAGAAATCTTAGGTAACTTTTTTATGTATCTTTTCCACTACATCAGAATAAATAACAAATGCTACCAAAGTATTACAACAATTCTGTCAGTTTTTTTTATGAATTATGTCAATAAACGTAACCAAAATTTGATTTTTTGTTAAATAAAGAAAGAAAAAAATATGATTTCAAACTCCATCACAATGTAAATAAGACGGAAACTTTGATTTTATCCTAGTTACTCGTTTTTCTATCCACTTTATTCCGTATATTTCTATCATAACTACAACAGCTATTAGTGACCTGACAGGAGAATTCGAGTTACCTTCATAAGCGGAGTAAAAGTAATCACCAAAACTAAACGAGCATACTAGGAAAAATGATGGGTGAAAAAGTTTAAGATTACCTTCATCGCTGAAACAAATAGGAATGTAATTTTGGATACTGATTTTACAAATTCACCAAAAAGTCTTAGCTCCGTTCACCAAATGCAATGGCTTTTTCTGAAGATTATATCTTCAAAAAAAGGAAACTCTGATTGGTCCCTCTTAAACCTCAGGTGTTTCCATTTGTCTCCATAATTAGAAGCATTAGATAGATAACATACTGTATTCCTTTTTGACATTGTCTATAAAAGACAGTACCTTTTACATTTCAATTTAGAACTGGATTTTTACTATCGCGTTTCTTAAATTTGTTAATTATAAATGTAGTATTAGAATTTTTTCTTTGTTTAGTTACATTCTTGTCTAAATCGAATATCAAATGTAAAAATTCGAATTTGACTGATAAGGACAGCAAAATTAATTTTAAAATACCAATTATAACCTATTCGAACATAGATTGGAATTAATATTCACAAATTGTTTCCTTACACGACTATTGTAAAAATAGTTATTTTCTTTTTAAATATATTTCTACAGTATTCTATATATAAACATATTTCTTCAAAGTCTCTTGTATTGGAAAAAATAAGTAATGGCTACTTAAATAGATAAAAAATAAACTTTCTATACATATTGAAGGTGAAAAAAATATAATAATTTATTTATTAAGAAAATTAATACAAGTTTTAAAGTAACTGTTTGAATTTTCATAGATGTTTACAGAATTAGGTTATAGAATCACCACAGTTTGAATTTGATTGTGATGCCGAAAATAGCTTCTGAGTGGTACAAAAATCATTTATTTTCTATTTTTATGATGAAAAATTTGAATATACCGTAAGATGTTGATTATACAAACATCCATCGACTGTAAAACGTTATTTTGAAATGTATTCTGGAAATGTCTCTTCTCGATAAATTAAAAAAAGAATTTTATTGAGAATAAATTAATTTGATGTTAAATTAAAATCTTTTTAGAGTAAGCTTTTTTGTTTAGTATCTAAGATCAGGCCGACCTCCGTGGCGCGAGTGGTAGCGTTTCCGCCTTTCATCCGGAGGCCCCGGGTTCGAATCCCAGTCAGGCATGGCATTTTCACACGCTATAAATCATTCATCTCATCTCTGACGTAATACCTAACGGTGGTTTCGGAGGTTAATAAAAAAGTATCTAAGATCAAATTCTTTCATTAGTAATAGAATATCGTGTACTGTATTCTTTATTCTACATATGTCTAGACTAACAATGCCATTCATATGAAATAAAACGGTACCGTAGTTGTGCACAACTACTACTAGAGTAGTAGTTGTGCCTAAATCATTTCCTCTTTTCAGCCCGTCAACTGTCCACGTACAAACAATTACTGGAAAATACAATAACCGGACCAAACTGATTGTCAAATAACAATTGAGGCATCGTTGGAATTATAAAAGTTAATTCTCTATTTAAAAATTACGACGCAAAAGACCGATCGGTCGGATTGCAACGAATAAGAGATAAATATTCAAGATGTCTTATCAGGAATTACTCAGAATGCAATATAGAAAATGGATTAATTAGGTGTCGGCGAAGACTATAACCCTTCCTGCAACGGGGCATTTAGCTGTTATTAAACCAAAATTAAATGGCTGAAACGGCAAAAATGATGTGACTCAGCTATTCTTTTTACTTTTAAATAAAAAGTTCTGACAAATCACTAAGTCCTTTATCCTAATTAAAAAATGGTAAATTTATTTCATTAGCGTAATAACCGCATAAACATAATTTGTTACAGTCGTATGTAATAAAGCCTTTGTAATAGATGTGAAAATTAAACGATAAATCTGATGTGCCTCAAGTCCCTTAATAACAGTGGAGGTCAGGTCGATTAACCGGATTGTTCTTTTTATTCGGGCAATCAACTTACCACACCAATTATGAAAAATCACAGATTAATTCTTGTAAATAATTCACAATATTAAGTTTGATATTTTTCATACGGTAAAAAGTTTCTATTATGCATGTATCCTCACGAACAAGCTTGGAGCTCATGTAGTTAGTTAATCATCTAAAAAAAGGACAGAAAAGTTTAAAAAATCAAATCATGGGACCACCTTTTTAAAAATAATTTCTAATAGGTTGTTTTAAAAATGTTATCTAACTTTATTAACAATTATAATATTTTCTGTAATTATTTTGAAAGTAAGAAAGAAATTTAACCGGCATTTGTATTTGATTGATTAAAAAAAAACACTTAAAATAAAAATAAAACGTGGTTAAAAAATTTTAGCGGTTCTATTTGACCTCCACCACTGGTTAATTTACTCTCTTCTTTGACCAATTTTTTATACATCTTTAATAGTATTAATCCCACATATAAATCAGCCATTCACCAAATTTCATTATTATACAGCCCCTGTTAAAGATACATTAATTAACCACACTCACGCGCGCGCTCACACACACACACTTATAGAACTAATGCCTTAGTTGTTTTGCATTTTTTTTTAATTCAGAGGATTTCAACGTCGATCAATTTAAAAAACTGTTTACCCCAAATTTTGACCCGTTATAATACTTTTCCTTAGTGTCGTAAATTAAAATAGCTGAGCGCGTAAAAACTGGTTTCCAGCCATTTTTAACGTTACTAATTCGGAGTCTGGTCGTTCTCGTTAAAACAATTACTAACGATTGTAATTTATAGTAAAAATAATGTAAAACTTAGCATATCATTAATTTCTTGCCAATGATCAATAAATTTGAATAGCTTGTATTTAAGTATAAACTAAAAATATTAGTATCACCTTGAATAATCGCTTAATAATAATAATAATTACTATCGCTTCTCAACAATTAATTATGCTGTTGTGTATATTTAAACCGCTAGTATTTAACACTTTTATTTAATGACTACTTAATATAAAAAACACAGTTCTCTTTCTTGGCACTTTGGTAGTCTAGTTTTTAGATTGCCATTTATTATTGTGTTGTGCGAGGCAATATCAGAAATCCGTATGTCAAATACCATAGATTGATTACTATTGGGTCGGCGTAGAAACTCTGTTATTTTTCACTTCTTCAACAGGAAAAAAAAATCCGGTTACATACGTTAAACTACTCATCATTACTAACTGAAACGAATAAGAAGAGTAATTTCAACAGCTACAAAAATTATATTAAGGAATAACTAATACTTTAGTTTTCCTGAGGTAGATAACCTCCACTTTCGGAACATACCATCTACGTTCCACGTCCATAGAGGTAATAACTGGACATATATGCAATATATACAACTGGTTAACGGGGCTCCGAATACTTATCGGACACGTGATCGTTATTGATAACAATGAACCCGACTTGTTCCAAACATCAGGTCACATTTATTTCTAAACTATTTTTCGATACAGACTTATATCATCTTTAGAGCTGGCGATGTGGCGACCAGGATCGATGTGATTGCAGAAGTAACAGAAACTCTTCTGTTGTCCACATGCCCTCCGCGATGGCAAGCATGTAATACGGTGTCGGTGCATGGAAGCCCTGTAGGTATCGATGAGTAGGGCCCTGGATTTCCCTGCTCCAGTCTAGTCAGTGCAGAGAATGCGCATTCGCTCTCTACCAGGACATATGCCGGTTCCACCGGAATCAAGTCGGGCTTCCAAGTCTAGTAACCTTGGAGTGGGGGTGTACTCTGGCGACTAGCTTTGCTACAAAAGGGATCAACATTCATGCAGAATCTTGAACAACTAAACGTGGCAGAGGGTGCAGTAAATATCCTCATTTAGAATCAGCCGATTCGCCAGAAGCGAAACGGAAATGGAGTAAGGACACAAATAAAATTAGAAGAGAATTGAGAAGTCGACAGGCTCTTTTCAGTAATAGTGCGCCAGACCAAGACATCTTGTTGTTATGAAAGAGATCGGTAAGTTTCAGAAAGTTAGTCCGTTCTTGATTGCCCGGGAGAGAACATGATGTTCTGGTGGCTCTGTGAAGAAAATACGTAAGATATTTAACGGTCTGTAGGATAAAACCGTGAGTGATAGTCAATCTCAAAAAGTTCAACCGTTAAAGAAAATCAGTAAGCTCTACGCGCTTGTGCAACCTCATATCATCCTTAACTCATCAAACGGATTGTTATTTCCCGCGATTTTCTTAACTGCACGAAAAAGAAATAGTGTAGGAAATGTTAAGTCGAGGAAGTTGATCGTGAGGAGAAATTGTGAGGTTCTTCCTTCTGCCTTGCATATGTTAACATTCAACAGACCTTCCTTGACTGAGAAAGTACGTGCTATCAAACATCGTCTAGATGTGCAAGCATTCATTTTGCAACCTACACGATTTTTCAAGCATCAGAGTTTCGGACACTTGGCAGCCAGATGTAAAAGACAAAAATTATGCATTTGTGGGACGGAAAGTCATGAAGGCGATACGTGAAAAGATCCTTCAGTTTGTGTTAAGTGCAAAGGGCACCACAACCGGCGTTCAAGAAACTGTCGGGTTTACAAGATGGACACGGCGATTCAGGATATAAAAACCTGCAAAAAGTAGCTTATTCTCAAACAAGGAAAGTTGTCAGCAGTCGAATTCCTCGACCGACAACTACTTACGCAGAAGCGGCTGCTGCTCTTTCTTCACCAAAATTTAACGCGGAGCAGTTGTTTTCTATCATTGCGCCAAGCTTTGCGGCTATTATTGAAAGAATCATAGATCCCTGGATGAAATTTTCTGTACAAAGAAAATCAGTAAAACCCGTCAAGAGTCAAGCACCAATAGATGTACAGAATGATTTTAAAGAGACATCTGAAACGGCCAAAAACACCAGTCCTTACCAGTCATAAGATGAAGACGACATGACAAGGGCGCAAAAGAAGTCTGAGTTTGGTGTGATGCAGATCCAAGTTAAATTATAAAATTCACTGAATACAGAGATAAATGTTCAGCATTTAATTATGTAGCCTCCAATAGCATAGAGAACTCCGACAGAGATGGTGAGTATTTCAGCCGCCCTAAAGATGTCTCTGGGGAGTACATCAAGTTTGAACTCTGAGACAACAATTGCTAACCGCTCCATCTAGGTCGGTATCACCTCATGCCGGCCGCCGAACTTCCCTAGTATCGGAGACGAATGAAGGTACCATCTCCGTGGCTGAAAGCCTCGGATGGAGAAAAGAAATGAGACGGGATGGCCTAAGGGAAAACGTAGGCGATAAACAATGAGATTTGTTTTAAATCAAGATTTTCTAAGTGTTTCATACGTTTTATTATTAAAAATGTTTAAACAGTTGTTAGTTCCTAATATCAAAGTGGAAAGCTTTCTTTTATTTTTTATTTTTTTGTTTGGCAAAAGGGCAAATGTATAAAGCAGTCAATGCCCAAAATCCCAAAGAAAAAAATGCACGTTAGTTGAAAATAACAACATTAAGATGTAACACACAAATATGTCGCTAGATATTTTGTTCTTTCTCTTTAATTTTTAACAAAATAATTATTACGATATTTATATTGTAATTTGTATTTTAGTACGTTAACCTTGGAAAATTAGAAGATTATTAATTAATCCTATCGTATCAGTGAACCTCTGCCTTTCTGATTATATATTTTTACGTTCCAGATCTTGACTAACATGCCGGAATTTACGGTGCGTATATCACTACGTATTTCTGTAACTCGAATAAATTATCAGCCTATTACCGATCATGATCATTTGTTACAGATCTTATCAGCGCAAGATGCATTTATTATAACATCATCAGCTCAAGTTACCTTCGTTAAATGTTGATTAGTTGTAGACCTTTCTCTCTATCAACTTTATCATTTGTAACTTAACAGCCTACCGCTTAAAATAAAAATACTTAAAATTTAATTGACTAACCGGGCTCACTCAGAACCTAGTAACGTGAAAGGGTCTAAATTATGAGAGTGTGCATCTCGTCTGTAGCTTCATATGCGAATCCTAACCAATGAGAGCTTTTAGTGATAACTTCAAAACATTCATTATGACAGTAAATAAAAAATTGGACTGTCCAAATAGTGATAGCCATCATCACTCATTGCAAGCAAAAGGTTACACATTGAAATTCGGAACTTCTCTACTCCGACCATCTCATGTTTCAAACTTACTTAGCGGACGGTGACTTGTCTTGCACCTCTACAGGCCAGACCTGGACCCCCATGTCTAGTAGTGATGGAATCAAGCCTAGTCAGGTGTGATTGGTTCTTCATCGGTGGAGCTGTTCTATCATTGGCGATTAATCGGTTGAAACCGGGTAACTATGCAAGATAGTGTCGGGTGAACGTGAAGCTTCGTTTCCTATGATGTGTCCAAGATGAAGGCCCACCCCAAAAAAAACCCCTTGGCTCTTGACAACGAGCCCACTGAAAACTAGAATGGAGAAGGGTGATTCATGATATCATCTGGCTTGTACTCATAGTGCGTGCTGGACTCTGGTCGGTAAGTACGAACGCCGGTGAATGAACAGTACCAAAGCTTGTTTCATGGCCCACGGCGACTTATAGATAGTAGAAGCGTAGCCTATCACCGGCCAAGGTAGCAGCTAACGTAACATTTATCAATTTTGATATTGTCGGAGACTGCGATTGGTAGTAATCAACAGTAGGCAGCCGATTGCGGTTAACAAATTTGTGATAAGAGAAAGAATATGGCTTAGAGCTAGATGTAAGCTTTCTATCTTTTATTTACCACTATAATTTTCACTTGGAAATCATAAGGATTTGTATTATCACAAAAAAAAAGGTTTATTTTAATTTGGTAGCTTTTACAGGCAATTTGAAGGTTCAACCAAACCTAATGAAGAGCAAAGCATTTATATATTTTTATAAATTAATTTGTATATCAATTTTTTTAACTTAAAAGTAAGAATATGTGCGACCTTGTCCTTTAAATAATTGCATCTGAGTAAAGGGACAAAATTCCAATTTAATTCAATTAATACGTTGCTTAACATATCGAATTGAGGATAATTCATCAATAAACTCGATTTACGAGACTTTTTACTTGTACAGTTATTTAGAAGTAATTGACATGAACTGCAATATTAAGAAAATACAAGAATTCCTTATTTTCTAAGCTTTAGCTATTAATTTCAGTTTGTCTCATCGGTCTATAATATCAACGTATTTATACCATTCTATACACTGCTTTTACATAAATTTATATAAACTGGAACGGATAGAAATCTATATTTTAAATAAGCTACCAAAAATTTCAAAATTATTTCAATTTTAATCTTGGATAATTTATGAGTACTTTTTCAAATTAATTGTCCATATGAAATTTTATACAGGTCGATTTAATAAGAAATGAGAGAAATAAAATTATTTTCTAACAAACTTCGAAAATTTATTCATTCTGTTATGTTTTACGGTCGATTTGAAGGTTAAATTAATCCGAATCGAATCGGCAGGCTTTCGATGGTGAATAGATACCATTCTGTAGTCGCTTTTTAGCACTCTAATCAGCCTTGTTGACTTTTTATAACTATTCAGTTAGGTACCAGGGAAATATAATTAATTACTAACAAAAATAGAAAATATTTTTGTTGTAGTTGCTTTTACGGTAGATTTGAAGGCTGAATTTAGCCTAGATGAATGAATCTATTGATGGTCCGCCATCTATCTGTATTTTTTCATTATAGGCTTTCATACTGTTCAATTTACTAGAAAATTAATAAGTCCACCTTTAGTAATTTTTAATAAAATTCAAACATATTTTTGTTCGAGTAGATTCATAATTAATTTTATGATAACTAACAACAAGTTATTTTGAGTTGATGATATGAAAAAAAAATTAAGTAAAAAATTACGTTTTTTTTACCCTAATAACTTCTGAATATCTCGTTTAGCATAGTCGGAAATGGGGAAAATTTGCAATATCTGTCTATTTCTAAACAATTTTTTTATAAAACTTACTCATACTATTAGAAATAAACGATGTGTATTTAATTCTTCAAAAAAACTTGGAATTAATTTTCATTTTATTATTTGATGTATATGATTGGAAGGTTAAATCTATTCGCTTTAAATGCGGTAGCCTTTCATTGGTGTTCCACACCCGGCTCCATTTGTATTTGTTCATTCAGTTATATACGCTTATGACTGTTACGATCGATTTAATTGAAATACGTTGATGTGTACCCAGCAATTAATAACGTTCATAATCATTTTCATTCTAGTAGTCTTTACAAGCAATTTGAGAAGTTAATCGTTAAAGCACGAACCGGGGGAAGGTTTTGATGTTGCCGAAGACAAATTTTTTGTTATTTATCTAATAGATCAATTGTGTGATCATAATACTAACTTATCGATTAAAGTATATATTTTTGGGATGTAGTTCTATTTACTTCACCACTTCATTATATTTTTATCCTTTACGGACTGTCTAAATTGCTTATACATTTTTTTCTTTTAAATTAATATTACTAACAATTGGTTTGAAAGAAATACGATTTAAATACCGTATAACTTATATATATATATATATATATATATATATATATATATATATAAGTCACGGTTTCGCCCGTGTTATATGGTTACATGCGTTTCCCGTCGCAGTCAATTTTTTTTTATATTACGTTTTTTAATCAACTAACTGCAGGCAGATGCAGCTAGTCGCGTCGCACAAGCAATAACAGTGGCAATAGCTGTGTTGGTTGAGCTGTCGCGCTCGTATACCGTCGTACCCCTTAAAAAATCGAAATTAAAAAAAAACCGAAAATGATTTCTAATTATTTAATTAAAAAAATAAAAATTCCAACAATAGATAAAAAAGTTTTTCTTAGGAAAGTAATTGGGTGGTTGTAGAACTTTATTTCAGTCACACCAACAACTGGATACTAATTTTTCATCAATGATGAAAAAGATTCACTAATATTATTCTTTAATCATTTTATATTTTAATAAAATATCTTACTGTCTTTTATAATTGAATTGTACTTTCCTTTGTGATTAGTTTTCAATTCCGATTTTATAAAAATCGGACTAGCTATGTATAGAATTGAAAAATGTTTTAAAAATCGTACTCGTTTTTCTATAAAAAGGGAGTCTGACAAGGATGTTCCCTATCCCCGTTACTTCTTAATCATTACATACAACTAGCAGTTAATGATGTTAAAGAACAATTTAGATCAGGAGTAACAGTGAAAGGTGAAAAGATAAAGATGTTACGATTTGCTGATGATAAAGTAATTCTAGCCGAGAGTAAAAGCGATTTAGAAGAAACAATGAATGGCAGGGATGAAGTCCTACGCAAAAACTAACATACGAAAATAAACAAGAACAAAACGAAAGTAATGAAATATAGTAAAAATAATTGAGATGAGCCACTGTAAATAAAAATACGAAGAAAAAAAATTATGGAGGTAGAAGAATTTTGTTATTTCGGAAGTATAATTACTAAAGATGGACAGAGCAGGAGCGATATAAAATGCCGAATAGCACAAGCGAAACAAGCTTTCAGTTAGAAATATCATTTTCTTACATCAAAAACTAATTTAAACGTCAGGAAAAAGTTTTGAGTATATTTTTGGAGCGTAGCTTTATATGGAAGTGAAACTTGACGACTGGAGTACCTGAGAAGAAAAGAACAGAAGCTTTTGAAATGTGGTGCTATAGAAGAATGCTAAAAATCAGATGGGTGGATAAAGTAACAAATGAAGAGGTATTGTGGCAGACTGGTGAAGAAAGAAGTATTTAAAAAATTTAGTTAAAAGAAGAGACCTTATCTTATAGGTCACATCTTAATCTCCCACTTGTAGGCCACATCTTAAGACATCCTGGAATAGTTGCTTTGATATTGAGGGACAGGTAGATGTGAAAAATTGTGCAGAGTGGCAACATTTGAATATGTGAAACAAATTGTTAGGGATGTAGGAGTACACCGAAATGAAACGACTGACAGTAGATAGTGAAAATTGGAGAGCTGTATCAAACCAGTCAAATGTCTGAAGACAAGAAAATAACATAACTAGTTTTAATATTAACATATATCATCGGTAGGTTACAGCCGTCAAAAAATGAAAGCTTTCAACTTATGTCATAAATCAGATTTTAAAAGAGTTTAATATTTATCCTTTTCTTTTTCCTGTTTAACCTCCGGTAATTACCTTTCAGATAATACTTCAGAGGATGATATATATGAGTGTAAATGAAGTGTAGTCTTGTACAGTCTCAGTTTGACTATTCCTGAGATTTGTGGTTAATTGAAGCCCGACCACCAAAGAACACCGGTATCCACGATCTAGTATTCAAATCCGTGTAAAAATAACTGACTTTACTAGGACTTGAACGCTAGAACTGTCGACTTCCAAATCAGTTGATTTGGGAAGACGCGTTCATCACTAGACCAACCCGGTGGGTTTAATACTTATCCTGCGATACCAAAACCAACAACTGATATTCTTCCCGGTTCAGGGAACTGATTTTGAAGTTTATAGACTACATTTCTGAACTCAATCGGTTAGTTTAGTGAACCAGTTAGACTATAAAACGTGGTTAAAGGTAGGAAAGAACTGACAAAAAACTTACAAGATCACGGTTTTATCAATCGTTTACTGTCTTCTCTAATTTACTTCAAATACCTACTACAATATTAATCGTCTAATTTTTTAATTTTTCGTACATAAATTACCTACTTCAATACAAATAAAATTTTTACTTTTTCATTGAAATTATACATTTAAGTATCGTTAAGATGTATAAAATACTAAATTTTATATATTATAATTTTTGTCCAGATAAGTTCTGCCTTTTTTCAAGGAATTATAAAACATTATGAATAGAAAAACAGGTAACAAAAATTCCAAAACTGGTTGTAATGAAATTGTTATGCCAACACAATAAAATAAAAAGTAAATTTTAAAACTAACATTATATTTTTGGCACTATCTAAGGAAGCCACTTAAAAAGTGATTTAAATGCTTTTCAAAAGAAATTTGACATGTTTGACCTTTAAATAAATAAAAAATTACTAAAACTGAACCATTCTGGTAGTACAAGAAAATGTTTACAAAACTCTTTCTGGATAACTATTCACCTAGTTTCCATGAAAAAAAATATATTACATGTTCATATCTCTAATTAAAAATGTGTTTCTTCTGAACAAAGCAAAAGTAAATTCATTATCTTAATAGCCATACAGGAGAATGTCTCAAGTGGTTTATCATTAATGAACAAATCAATATAGTATGTTTCAGAAATTACTCGACCGATTTTAATGAATTGTTCACATATAAATTCTAAATAAGCACACCACAACTGAAACATTCTTCTAAATCTCATTTCACCATTCCTTAAAATACAAATACCTCACTTGTGTTGTGTCACGTGATATCATTTATTAATCATAAAAATTACAGCTGATAACTGTTATATATATTTTTGTTTGCCTTTGTGTACCTGAATTATAAACCATACGATACAGAAAAATACACACCTAGTGACAATAATAACGCTTATACAGTGTCCCACGAAGAAACGAATAGATTTCAGAACATGTTCTACTAGTGAAAATAATGAAAAATGTACATATAAACATGCGTCTGGAAACGCTTCGTTTTCGAGTTATGACTAGCGAAAGATTTCGCCCGGATTTCAACTCTTATAATAAAAAGGAAACCCTATGTAATTTTTGAAACACAAATTAAGAAGTATAATTGGTGGATTTTTATGTTGTTTGAGCTGGAAAAAAGGATAAAATTGGTTCCAGAACTGTAGTTTAAGATATACGACGTAAAACACAACATTCGATGTCGAAAAACGAAGTTTTTTTTAGGTTTGTAGTACAATAACTTTGTTAAATGACTAATAAATTTGGAAGATTTAACAAAACTTGTAGAGAATTTAATTATGAGAAAATTAATTTAAATACGGCCAATAAAAAGTAAATAAAAACTTTTAAAAATCTGTTTTA
Organism: Lycorma delicatula; assembly: GCF_047948215.1. Lineage (NCBI taxonomy): Eukaryota > Metazoa > Arthropoda > Insecta > Hemiptera > Fulgoridae > Lycorma > Lycorma delicatula. The sequence goes on from NC_134458.1 coordinate 44,250,047, forward strand.
TATTGAAGCAAAATAGACGAAAAACAGATAGAAAATCGTACTGGAGTTACATTTCTGGACCTGTTTAATGTGGGTCCCTTTTCTACTTCTTAATTTGAGTCCCAAAAATTACAGTAGGGCTTTTTATTAGAAAATCTGAAATCCGGACGAAATCTTTCACTAGCCGTAACTCGAAAATAAAGCGTTTCCAGACATGTGTATGTCTGAACGTTTTTAATTATTTTCAACAGTAGATCATGTCCTAAAAATTTCTCCGTTTCTTCGTGGGACACTCTACATAATCGTGCAAAATTACCAACACTTTAAAAAAAGAAGGTTGAATTTCTCTCAAAATCATAGACAAAATATAAATAAAAAGATCAGGAATACTCAAATTACACTACATCGACTGCACCGTTCAACAAAACACACTAGTACATAACACAGATCAGATATACTATCTGAAAAATTACGAAACAGGTTTCCTTACTACTTAAAGACGAACTCCATTAATTAATTAAAGCGCTATCTTCAATACTGACTGGGTAAATCTTCGCCACAAATAAAAAAGAAAAAAACACAAGCAATCACTATACAAAACAGCCTTTACAAATCGTCTTATTAAAAGAAAAAATATATTTACATGTAGCGACTAAAAGCTATGAAATGAACAGACCGGAACAATACGAAACGCACTAAGTTTGACCTAACATCCTACTAAAAAAATATACAAAACATAGGTCAAATATATTACATGAGTACATACTAAACAAATTTCAAACGATTTCAAGACGAAGTACATTAACAATAATGCATCGCAATACTATAAAAAAGAGACTGAATTACAATCTTGAAAATTTCAGCTGGAAACATATTCGAAGCGTTGAAACCAAGTCGTAAATATTTAAATGATTTTCAAAGTTTATCTTTGTCGATGAATTTCTAAATAATTATTTATTATAAAATCCTGAATTTATTATGCATCCTGTTCATGTACATAAAAATGTGCTTAAATAATTTTCATTAGCGCCTTCTGAAATATGATTTATTTCATAATTATTTTTAAATTTAACATCTCGTGTATTAATATTTTAAATAATTAATGAGGATTCTAACCATTTCTATATATATTATTTTATAATTAATTGTGTATTTTGTGATGCTGCTCTTAGCAAGACACCTTGGTTACCTTTATCCATTCTGTCAAAGCTAAGATAGTATCTTTTTTTCATGGAGTACCCGTTGTTAATTTGATCCATACAATGTAACGGTCGGAATAAAATATTTATTTATGTAATTTATTCCAGAGAATATTGGTCTAATTTTCATAAATCATTTATTAACCCATTCCAACTATCCTGAATAATGTTTTGCATTATATTTTAATCATGATTTTAATAAATCTGAATTTTCTCACAAAATATTATTAAATGTTCTATGATAAAGTTTTTTTCTAAAAATGTTTTTCACAGTAACGATTTTAGGCATACGTTTCTAGTTCAACTGTTCAGGACAACTTAAGAATTGATAAGTCAATTATTACTGTTTGTATGCATATACCTTATTATACTGAAGCGACTGGGATATACTTTCTAAATTGTTAGGTTACTTCTTGTAATCGCTTTTAAGAAATTTCAGTTTTTTTACCAAAATTGGAAATTCTAGTTTTATGTCTGTTATTTTCCAATAATTAGGGTGGTGATGAAGTAAAATAAGATTTGTAATATAAAAACACATTTTTTTCATTAATTTTTTTATATTAATCATTTTTTATTTGAAAAAAATTTATTAATGCTTTTTTTCATTGGGGTCACAATGAAATAGATTAGAGTAATATAACGATAAGAAATCAGTGGGTTCACAAAATCTCACTTCAACTTCCGTGCGGAGAGGGGAGAAGGTTTAAAAATCTTCTTATGTAAAATAAATATATGGTTCTGAAAAAGTACAGATATTAAAATTTTTATATAACAATTTATGTAAATACACAGTACTAAACTATCGTTGTAGATAGTACAACTACTACATCGCTCAAAATTCTCAGGATTTAAATTGTATGTAAAATTTAACCCCTTCCCGATAATAAAATTGAAATTACTTTTATTCTTATAATCTTTCTTATTTTCTGTGACAGATTTTTTAAAACAGTTTAATATGAACTCAAACCTTTATTGATGTATACCGTTATAAAAATATTTAAAAAAATAGCTAAAAGCGCCTCCACTTTCTGTATTTTGGGATAGTTTAACAAAAATACTTTACCAAAAAATTTTTTAATTTACCATCAGTTCAAACATTGTGAAAAGCTCATTTAGAAAAAACATAAAAATAAAAAAAAAATATTTGAAGTCAATAGTTTGATATAGAAAATGCTCAAAATAAATCTACATTACTCCTACTAAGAGGGGGGATTCGATGAATGTGTTACCCTTTTCCCCTTTGATAAAGATTTAGAACTGTGGAAAATCAGAATTAAAAAAATTATCGATGAAATAATTAGAACATGGAATCATAAAAAAAACTTCAACTTTTTATATAAAATTAAAATAATCCCTTTAACCATGATACTTTCTCAATTTCCCTAACATTTAATCCAACTTATTTAAATAATCGAATAAATTCTCCAATATGCAATTATTTAACAAAAATATTACTATTTCTAGATTCTCTAGTGCTAGGTATTCCTGAATATTTTATTAATTATTTACACTTTTTATTTAATTTACACCGTTTGTCCTTCAGATCTTGCCACCAATTTTTCACACCACCCGCTAGACTTGAAATTTAGTGTCTGGGTTGAATATCGGTGACAGTATGATAATCAGTCGTTACTGATATCATCTAATTAATAATTAACGAAATTATAACTAAACAAATTCTAATTTGAGATAAATAGTAAAAAATAAGCGTATTAACTGTCATGTTATACATCATATATTTTTTAAATGTATCTCCCTTGCTGATATAATAGCACATATTTTACAAGCAGAAAACTAGAGAATTATAATATATAATTATTTAGTAAAATTTCTATTTACGTAAAATGCACTATAATTTAAAAAAATTCCAGCTACCAAAATAATCTTGTTCTTATATGATTAAAATTAAAAGAATAAGATGGTCATCGACAAAATCGGCCGTAATGATAGAAAAAATCTTCATAAAATAACTTTTGTAATTCTCTTTGAATTTTCTTAATATGATAAAAAATATCAAAATCTCAAGCTTTTATTTTTAGTATCAAATAGGTTGATACTATTTTAATACTAAAATGTATCATAAACTAATTAATATTTAATGATACATTTATCGTTTTCAAGAAGTCCGTTTGTTCCCCCGGTCAGGCATAGCATTTTCACATGCCAGATTGTCATTCATCTCATCCTCTGAAGCAATACCTAACGGTGGACCCGGAGGTTAAAAAAAAAATGTTCATTCGAACTTCGCCGGTAAGAGTCTGCAGAAGAACTGGACGGCACGGGGAAGTCAACGAATTATGTCTAAACGTGGCCTAACCTGAAAGTGCAACGAAAATGGGGAAAAAAACTAAAAAATAAGTATGAAACTATTATATTTCAGTTCAATTAGATTTGTAATAAAGAATACTTTCAAAAAATATCTCGAATTTTTTTAGACAACATTTTTTCTTCTATTTGATGAACACGGGACTCGAATATGTCACTTTTTCCTCAGAAAGATGGCTTTACGAATCGTGCCGCTAGGTAGCAGTACTTAATAGTACTAGGTAGCGTACAAACAGTTGAATGATAATGTATATGAAATAATATAATTTAAAAGAAAATATACTACAGCTTGTTTGAATAGTAAATTCTCTTATGTAAATGAAAATACTGAAGATGCAACTATTTTTTTAATTCCCATCACTTCATTAAAAAAAAAATAAAAGTATTAGTTTACAAGAGATTCAAGAGATTATAGCTGCTAAATTGCTAATAAAACAACTGATAAAACACGAACAGTAGGAAAGTGTTGCAAAAATGTGGTACGAATCGCGCCACTAGGTAGCAGTACTTGATAGTACTGGGTAGCGTACAAAATATTTTTATTCTACAATTTGAACTAATTAATGGAGAAATAAAAAAAAATCAAATAATAATAAAAAAAAAAGTGTGTCCACGGATACGAAAAAAATTGACGGTTTCACTTACAAAGTAATAAGTGCAATATTACGTCACGCGGATCTTCGATTCGTGAAGGTCAGTCATTACACTAATTTTATTAAAAAAAGGAAAAATATGGTATGAGGTAAATGATATGACTGATTATCAACAAAAAAATAGGTTGAGAAATTAAAAAAATGTATATTTGTTTGTAGTAGAAAGGCAATAAATTTTAATAATAAATCCATAAGATAGCAATCGGTAATCACAAAAAAATAATCTAACAAAACGCAATGATATAAAAAAATTACAATGAAATTGTAAACCGTACGGGTGAGTCCATGAAGGTTATTTGAGAAGATTGAATGAATGTAGTGTGGATCCGGCTTATACAGAGTGTATGGAGCCGAGTGAACCGTCAGGAGCTGTGTGAGCTTCCGGAGCTGTGTGAGCGTCTGGAGCCGAGTGCAGTCGGCAAGAGCCGAGTGCATCCGAAAGAAGCTGTATGAACTGATCGAAAGATCTTTAAATTTTAAAGTACTTCTTAAATAAATTTTTAATAACATGCAATGAAACTGAGACTGAACAATTAGAAATACTTGAACTAATTGATGGAGAAATAAAAAAAAATGTTCATTTTATGATAATAAAAAGACTGTGTCCACCCACGAAAACGGTAAAAGTCGAGGGTTACACTTTCAAATAAATAGGTAATATTATTATACGAGTTTTATTAAAATAGGAAAAATATGGAATGAAGTGAAGAATATGACTATCAATAAAAAAAATTCACATAGAAATTAAAAAAATATATATTTGTTTGTTCTAGAAAGGCAATAACTTTTAATAATAAATCCATAAGATAACAATCAGTAATTCATGAAAAAAATTAAAAAGAATAGTCTAACAAAACGCCGTGATATCAAAAACAATTTTAATTAAATTGTAAACCGTATGGTAAGAGTCTCGCAGATAACAAAATGATACCGATATCAAAAAAGGTGATTGACTACATTTCTATTATCGAAGTCTGTTATTAATTTTGTTTAAAAAAATACATGTTATAATAGATAGACAAATAAATACAATATATAGACAATAGATATCCGATAATAGTTAATAAAAAATATTTAGGCGTTCCATATAATAAGCAAAAAATAGAAAAAAAATGTTACAAAACTCTTACCGGCCCGATTTTAATTATTAAACAACGAATAATCATAAAAACTGTATTATTTCTGTATATGTGATATGGATTATATATCACACTTTTTTATCATAACACATTCAGAATGTCAAAGAAACTACGATAAATTGTATTTTTATTATTTTAATATATAAAAAATACAGTAATTAACGAAGTAAGACTAGATAAATAAATAATCAATTCATCTGTTGCTGAAAAAAAGATCAGAATATGAAAGAAAGTAATGCAAAACGCATTTACTTGATCATTTCTCTATTTATATCCTTTAGTAAAAATATTGTGTTACAACATACATTCAACGAAAAAACCGAATTTTCATCACGTTGAAAAGTAAAAAATTTGAAATAATGTTGAATACTTAAAATAAAGACAATACGAGTCGTAGTGAAATATAAGGTGAAAATTACCTACAAAACAAATATGTAATTGAAGATAAAATGTTGAATCAGTAATAAGTCAACATGCAATATATACGCTAATAGGTGATAAATTTGTGATAGCAAATTTACAATTGTCAAATTTAACCAAAATTGTGGTAATGACTTTACACTTCCCCTGCTAATTATAGAGTTTGTTTAATAAATGAAATCGGGGCGGTAAGAGTTTTGTAACAAAGTTTTCTATTTTTTTCTTATTACATGGAACGCTTAAACATTTTTTATTATCTATTATTGTGTATCTATTGTCTATATATTTAACATGTATTTATTTTTAAACAAAATTCTAAATTAATAACAGATTTTGATAATAGAGATGTAGTCTCTCACCTTTTTTTATATCAGTATCGTTTTGTTATCTCCGAGACTCTTACCGTACGGTTTATAATTTCATTGTAATTTTTTTTTTTGATATCATTGTGTTTTGTTAGATTATTCTTTATAATTTTACTACGTTACCAGTTTAGTACAGAATAGACAGTTACTTATTTTGACCAATGGTATGTAGGAATTGTGTCACGACAACCAACCAGAATGGCATTATACGAACCAGTACGCCGACCTGACCAATCACGAATCTCCCATCACTCAAACAGCTAACTGTATAAGACCTCGCCAGCACGGTCAGGGTATGACTGGATGGCAAGTCAAAACGATGTAGATTGACGGACTAAACCAATCGTTGCTGTTTTTAACTCAAGGAACTCACAAATTAAACATCTCCTTTCAGATATATATATATAATTTTTATTTACTTTATTTTATATTGCAATATAATTCAATTATATTAATAAAAAATGGATGGTTTTGGAATACAAAGAAAGTTAATCAGGCTAGTAGCTTTAAGTGTGAGTGGTGTAAAGTAAAAGTGGGAAATGAATAAATATTAACTGACCTTTGAAGTAAACACGGAAGTAAGATAAGGAGATAGCCTCCCATCGCTGCTTTTCAACTTTGCGCTGGAGGGAGCTCTTAAACAAATCTAAAAGATTAATCTTGGAATAAAAATAGGTTCCAAAATAATTCCACTTGCTTTTGTGGATGATATGGTAATACTTGCGGAGAGTAGAGAGGAAATAGAAGAAATTATAAAAGTACTGATCAGAGAAACACGGGTCTTTGGGCTGAAAATCAATGATAATAAAAGAAAATTGGTACATTTTAGTCGTTTGAATAATGAATTTTAGAAATTCAAAGTCCTAGACCACAAATTTGACCAAGTGGAACATTCATATATCTGGGGGCGGTAATCAGCTCATAGAACTCGGAAGAAAATGAAATCCAGGACCAACTAAATGCATGAAATAGAAGTCTGAATGCCAGAAACAAAATAATGTCATCAAGATTGCTTTATCATAGGGTAAAACTGAAAATTCATCAGATCAGTCTTATTATACGTAACCGAGACGTGGATTTTAATAAAATTACTAGAAAAAACTCATAACACGGGAGAACAAGGTTCTGAGAAGGATATTTGAATCAACCGGAGAGGGAGATATTGGAAGATTAAGCACAACCGAGATATAAGAGATGTACCGATTTTATGATGTACCGGACATATTGGCAGGCGAGAAGTAGAAGGTTAAAGAGGAATGTTCATGAAATAAGACGAAAAGAGGATGTCGTGGAAGGAAAATCCAGAAGGGAAGAAATCTCCAGTAAGACCCAAAAAGCTATGGAGGCACCAAGTGGAGCAAGTTATGGACTGGGTGGGGACGACTGAAGGGGATGCCCAGGATCGAACAAGGTGGATTCTATTCATTGCTGCTGCCTAATACCATCTTAGGTATAAATGACGATGGAAGGAAGTGGAAAATATTTTAGATAACTTTAATAAATTACTAATTAATTTTAATATTACTATTAGTAAATTACTAATTAATTAAATAATTTAATTTTTATTTAAAAAGATAAGACATTTTTTAAATAATATTTTACTGCCAGATCTAGATTATCTAGAATGAATATTAGTTTTATTAAGTTTAGTATCATCGAATATATAGAAGTGTCTTTTGAATACATGTGGATTTAAATTCAAATTTTTACACATATAGCTGTGTATATTGTATATATGCACATATATTGTATATTTTGGGTGATAAAACCGACAACTGTTTTAATCCGTTAGTTATTTTTCAAAATCTTTAAATATTTGTTTCATTCGATGTAAAATAATCTTATTCGTATAAAAAAAAAACTTCTATAAGTCTTTTCAAATGCCTTCGGTTTTAAACAATTAAATTTTTAATAACGAACCGATGAAAGAAGGCTATGTAATAGTTGTATTAAATGGCAAGAGATAATAAGATAAATCCAAGAGACAAAGAAGCAAGTAGTATATATAAAGGTTGTTTTACCTTACGGAATTAAATATCCTCAAATCCTTTTATCCATGGAAAATTCATACCAATTAATTACGACATTACGAGAAACAGTAGAAAAATTAAAAGTGTAAAAATATTAATTTAGGTTTTATCGATACTGATTACACACATGAAGGAAGTTGGTAATGGTAAAAGGCAAATTTGTACCGTTGTTTTAAAATTGTTCATGTCACATATATCAATAGTTATTTGGTGTGACATTGTTTTAAATTAATTTAATGTGTATTCATTTTTTATATAAAGTGTGCAAAGGTTAAAACAAAATTAAAATTTGTTTAAAATGATAAAAATGTAGTTCAGAATATACTATTTTTGTATCACTAATTATTAATTGATAATATATAGTTCTGAGGAGAAACAGATCCTATCAAAATTTCAACTCTCAGCTTTCGATAACATGTAATTATATTAATGGGTAAGTCAAACGGGCTTTTGCGATGATCATTTCCACATACAGAGCGGTATACGAATATTAAAAGGACATTACAATAATCATGAGTTCATAAAAAATATATCTGGAAAACCGCTAATTACAAAAAAAAAGTAGTTTTGGAATCTCAGATGATTAATTCGTGGAGAGACAGTGTGCTGCCTTAAGTGTGGATGTATAAATCAACTCTTATAATTATTGTTAATAACTTTTTCGATGTATCTTTACAGAAAAAAAAAAGATTGTACATCGTATCAACAAGAACTCCTTCCGTGTCATATTTATAAAGCCACAACTGATAATATAAAGCTCTTTAATTAGAAAGAAATGATATTTTCTTCTTTGTTTTTAGCAAAAGCAGCCGGAAATGCTAAAAATTTAATATTCTATAAACCGTAATGTATTGTAGTTTAAATTCGATTAAAATCATACCGAGAATATTTGAGAAACATAGTTTTAAATTCAGCAAAATCGTAGAAACGCAGTATGTTTTTGAGTACGGCTTAAGCTAGTTAATTTAATTTATTAAACTTTGTATCAATTATAGCAAACGTTTTCGAATTTTCCTTACCTCATTGCGGTTTAACATGGAATTAATAGTGAGATATTCGCAAACAGATACAAAATTTATTTCGTACAGAATTAATACAGCAAGTATCTGAGTAGTTAAAACAAAAATTCAAAATAGTTTAATTCTAAAGAAAAAAAAATCATAGATGTTATTTTTTAATATAAATTTAAAATATACTTTTTCTAAATGTGAATGACCCTCTATAAAATATAATTATTTAAAATAATTAAAATACCATCAGTTATAACTTCATATTCGTTACTAAAAAAAAACCGAGTAAGTTATAAAAAAGTTTTACTACTAAATTTGCTTATCTTTAAAACATACATTTTGAATTTTTCCCAACAGTATTCAGAGAATAAATTTGCGAAAAAATCCTCCAGGAGGTCTTTCTGAATAGTTTACAATTCGGTCTGATACTTCCTTAAGCATACAATTAATGTAGATTTAAAAAAAACCTTTTCATCGGAGGAAATTCTCCTTAATAAATTTTTAACCATAATTTTTTTCATTTTTAATTATTATTATTTTTGTCTGTAAAAGACATAAGTTGTGAGAAGAAGTTATTTTTTGACATGGAATTGGGTAAATCTATGAGTAATTAATTCAGATTTATAACAGACATTAGTTAAATAGGAATAAATTCTTCCTAAAATTCTCATTAAAATTTATTCCAGCGTTTTTGCATAATACGCGAATAAATAACAAACATACAAGAAGGGAGATAAGTTACTTCAATTTTGCATGAAACAAGACAATATGAAAAAAAAGATTAGTTTAAGAAATTTACTGATAAACTTCAACGTAATATTTAAGTTGTAAGATTAGTAGGTCAAAAAGAAATTTAAATACGGTAAAAAACTGTTGTTAATTTTATTTAATGACACAAATCCGATCGATATAAAAAAAAAATTATTTTTTTTTATTTTTTATAATCGTCCAAAATTAGTGTAAATCAGATAATAAATTTTTGTTACAGATCTTTATGTTTAATTATTATTGTTATTAGAAAAATTAAAATATTCAACTACGTTTTACAAAACCAAGCATATTTTTATTGAGCGATTAACATAATGCTGATAAATAGCTACTAAATAGTACGGTCTAAATAAAATTAATCATTGTTTTGAGTATTTTCATTTTAAATACACTACGTAGAATTTTTGTTAAGTAGTCGCTAATTTTATCATTTTTTTTAATAGTTTATTAAAATATTAGAAGCATGAATTATAAGTAACGAAAGAGAGAGAGAGAGAGAGAGAGAGAGAGAGTGAGAGAGAAAACGATTGCTCATTTTTTTTCTCTCAATTCACTCGCTCTTTGTTGCCCGCGTCTGTGTGTTAGTCCGCGCGCGCACATGGGCAGGCGGTGGGGTCTTTGCCCTCTTATCGCAGCGGTTCACTCTTCCGCCTTGCGTCACGCGAGAGCTAGTGAGCTGCCTACTACTACAGGAGGAAAACTCAGCCAACTGTTTCCAAACGACCGTTTGTTATGAAGCTCCCACTCTAATGTACTATTTCATCGCACGCACATAAACGCGCGCATACATACACACATATATATATATATATATATATATAATCTATTATTTAAAGTACATTAAAAATGTTTGGTCTTATTTCACAATGTGACATTCTTATTTAGTAATAAATACTTCATGAGGAATTTTTGGAAGATTTATTACTCATCTAGTTGTTTTGGTTAATACCTTTATTAATGAAGCATAATGTCCACTAGTAAACATTGTTTTCATTTTAGTTATTTAAATAGAAAAAAAGTTTCATTAAACATCTTTTTTTCATATTTCATTAAATATTTGATGCATAGATTACAATGTACTTACACAATTGATTGTTTATTTATTGAGATTAGTTGTTTGATTATACCATGTGAAATTTCTGTCAGTTCGGCAGTTTTTTCGGAATATCATTTGATTTTTTATTACTCGCAATGAATTAATTTAAAATGAGTTAAAGATTATTATTATTACTTAAAAAATAAAAACTCCGTTATATCATGGCGTACGCGGTTCTATCCCTCAAAAAAAAAAATAAATAAATAAAGAAAGAAAGAAATATATGTGCTGGTCTACATCGTGCTCCTCTAGGTACCAGAGCTTGTTTATTACTTGGAAGGAAAATCTCAATCAAAATTATTAAAAAAATTCTTAAAACTATTTTGTTAAAATTCTTAAAATTTTTTTGTTAAAATTCTTATCCCTTGAAATCTTTTTCTACATTGATTCAGGGAATAAATAACAAAAAATTTTAATTAAAAAAAAAACGTTTTGTTGCATTTGATTTAAATGTATCTTTACCTTTAATTTTTTTTAAAAATGCATCCTGAGCGTATAACTTAAAAAAAGTTACACTAAAATTTACTTTTTGTTCCATTCATTTGTTTCTTCTTTGTTTTGTTTATAAAATGTATCCTAAACTTATATAAACTAAAATGTATTCTCTGATTATTTATACATATATTTTACGGATAAATCAGAATTTTCGTGTTTGTTTATATGTAAGTATGTAATGCTGAACTTACTTTGAGCACTGTATTTTTTGAAACGAATAGAATTCATACAAGATTGTTAGCAAATTTCTTTTAAATTTCAAGCGATGGCTCTGTCTCCCTTAAAAATTTGAGATTTACCCACTAGGAATCTCATTAAAAAAAATTAAAATATATCACAGAACAAGAATTAATGGAAATAAAATAGAAACAATATTTATTCAAATTTTCTAGTATTCTATCCGAGGGTTTCATTCTGAATAACAGAAAAGAACTGTATCAGAAGAACCGGAATGTAATACAGCATCATGAAAGAAAAAGCTCATTTTTAAATTACATTGTATGAACAACTAGATGGAAAATATCGAGTTTCATATCATATTTACATCTTCTTGCCTTTGCGTTACTCTTGAAAGTAACGTACCATATATTCACAAATTTTCTCGTTAATATAATTTCATTAATGTGTAATTTCGTTAAGAAATATAAAGTAGTATTTAAGTAAATTTTAAGAAGTCAATTATCTATTGTCTAAATGTTTTCTGATGCTGGGATTCAGTATACAGTAGCCATTAGAAAAGAATATTAGCGGAAAAAAAGAATTTCCATTAAAACTTCTGATAATTTCGACTATTTTGCAAAAAAGAGTACAGTTCTTTCTCTTAAACGTAAGAACTTATGTTAATTTGTGTAACTATTTGCTGGCGAGCACTGTGAAGAGACTGTATGCTCTCATATACGGTCGAGACTGTCAGAAGTTTTAATAGGAATTTTTTTGCTTTACACCGTTTTTCTGATTTAAAGATTAATAAAAGTACTGTATTACTGGTAAATTCATACGATAAAAATAAAGCTCATTAAATTTTCAACGATTATAAGGAAAATTAAATTTTTAATTTATAATATATTTTGTTCATAAAACTGTTTCGTTGACTAGATTTACCAAACAACTTGTGAAGCGGTTTAAGGGTACGATTGGTTTCAGCGTGGTTCAGTTTGCAGTACGTAAGAAAGTCGAAACTGCATCTACTTTTCAGTTTTGTTTTATTTTTCTCTAACTATAGACATACAAAATTTTCAGCGAATTTATATAGATAGAACTGAAATTAATTTGCTAAACAAAGAAAAAAAAACTTTTTTCTTCGAATCGTATTACTCAATATGAAACATTAAAAATTATTTCGATCTGTTACATAAAAGCGTATTTAAATAAAAATCTAGATACAAGTTTTTTTTCATTTAAGCAGAACTGAAATAATTAATTTCAGAAAAAAATTTTATTAAAACCTGATGACATTACAGTATTTTAAAATTAATAAAACAGTCATTTTGGTTTTATTTTTAAATTAAATAAGCTATTAATAATTGCAACAAATTGTTGATTTCCAAGGAGAAGAGTATATTGACTGAATTTTATATTCAATCATTCCAAAAATATAAATTAATTAAACAGGGGAATAAAAATAAAATTTCGTTAACATTTATTTACTTAAAAAAACATGCTTTTAGCAAATATTGCGACTACCGAAATTTTGTTTGTTAATATAAACACCGAATGATTCAAAAAGGACAAATATTAAAGTATATAAAGATTTATTAAGATAAATTAAAAATTCGGTTGAGGTCACATTTCACAGAAAACCCATCAAATTTTTCACCCAACGTTTACTTTGATTCGATATAGCTTGCGTTTGTAATGCGACATACAACCCACCTGAAGTCGATTTCAAGCCAGCCTGTAGCCAGAAAGTCGGGCGTTACCTCTGAAGCTGTGGCGTTAATTCGAAGCCTTCGCTCAACAAGATCAGCAGTCGTACAAACGTCGTACATAAACCCGATCTTTAATGAAACCCTTGAAAAAAAGAATCTAGCGGGGTTGAATCTGGGGAGCGAGGTGGCCATGCAATCGGACCTTCACGACTTACCCACCGACCTGGGAATCGAGTATCTAAGAAAATCTCGGACTTCTAGGCGGTAGCGAGGTGGTGGCCCCGTCTTGCTGACAGTAATGGCGTCGATCTTTGTCATCATCATCTGAATGAGGAATTAGAAAACCTTGAAGGATATCCACATAAAAGATATATATAACGTTATTTCCTGGAAAAAGAACAGGCCGTTGTGTCTGGAAGAAGAACAACCTGTCTCAACGAAGGTCTGGAACCAAGAGTAAATTGTACCCCTACTAGGAGGCTCCCTACCGTACTCTCTTCGAAAATTACGTTAAACTGCAGTTGCTGACTGCAAATCGTGAAACCAAAATACACCGCGAGCACGTTCCGCGCCAGTAAATACATCCATTTTTTAACAAAACTGGTGACAGCGCTGGTGGCCGTGAGTCAAAACTTGATGTGTTTTGTTTTGACATGAGACCTCAACCCAATCTGAGAGTTATCTAAATAAATTTGTATATGCTTTTAAATTTGTGAAGTCGTTTTTGAATCTCTCGGTAATTTGATTTGTTCAATTTGGGGTAGAGTAAACATACATGTTTTACACATTTATTTTTATTTTTATTTTATCACAGTAAAGTTACATTTTGATTACACAAACTGTCAAATTTTCCTTGATGTTACAATCTTTCTTGTACTGAATCTGCATGCTGAATCTACATGATTGACTAAATATTTTCAATAGGATTATTATCATGGGAATTTCCTGGACAATTTAGCATCACAACCAAACCAGCATCTTGAATAAATTTCTTTACGATTTTAGAAGACTGCGCGATATTAAGTCGTGCTAAAAAACAGCCCGTCAATGTTTCCAAGTGCGGCATAATTTTGTGCTACAGGAAAACTTTGTACGTTTCAGAAGTCATCATTCCTTTCGGAAGTTTGAAAGATAAGACGGCACAATAGGAAAAAACTTTAAAATTATTTTTTAATGAATGTTTTATAGATTACGCGATTTATTTTGGAGACGAAGTTAACCCTTGGATCTATATAGTCAAATAATGGTGTCTTTTCTCGAAAAATGAAATATTTTTTATTAAAAAAAAATTACTTCATTCATTAAATCAAATTTTTATACTTTTTGACCCAGTTTGATTAATCTTACTTCATTTTTTCGGATAACATCTGTTTCTTTTGTGGGCGATGAGCTCCTCTTTCGTACTTAAATAATCTATGGTGGACCTTTGAATCATGCATAACAAACCTCAACTCAGAAAATCTTTATTCAAGTCAGTACTTGTTTTCTGAAGGTCTAAATTAGATTTTTTTCAAAAGAATTACATCATATATTTGGGATGTCTTTTTTTATTTAGACTTAAGCAGTTTTACTCTTTAGTCACAGAATTGAACTTAAAAATTTAAGGCTTACTTCAAACTCAGCTGGAATCTGTCTATGAGTCATGGTAGAATAGTCTGATAAAATTACTATTATAGTCTGTCTCTTTAGAGTAAGGTCCATTTTAAACAATCATTGCGTAAAATAAGGATAAATAATACAAAAGTAAAACAAAAAAAAAAAGTTAGATTATATTTTAATGACGAAATAACATGTGGTAACAACAGAATAACTTGTTTCATTAATTTATACAATAGTATTTAATGCCTCCAAAAAGTAAATAGACAAGAAAATCAAATGTGGCCCATTTTTTTTTGTAATAAATACTCAAATAATTTAATTTACTTATATACACTAACATTTTAACAACCTCAGCAGTGAAAAAAATGTGAATATGGAACACATGTTCATAGTGACGTCATATTAATGAAATATGCATTAACGAAATCACACAGCTAATAAAGGTTTTATAATTTTTTAATCGTCCCGTGATTTGGATCCCACAGTGAAAAGTGATTACTTTTTCGATTTCAGACTTTTAAATCTCAGATTTTCTAAAATGTAATAAATTAAAAAAATTTTAATAAAGCACCTTTCCAAAAACTAGATTTTCTTGCATTAGAAATTTTGCCACAAGAAGCTACTAATTTTTATCTCTTTTTTTTTGTTACTTTTACAACCTCGGATAAATATACCTAAATGAAAATGATGAGATGTCGACTGTTTTATAAGACAGTATGGTAATCACTGTACCACTGTAAAAATAGTTTTGAGATTTTAGTAATAAAAACTGAATTTACTTTCCCCTAATAAAAATCAATGTCATTCGGTAAGATTGTTTGCCATTATTTCTCCCTAATACCCTTTTTACATAATTTTACGTTATTAATCTTATGGTATTAAAATAACACGGTGTTTACTTAATACCAAAGATGACTGTATTTTCTTTTTCTGTTCTGTTTAAGAGAAAGTGAACAGTTTCTAAAACTTATCACGAGAAATGATTTTTATAAATTCTTATTTTTACAACTCCCATAATTGTGTCAAATAGATTAAGTAGTATATATTCTACCCGAATTTAAAATTTAGTTCGTTTGATAATTCAAAACATGTTTATTTTATTTGATTCAATCGGAAGCGTAATGTAACACACAGCTTCACGTTCAGAATAAGAGGCGATCAAAATTAGTACCAAAACATAAAAACGACCTCCTGAGTTGAGATCCATTTAAATTTAAATAAAAAAACCTGTAAAAAAAAACTTTGCAAATTTTGGTATTAAAATGTTTTACATATTCATTAAAATCGATTTGGTAGAGCACAATAATAGGGCATGCCTTTAAGATATGCTTAGCTGTCTAATTATTCATTTTTAATCGGTAAATTGTATATCCAATAAGAAATATTTAATCTAAACCACATTTTACAATTAAGAAAGCTAATCGATCAATTTTTGAAAATACATATATCATTACCAGAGTAATTTGTTCTACCTTTAAACAGTTCAATGATTCCAACGGTATTTCCGTTGTAGTATTCTATCTCATATCTTTTTTAACAATTCTAAATTCTAAAATATTTAACGGTAATTAATATTTTCATTTTCACAGCGAATTTGTTTACTTTTTAATAGTAAATGAAGAAAAATCCATTAAAGAGCTCTCGCTTTATCGATTAGTGAAAATTTTGTTTCAGATCTCTTCAATGGTTCTGTTAATTTATAAAAATACATAATTCCTACAACCGCAGAAAGAATATTTTAAATATCATAATGTTCTAAAAAATTATAATGAAAATAATTTTTAACATTTTACCAGAACGGAAAACTACAAATAAATTTACGCATAAAAATTTTCAGTTTTACATTCCTGTATAACAAAATCTTTTAATTAACACAAAAACTTTAGTAATGTAAATGAATACTAATAATTATGTATTATACTGTATATGTTTTAACTTATTTGTACATTGTAAAAAGGTTGGGTGAAAAAACAGGCAGTCTAGGGTAGGGTATGTTTTACTAAATTTACATGGCGAGGTAGAGTAGAAATAACGTCAAAAGAGTCAAAATTAAGGCTAACTGAAATACATCTGAAGCGTTGTACCTAATTTTCAGTTTGTCTGTATGTGCAAAAAAAGCAAAGAAAAGCTATACGCTACGTGATGACGTCCCAGCTACCACTATTGATTCCCCGACTTTGATCCTAAAAAAACTATGTTCATAATACTCAGCCGTTTGAAATCAAATTCGAATTTCTCTTCTTTTATATGTTCTTTTTTGTATTCAATAATAGCGTTTTAACTTTTTTTTCTATTTTTTACATTATTATTATTATTATACATTTTTAATTTTAATTTCTCGTTGAGATTAATTTTAAATTTTAAATTGAATATGGAAGTAATTAAAAATTATAAACCTTTTTTAAATTAAAAAATATATAGCGAGAGGAAAAAATATATAGCAGAAAAAATTGCTGTGGGATAGCTGGGTTTAAATTCGAAAATCTAGAAGATTTACTAAATTTACATCGAGAGGAGAAAGAAAAATGTTAAAAAACATTGTTGCCAAAATTTTGAGAAAATTCAATCTCTATCTTTTTTTCTATAAATAAAGTAAAAACGTCAAATATATGAAAATAAATAAAATCTCAAATTTAGGAAATAATTCGATCAAGATATCGTGGAATTCTTATTTATATAATTATATTAAGTTCTCATTCTCATTTCTGTCAGTTCAGCGTCTACTGATGATGAAAATTACTTGAATTTTAATAGCCTAGATCTAGGTTTATTATTAACATATCAACATTTTCTTTAAAGACCTTTCGTATAAAAAATAAAAAGCCAGCATTATAAGTTAAATAACAATAACGATAGAACAATTTACATCTATCATATATTTGAAAAACTGAAAAATATGAATCTAAATCATTTTTACAATAAATATTTAAAAAATATGTTTGTATTTCTTAAAATTTTATACACGCAAAAAAGAAAGGATCATCAATACTTGTTAAATTAAATGATAATAATTATGCCAGATTTAATTAATAATTTCCGTCATAAAAACCTATTTTTAGTGGTTTTTATTGTTTTTATGTTAACAGGATTCTGTATAGATTTCAGTTAAATTGTATTTTTATTAAATAAACACTAGTAGAAATATTCCTTGTTTGTAATGTTTTCCATATATTGTTAATTTAACTATTTCTATCTGTTTTTTTTTTTTTTTTTTTTTTTTTTTTTTTTTTTTTTTTTAATTTTATATCAAGAAGTATCTTTGTGGACTAATTTTTCAGGTGATGATTGTTAACAACCGAAATAGCTAAATGGTTGTTTCGGTTGAAAACAATTATTACCTGAAAATTAAACTAAATAAAACTTTGGTTGCTATAAACTGAATGGTTTAAATTTCACATAAAACGTTTTTAAACGGTTTTTTTTTTAATTAAAAGAAAAAGCTAGTTCAACGGTTACTGCTGATCTCTAAGTATAATACTATTCTAACTGACTGTTTCAAAAGGTTTTTTATAGTGTTTATAAAGAAAATTCATTCGAAATTGTTGAACAGTAACAAATCTACTGAGAAAATACTAAATCAATTCCTAATGAAGCTTTTTTAAGACAATTATTTTGATAAATAAAAAAGAAGAGTTGAAAAAACTTCGTATTTTTTGTAAATTTCTTCACAAATGAAGAACTAACTCCTCTGTTCACGAAATTTTGATTAACATATCCTCAGAAACACTACTTTGTTGCGTCAAAAACATCGAAAATACCTTCTTTTCATGTTAAATAAGAATATAATTTTTTTTTCTTTTTTTAAAGAAAAAGGATTACAAATGATATTTATTAAAAATTCTAAATGTTATAAGGAATGTTTATAAAAAATATACTGGATTTTTTTTTATTACTTTTTCGACCCTGTCAGTAACACACTGACACATTTTTGTTAAATCTGCCTCCCGAGCGCTTCTAGTGTTATGTAATGTAGATTTGTACCTCCTTGAAATAAAAAGTTGTATAAAACTATGGATTGATATTTATATAATAAATTATATACGAGCATAAATCGATTTATGCAACCCGTATAGAATTTCGAAATACAAGGTTAATTCCCTCCCCCAATATCATTACATCATTTATGATCGATCAATGAAAAGTTCATGTTCTTGGTTCTTAAATACAGAACTTATTATTATTTTCTATATCTTCAAACAATTATATATATATATATATATACTTGTTAGATATTTTATTTCCTATCGAAATTGATGGTAAAATAATGATATTTATTCCTTTCATATATAAATAAAATTTATAAAACAAACTAAGTTGCTTTTGTAATTATGTTTCTAAATTATAAAAATAATATTTTAATATTTAGTTATATACTCGGAAACCTAAATTTCAATCATCGTTGAAACATATGATGTTGAAATGATTTCGAAAGATTGCGAAACGGAAGTGTTGATCTAATAGTGCGAGGTGATAAAGACCGGATAAACGAGTTTTTATTTTTTAACATGAAAACGCGCGTGCGCGCAGATACAAACACAAACAGAAACATTGAATAAAATTAAGTATATTCAGGAGACGATTATGATATATAAAAGTTATTCGCAGAATTGTAATGTAAATGAGTACAAGTATTAATAATATTCTTTCACACTATTGATGTACAGTAATAATAATTATTAATTATTTTGAGAAAACAATATTATTTTAGCTCATAATCCTTTATACGTCAATGTAAAATACAATTTCTCTTTAACGAAGCCCGTTAATTAAATAAAAATTTGATGCTTCCATCACTAGACCTTTTTCTAAAGTTAGGAAATGAAAAAAATTGTTATAATTTCTGCCGATATGTTATTTTATAAAATGACTTTTAAATAGCAAAAGGATACAAAATTCAATTTTAATAAAAATCACATGAATTAATCAACATAATTAACTGAAAAAAAAAAAATAATGCACGAAATTTAATTATTAAAACCAGGCTTATTTGAAGTTTTGCTATTTGAAAACTTTATTTTACAAAATAACTTTTAGTTAGAAATAATAATTTATTTTTTAAAAGATAATAATTTTTTTCATTCCTTATTTTAGGGAAAAGTCAAGGGGCTGGATACATTATATTTTAAATTTTAAGCAAAACTCTAATAATATGAAATTTATAGTTAGAACGTTAGGGATGAGTTGAATCTGGTGAGAGCATGAAGAAATATTTGAATAATACTTTTTACAGAATGATTCATCAAATATGTGTTTATTCTACTCAGATGTCTTCATTTTATTATAAATCTTCAAAAATTGGATATTGTATTTAAAAACACTTTATCTGTTTTTTGTTTCTTATTTTTTACAATAACATCAAAAATAAAAATAAAAATTGGTTTTCGAAAGATGGCATACATGTAAAACCCAAAGTTATATGATATCAGTGTTATCCTAAAAATCTGTGAAATCGTCTATTGCTGGCACCCTATAAAAGGTTGGCATAAGAAAGGGCATGACATCAAAAAGTCCTTCCATATCCTTCCTACCTAAGCTCCTACCCGTAAAAAAAAGAGGATAAATGGGGAAAAATAACATGAAATCAATGAAAAAAAGAAAATAGTAATTTTTACTACGATTTATGGATTCCATCATGATAACATCTTATAAATGATTGGATTTTGTTTTTAGTTAAACTAGTGGACCTTGCTGCTCCGCAGCGTTATTAAAAAATAACGTTATGTATTTTTTTTTAAATCGGCTAAAAATCTAGTGAACACGTGCTGCTCCACAGATTACTATTACAAAGTTTATATATTTTAAAAATCGGCTAAAAAACTATTCCCATTTTCAACAATTCTCACCCCCAACCCCTTTGTTCCTCTTTTTCCTTTCCTACCACATGTAAAATGCTTGCTGAAAACCTATTTCCAGCCCGTTCAGACGTATTACTGGATAGATCTAGCTGATTTTTTTTTATTCTGCTCGGAATGGCCACAGATATATCATTAAGCATCGTCAAACCTTCAAAATGATTTTTCTATGAGTAACAACCTCATTAATTTCCTCAATTAAGTAATAAATAAGGATTCTTTGAGAATTTCTCAGAGGAGAAACAAATTTGGGTTCCGATGACGCCTGATGACATATCTGACGGTCATTTCGAGCAAAATAAAAAAACTCAGCTTCATCCGTCCAGTAAAATGTCCACACTGACTGGAAAACGGTTTCCAACCTAATTCTTTTTAATATATAAAATTATATTTTGAAGATTAAATTTTTTATACTTCTTTAAAATTTATGATTATATTATGTAACCTTTTTCTTTAAGGAATATATAACAAAACTAAATAAAACATTATTATAAGAGTTTAAATAAATTAAGTAACATTAAAAGTCGTAAAACTTAATAATATATATACCAATCAGATGATTTTGAAAATACGAATTCCTGCGAAAAAATAAACTGCATTTAAATATTCTAATTTTTTTAACTATTAATTGTTTATAGCTATAACATAGAAGAGTCTATTTCTGATAATCTGTATCGATACCCATTCAGACATCATACATCCCAGTATTAAAGGAAAGCATACGAATAATAAACGATCAATGGAACAATAAAAGGGTTACTGAAAAACAGTGAAAAGGAGATGAAAATAAATCACAGTAAAAGCATTAAAATAACTCTTCACATATATACAAATGAATCAAGTATATCTTAAATATTTCCGGGTAAAAGATTTATTACAAAATATAGGTCTTTCTGAAGAATAAACTATTGCAAAACTTACAGTCTATTAATAAAATGATATAATTATTTTAATTTTATATTACCTTCATTATGCTTCATTAAAGTAAAAATTATGCTTCGAATAAAGTAATTAAATAAAAATCCAAACTCTTGACAATGTTCACTTCCTCATTGCTATATAAGCATATAGTAGTTATGGAAAACTACTATATAGCATATATAATAGTTTGGAATTTTATATTGATTACTACATTATATTATAAACTATGAACTGAGAAAAAATCTGGCATATCAATTACGCGCAGTAGTTGCAGTCAATGATTTGAAGTAGTATTGATGGCAGATCATTTGAATTGTGTTATGACTAAGATCATTGGCAATTTTGGTTCATTATTAATCACATTTTTTAGTAAGTTTCTAAACTTATATATATATATCACATCGGTATCACGTTTAAAACGAACGCGATATCAGTTATAATACAGATTATAACTGATATCAATGTTGTGTCGTTCACGAATAGTTTAACACGTTTGTTGATAACTTTTGATTTATCTTTCCTCTAAATAACATTACAGTAATAGAACTCCATACATATAAGTATTTATAAATATACAATTAAAAGAAACAAGCAATAAACTGGTTACACTAATCGATGCTAATTCGGTGATCAGCTATTTTTAAGATCGATTAACGGATTACAGTCTACCTGTAATCCGTAACAACAGATCCAGTTAAGATTTACAGTAATTTTTCTTTCAAAATTAGCTCATCAATTCATGTTAACGATAATATATACACGATATGCTATAAACTTGGACTTTTCATTCGAAAAAGTTTTTCAATGAGGTAATTAATAATGTAACAGCTTATTTTACACATTTTCGTTTGTATCTGGATAATGTTAAAAGAAATTGCCCGTCTATTACAAAAAAATAGAGGAAAAATAAGCTGTCAATTTTTAAGTTTTTATGTTATTTAAAAATTGTTATGTCACTCCGACACTTGTGAAAAACATTTTTAAAATTCTAAATTCTTCTTCTAACTGACATTTCGTCTCTTTTGACTTAAATTAAAAAGTCATTCCATATCACGTTTACTAAGAATAGTGAGGAGTTAAGTCGTTACCCGTTCTTTAAAGTGAATTACAGCTTTAATAAAGACCGTAACAAATAATGTAAAACAAAAAAAATAATAAACGTATTTCTTTCTGCAGTGGAATAAAAACAGATATCATAACCTACTTAATAGTTTGCGAAATTATTTTTTCTAAATGTTTGGTGGCTCTTTGAGATCAGAAATCCGAGTGGATTTGGTTTCACCGACCCTGAAATCAGTAGTACTGGGTTTAGTATAAAGTAAATTATGGTTCTGCTTTATCTGCTGCAGTTAATAAATAATTTATCTTCGACATTTCACCTTACTCCGTTATAACGTAATTACACAGCCGTGAAAGTAGCAATAGAGATCATGGTAACCAGTGAAGCGTTTGGGTCATATTGTATACCGACACAACGGCTCCCGACTTGACGCCAATCGAAGATCGAGCGATTTACTTCCACATTTTTTCAATCTTATCACACGTTTTATCTTAATTTAATAATCATAATGTATCTTAAATGGACTTTAATTCGGTAGTGTCACTGACATTAATGCGTTTATGTAACCTGTCATATATATATATATATTATTTTAACTTTTTTTTGTGATTAACGTACCGTAACGGCATGTATTAGGAACAACTTAAGTTACAATCATATAATTATTATTACAGCATTTGTAATAAGTTATTTATAATTTGTTATAATTACGATAACAATCGCAACATATTTATAGTAATATCAGCGAAGAAAATTGTCGAAAAGTTTTTGTATAATATAAAAGATAACATTCATTATCAGAAAAAATAACTTGTTTCGAACTTGATTTTAAACTAGAATAATCAAGAAGTGATTGATATTACAATAATTAACTTTAAAATAATAAATATAAACATTAAAATATAGCTTTTTTAAAATATTAAATCAGTATAAGACTAATCGAATATGATGAGCGATTTAAATAATATTTTACAAACCATTATTTAATAGTAAAACTGTGATAGGTCTGAGTTAAATAGTATGAAAATAACACGGCTATTTCTACATCCTCTTCCTAAGTAGACATTTTTTTTTGTATTTCAACTTTATTTCTATTAATAAGTAATTATCATAGTATGATAACGAAAGATAGTTCTAAACTGTAGTTTCCTAATTTTTCCCGTTAAATTTAGTCTAATCTAACTGCAATTAATATAGTTTAGCTGTCATTATCTAAGACATGTACTGGAGTGATGCTGAGAATTAATGTTAGTTATTGAGTGCATGAGGTAAACGATTAGAAGCCCAGCCGGATCAGTTAAATGCCCTTATGGCTCCTAGACAATATTCCTAGAACATTATGATGTTGTCAGGTGCTGATTAATAATAAATCTAAGTCTGACGATCTGGTAATGAAACAAGATTTTACACGGACCAGATTCTGTGAAGTGGTTGCTTAATCCCTTCCTGAAGTAGATTTTGAAAGATTCGTGAAATGGAGTATTTCATGAAAGACTATTTTTATGGATTAAAACTTTCACTGAATATTACGATTTAATTTTAATTAGTTAAGGTTTGTATAATAAAGAACTTTTGAAAATTTAAGATACTATTTTATTTCTAAAACATGTGATAAATGATAAATTACAAGAAAAAAGGTTATCAATGAAAAATCAAGTAAGACTTTCCTGAACGAACATTCTTATTACTATTACTGTTCTCTCAATTAATTATTCACAAAGTTATTATCTCCTAACTTCTACTTAACTCAAATTATTACATATGATTAATATTGTATATTAAGATGGTAAAAGCCTTTAAGGGATTATTTTTAGGTTTTAAAGTTCCCTAAGGTCGCGTGACCATTATTTGGTCGCCTGTCAAATCAGTACTCACGTATTACATTTATCATAATTTATAGTTTTATATGACTTGGGTTCTTTTCAGAATCTGTTAAAATTAAAAAGTTAACGCTTTTATAATTTTAAAACATTTTTAAAAATCTGCAGGTGGCGCATATGAGTTTGTTATGGTTTTAATAAATTTCTACTGGGGTCCTACATACGCTAAATTAATATAAATGATTTATCTCGTATTTTAGCGGTTTAATGCCATATTTTTTTTAAATATTAAAAAGGTAATTTTACCGCCATTTAGAAGCCTTACACTTGATTTAAAAAAATCTATATTTATATATTTATGAATTTTAGTAAACCTTACATTAGTGTGTTTGAACCAACTTGATAGCTTACACTGTTATTACGTAATAATTATTACAAAATTTTAATTTTGGAGAGCATTTTAAGGTGCACCCGATGGCTAATCGTGAACATTCGTTTATGTTTGTAATCCTCTAACGATATTTAATCTGAATCCAAAATCAAGTTCCAAGACAAAAAGTGTTCACATATACATATTGAATTTGAATTCAGTAACGAACTGTTAATCGGTTGAATATTGTTATATTCTCAGCACTTAAATTATTATAATGGTAATACAAAGTCACTTTTACGCCTTTCTGGTGCAGCCTTATATAGAATTGTATTACGTTTTAAAATAAAGCATATTTATTATGAAGCTTCCGTTTGTACTCAGTATTTATTAGGCAAAGTCTTTCGATAGAATCTTTCCACCATTAGGCGTGATATGAATTAAAATTAATCGATATTTTTAAGAAAGCAACATTCAACATTGTATACGTTTCATGTTTCGCACTTTTAATTCAAATCGGGACTGATGATGTAAGGATTCTTTAGAAAGGCGTCGACTACTAAATTCTAAAAATAAGGGTAAAATTTATATTAATAGACCCTATTTTGTAGTTTACTAAGGACAAAGAACCGGAATAGCATGAGTACAAAAAAGCTTCTTCAGCTTGAAGTAAGTAAGGCGTTGACAAACTCCAACGAAAATCTAATTTAACGTACAATGTTAACTTTTTTTTAGCTAATGATCTTAACGATCAAAGCACTGAAGAAAAAATAAAATTTAATTTTTAAATTTAAAAATAAAGATGTTTCTGGTTATACAGCGGCTATTTAATTTAAACGTTAGCTAATGAATGAATACCAGCCAACCGAGCTGTAACAAGTACTTGTCTATGCTGCTTATCATATATCATATCACCACATTGAGTGCCGTAAGCAATGAAAACAGATAGAACTTTCTATTTAGGGCTTAAATTTAATAAAGAATTTTAATTGTTTATTTGTGTGGCTTATACAGTCTAATCAAATAAATGTAGAGTTCAAATATATATATTTTCAAATGTATGTACTAAGGATGATGATTATTATTATTGTTTTAACATTGAAGATTCGTGTTGAGATCGAAGAATAGACTAGATTCATCTTAAATTGTATATTCAAATATCTTCATACAAAATATAGAGTGTATTTTAAATCAATATTACGGAACAAAACGCTACGCTGATCGTAAAAATTATATAAAAACCTATATTTTCCTATAGTATTTAATACGAGTATACCTCATTAAGGGTTTGCTTTATATAAAAGTTCATTTTACCTTAATCGAATCTGAAGTGATACAATACTGATATTGATCGTCTACTTAAAATATCTATAAACACTGTACATTAGAAATAAATAATTATGCAAAATATTTTGCAAAATATATTGATATATAAAAAATCTACCTGTGAAGAAATTATAAACCACTTACCGTCTCTGGACATCCCGAGCCGGAGGCATTTCTGCAGTCGACAATATTGACAGCGGTTTCTGTTAACTCTATCCACAACGCAGTTCTTATTCCTCGGGCACTGGTAATTCACTACGGAAGACTGACTGCGCCGGAAAAACCCTTTGCAGCCCTCACAAGTTATCACCCCATAATGAACACCGCTGCTCTTGTCGCCGCACACTTTGCACGGGATTATCTCGATTTGGGCTGCAACAAAAGCATACAAAAAAAATCAGCGAATAAATATAAATATTACAAAAATTAAATGTGAGCCTAATTCAATGACTGCTTTATGATAAAACTCTCGTGTAAGTTATTTAATACAAGTATTTACATTTTTATAAATGTTTTAATACTGCAACAGATAAATGAATTCAGTATGAAAATAAAACGTAAACGATAAAGAAAAATGATTTCTTATTTTCAGAAATCACAATAAAATTCGGAACCATTTGTAAGAATTTAGTATGAAAAAAAATTATTAAAGAAAATAAAAAAATCAAAATCAAATGCTTTATTTTATGAACTGCTCCGGTATATTGAAATCAGGAATGACATAACAAAAATTCCACCAAAACCAAGAAAATAATGAAATAATGTTAAAGTAAATACATAATTCATCAAATACAAAAAATAACTACAAAATAAATCACAATTAAGAAGGCGTTATTGCACAATTATTTAAGGACATATTTGTGCAGAAAATTCATGGTGTTTTTTAATTTTTAATTTATTATTTAAAATTCATCGACAGAATAGTATTTTTTTCTAAAATATCTAAATGTATTTTTAATAAATTAGTAGAAAAATGTTTTAAATATTTCGGTTATTATTAAAAAAAAATGACAATAGAAGCAGAATAAAGCCCCTTATTATAAACCAAAGTATGATGAAAACCAAAAAACAATTCTGTTGTCTGGTTTGAGAGTAGTGGCATTGCTATTTTTTTAACAATAAGTGAATTTTTTTTTAGAAAAGATCGCACATTCATAAATATAAGCAAGGATAAGCTAACATATTTAATTTTCTAAATATCGATCTAAATTATTCATATTAACGGGCGCTAAACAATGACCTTACAGCCAATTTCTGTATCTTGAAAAGTCATTTTAACATTTTGAAGGGGCCCCAAAGAGATATTATACTTTACGTAACCTATAATAAATATTTAATAATGATGACTAGACCCATTTATTTTGTAATTATAACACATGATAAGCTTGAAATTTGTAAAATTGTGCTGCCAACAGATAAGAAATAGAATAAATATCTTCGACAACTGATAGAAAAATACTTTTAACTAAAGACCATGTATGGAGAGAAGTAATTTATATTTCAACTAATTAGATTACAAATAAAATAGCTGTTCCACACGAAGGATAGTTTTATGGATTATTTGTGAATATAACAGAATACTAAAGGAAGAAAAAACTAATATTTATTACGTTACTTGTATACTAAAATAATAATTATATTAATGAACAGTTAAATATGACTCAAAGGATTTTAAAGTAATCAATTTTGAAAAGCGTAACGATCTTGATTTCTCTGGGATTATTTTAATTATGTGAAACATGTAAAAACTGTTGCACTTTGAAATGTGATAACTGACTCGCAACGGGACCATGCATTAATTAAATAAGCATGAAGGGTATAAATGGTTTAAAAAATTCTTACTTCATTTTATGTTTGGGAAGATCTAAAATATTCATACGTAAGATCATAGAAATTTTCACGTAAAAATCAAATAAAAATAATGCTAATTTCCAAGAATTTAGTATTTTAAAATAATAAAATACGAAATTTTAACCCAAATATCTAACTTTTTAAAATATGTTTAAAAGTTAATCGATCTTTATTTATAAAACATGGTAATATATTCATTTGTGTACAACTCCGAGAAAATAAAAAAAAGTTTGTTTTCTATATAAAACAAACAAGTTTGTTAAATAAATAACAACTTTGTAACTTATATACATATTTATGTAAAAAAAAAAAATATATATATATATGTATATATTTATACATATAGAGAAACCTAGAGTTATTTTATTACAAAATATTTCTTATTTTTAAGGATTCCATCACATCGTAATAAGTAATACAATAATGTTGTGGATCAAGAAATATTGTTTGTTTAAAAAATGTACTTTGTACGAAAGTATTTAACAAAAACAATTGCTGCCAATACTAAAAACGTAATTTCCCTTACTTTTCTTATTTTATTAATCGAGAAAATAAATAAAACGTAAAACTTACCTCTTGTATTATTTATTTTCAGAATTATAAGAAAAAATAATTTAAAGGAGACTTTTATAGACTTAATTAATTTGAAAATTAAAATATCTGTTCAATATAATACTTGTGTTAGTGAAAATAAAAAACTAATAAATAAATAATTTTTTTCTTGAAGTTTTGTACAAAAATCTTTCTTTGCTTCTTATCTATTAATTTTATTTTTTGAATTAAATTAATATATAATAACTGTTGAAAAATGGGTTGAATCTGAGGAAATCTAACTTGAAGAAAGGGGATTTAAAAGGATATCTTTATGCTTACGTAACTTGCGAATAGCACCATGAGAAATGGAATATGTTTGTACAAAACTGAAATACACTTAAAAAAACTGTTCAAAAAAATTATTTAATTAATTTAATTTGTGAGATCTGATTCATTCAAACATCTATAATGTTTGAAAAATACATAATTTCACAAATATGCTTAAAATTATCTTACAGTGTTCACAATCTGCGAATTATTTAGCGATTATAAATAGAGAAGAAGATTCATACGACCATTTAAATAAATATTTAATAATGAAAATTGAAAAATAACGGTTGTTCATGTAGGTGTTAAGTTAGCTGTTTATGTATATGAAAGTATAGGAGTGTTTGTGAGTGTTTTTGTCACAATTAAAGAGTTCATCTCGTTATAATACATAACAAAACCGCGTTACTCAAGAGTATAAAACTTATTATTATACTTTTCAAAATATATCATATCTGTTAAATTATTATGAAATAATTTCTTTATCTCATTCTTTTATTAATTATTTTGTAAAATAAGACATTAAACGAGGCCATATTACAGGCTCTGAGAAGGTTGTAACATATAGTAATATCGGTGATAAACATATAATTTCCCAGATGTAGATATATTCCTCAGTAGAAGTTATTTTAGATGCTATTTAGTGAAAAAAAAGTTCTAAAACCCAATTAATGTTGTTAAATAGAAGTATGCTGCATACGACATTTTTTCGCCGTTCAAACATAGCAAGAAGTCTGTTGTTATATATATCTTGTCATCCCCAACAAAAATAAACAAATGAAACGATGAATAAGTAAATACATAGATGGTGGAGTTAAAAAATTAATTTAGTAACGCGGTTTTTAAATGTAAACTATATAATTTAATGGAATAATTTTAGTTATTATTTTAAATATTAATATGTCTAGACTTTCTTTAGTCAAAATGAAAAAAAGGAGCTATTAAGTGCATACGTTAATCAGTAACGTCATTAAAAAAAAGGAAAAAATGTAAAAAGAATGAGGATTTATTTTTAAAAACATAAAATGTGATCAATAGTTAATTCGATAAAAATATTTTTCAAAGAGAAGTAAATATAGCTGGTAAATAGTAAAGAAAGAATGTAATTATGATAATGCGTAAGAAATACTCGAAGCGAAGTTTTTAGTTACTTTCTATATTATACAAAAATCATCAAGGTAAACAAGAAAAGGCATACACACGGGAGCAATAGTCGCATGATAAAAAAAACTAGAATCTCTTCAAAGTGTTGCCGTCGTATGTGTCATTAGTAATTTCTTCATGTATTTGTCTCTTTTAGCGTAAAATTCCAATAAAAGGTAGAACTGAAGGTCTAGATGTATTATCGATAATACTCAACTGTTATTTATTAACTTTAAACAACGACCGATTAAACGGTAATTACTTACTGAATGATTATGGGTTTCATATCCGATTGATTCTCACAAAAACTAGCAAAAAGTTACTCCTTCTGTATATCATCCTTCATTTACTAATTCATACTAAATAAGGTATTTAAGAAATAGTTTAATAAAAGCAAATTATAACAGGTCGGATAATTCATAATTAAATGTTAATTTAATAAATTATAAAGGCATTATAAAGGGAATTAGAACATTCTTGTGTACAATATATATATATATATATATATATATATATCTTTTTCATCATTACAATTCCAATTTATAACCTTTATGTAATTTTTTCTTTCAAGAATATGTGTGAGCTAATTTATTGATTCTTTAGTAGTTTCGACACGTACCTTAACAATTCTTCTTCTGTTTGAAATTTTTCATTGTGGTACGTATAAAATTTAGATGACTGCAATATTTTTGCATAATATCGCTGATATTTCCAAAGTAGAATGTATGTTTTATAGAATGAAAAAAGAAGATAAAATAAATCGTTTACTTTCTTCAGAATTCCATTCGCAGATATTTCATACTAAACGATTTTTAACAAAAAATTAATCAAGTGAATAATTATAATTAAATTGATTTTAAATTTTATAAAATCTAAAGATGTCAATAAATGTTTTGAGAAATCATTATTTAGTACTAAATAATAATAATAACAATTAATATTCAAATTTATTAAACAAACAAAAATATATTCTATCATAAACAGCAATAAACGTTTAAAATCATGAATAGAAATTCTTTAAATTTAAAAAAAAGTCGTAAAATTGGACTATGATTAAATATTTAATCGCTTATTATTCTTTAGTCAACTCAACAACATTGTTTTTAATAATTTGTGAAATATACAAAGTCATATAAATTGTTATAAACATTTTATATATCGTACAACTGGTTTTTAAGTTTTCATAAATTATTTACGTAATCTAGCGAATATTTTTAGTATTGATACAGTAAAGATAAGTTTTATTTGCTATTTAATTAATTCAGGCATAAACGATATGTAGAGATTTTCTTTTAAAATCAAATTTCTCTTATTGAACTGAGAAAACCTGAGAAAATAGGGTTTAAAGAATAAAATACAGGTCTTAATTTCGAAAATTTATTTTCTAATTACTTAAAAGTAGAATTTTTCCCATCAATTACTACTGTACAGTTAAATCCTTACAAATAAATAATATATTTTGGTTAAGAATACATGGTAATGAACTTTATAAAAAATCGATAACAAATATAAAAACAGTCGACAATTTTTTTTTTTAAATTGCCAAGTAATTACACAAAACCTAAAATAATATAAAACTCTTTCTCGAAAACGATAAAATTGAAAATAATTTCTTTTGTAAGTTTTTACATTTATGATTCGACTTAATTAAAGAAAAATAATAAAAGAACATTATAACTGATACGTTGTTGTTAGTGTCATAAAATTAATGTTTGTACGAGACCTGACAAGAGTTTGGAAGTAGCTTCTACTTCCAAAAACGAGTCGCTCCTTCAAGAATTAAAAACATCCCTTGTCTTTTAAAATTAAAGATGTTTTAATTAAACTAACGATTAAAAAAGACAATAAACCGTTATCTTCATCAGTAAGCTGAATATATTGATATACATATATATTTGCATACTAACCCATCAAAATTTAAGTATTATTTGACCCTACAAATGACACCAATATTCTGTTCACCACAGGAGTTGGTTATATAATTCTTTCAGGGAAAACAATTCTGACTATACTCCATCATCTAGTTCAGGTATTTTATATGCTTTACAGTGATAAAAAAAGCAAGTAGTGTTAAGTAACAAATTATTCTACCATTTCCTGTTAAAAACAGAAAACATATATATTATTTCAACTCATTAGAGGGAAATCGATTTTCAAAAACCAGTGAAAAGAAACAAAACTTTGACTATTATTTTAAATACGATTTACTTTTTTATGAACGGATTTTTATACAACATTTTATACACTAACATTCTTATCAATTTCCGCTTTCATATAGCCTCATTTAAGAAAAAAAAGATTCAAACCGATCGTTTGAAACGATACGACGTTAGAAATATAAAACTTCTATATTAAGGGAGTGGGGTATATTATTTTCCTACGCATGTGATGATGGTTGAAAACTGTTCCAAACATGGTAAAACATAACTTAGAGTTAAAATAATAAAATGAATTTCAAGATGATAGTTTGAAACTGTAAAGAATAAAAAATAGTAATAAAATTCTAATATTTAAAAGGGGTATTTATGCTATTATGAAATCTTTTTTCGTATATTTTATATTTTATTTACAATGATTTACTACAACATTTTATTTTGATTACATAAAAAAACACTCAGAAATAAAGTTTGTTTAACAAAAATAACCCCTTCCGAAATATAACAAACACATCTCCTCACTTTCATCCGACTTTTTAATGTCTAGTAAAATCTCTCTTATTTTTTCTTCATGTGAATCGATGTTTACGTTTTTAGTAACTATATACGCATACAAAAACGAAAAGAAAATATATTCTATCTCATTCGGCTTAAATTTTTTTGTGTAAATTTTTAAGATACATTTATTTCTTTCTTTCACCGATGAAATCATCGTGTAGCAATGTAATTTTGGTTAATACTATGTATTAAACACTATTGTATTATATTAAATGCAGTTATGTTATGTATGGAGTTTAGAATTTTTCATACATAAGAAATATAAATTAAGAGAAAGGATGATTAAAAAATTGAAGACTATATGGTCAAATTTTAAGTAACTTATGTTAGCAAAAGGAAATGATTCACACTAAATTTGATGAAACCATTTTATCTGGTTATTACAGCGATGAATTTATAATTTTCGATTAACGAGCTCAGTTTTAATTGAAAAATGTTTTCCGATGATAACAGAATCAAAATTTGATAAATAATGTAAAGGTAGTTATGGATCGTTACACATATTTTAAAGCGTGACCGTCAGCTTGACATGGAATGCAAAAAAAATAATAAAGCGAAAAAATATTTTATAAGTTCAATATAAAGATATATTTATTGGTGACTACAAAGGAGAAAGAGTCATTCCCGCCCCCCTCCCACCGCCGGAACTGATGTAACCTACAAGGAAATAGATGAAATTTATAGAATGGTTCCAAAAAAGATAAAAAAAAGGCGAATTGATGAATTAAGTTGTATGAAGACAAATCTGGCAGCTTGCCAAAAACAAAGGAAAGACTTCTACTGCAGAATAAAATAACTGACTTTACAAAATGTATAAACTGATACAAAAAAAAAAAATTGAAAAGCAAAGCATTACTAAATTTAATAACAATTTTTATTCTTTAGTTATTAAGTGTTTACTTTAATTTATTCTTTGAACATGTTTAATTTTTTTTTTGTTATAATCAACTTTTTGTATTTTTTATTGTTAAAAAAATCACGTAACACATTGTCTTCCTTCTACACTAATGTAAAATTAGTTTTACTGGGAATTTATGTTTTCTAAAAGATTAAAAATTAGGTCACATTACCAATATTTGTGGTTTCTTGTTATGTTTATGAATTCCGTAATTCATTATTTTTCCCATTTCGTCACCCTTATACCAAACTCCGACCGACTAACATAAGTTAAGAATATCGATTTTACCTTAAACAAACCTGAAAATACAAAGCTAAATATACATTCATACACAAAGTATACTAACAAACGGGATGCGGTACCAAAGATTCTATTTTATTTTTTGGGCCGAGGTACCTCAAAACATTGAAAAATGCATAATAAAAATGATAATTCAGGTGATTTCTAATTCGATATTACCAGTTTTTATTTGTATTATATACTGTAGTGCATATATATATATATATATATATATATAAGAAAAATAATTCTGATTTGAAAAAAAATTATCTAATTTTTTTTTTATTTAGAACGAAGAAAACCCTGAAGGTTAGGTTCATGACAAAGGTTTCTACTTATAAAATTATCTAAATTCATCTTTGATTAATTGTACATAAGTTAAAAATGTATACTTTAACTATGAATTATGTTTTATTTATAAAAAGTTCATTCAGACAACAAACATATAAACGTTTATAAAAATGATTACTTTTTGAAGTGAGGGGGAAGGTTGTATTTCTTATAATGTGTAAAAGGAAAGGGCTGAAACTGTTAAAATGTAAAAAAAAACAAGTATATAGAAACTGAGAATTATAGTTAAGTCCAATTAATGTAACCGAGATGGATTAAAATAAGGGTGTAATATTTATTGCTATGTGAAAGGGGTCTATAATAATTGTTTGACGGGTTTAAGTGCTAAAGAAAGGAATGTTGTAAAAATGTCTTGTAATCATTTATGCCTACGTTAAACAGGAAGTAATGACGCATGATGCGTATTATCTAACATCTTGTATTTTTTTTAATAGATAATTGTAAATCGAAACTAAAAACTCGGTTATATTAATCATACTTTTCTTTTTTATTTAATTAAATAAAAATAATAATAAACAGCCCATTTAATATATAATAAAATTACGCATGGAAAAAACCAGCAAACAACTGATATTATTTATATGCAATGTAAGAATTATCATTACTTAACATTTGCCTTATTTTTCATACGATAATATGTAATTGACCCATTTTACATTATACTAACTTAAAGAAAAAGTAATAATGATTTGTACAACAATTAAAATTAACACACTAATTATACTCTTAAAAATAATAATATTTATCGTTTTGTTTTAAAAATAACTCAAAATAGCCATATAACATAAGTGAATAAATAAATAAATACACAATGCGCGCGCACACACACACACACGCATTTTTCAATATACCTAACGTTTTTATAAAAAGATTCCAAAGCCGAGCTCATTATCTTGAATCGTATCTGTTAGTATATCCAAATATCACTTGAGAAGAACCAACCAATTTTAACGAAAAATTTTCAGAATTAATTTATGTTAAATCTGAAATTTAATTCTCATCTCATAAATAAAACATGAACTAGGGATCCTTTCTTCATGATGATTTTGACTTTTTTTTACTTTTATCTGTCAGAATGCAGAAGATAAAATTTTAAATAACCTTTGAAGAACCCTTTTACAATTTTTAACTAGGACTGAAAATTCCTTCTGAAGGACATTTCGTAATAATATACTCAATCATCCTAGCAAAGAAAATCAGTGTCACCACAGCCCACAATAATATTTTGGAAATTGATTTTTTTTCCAATTTATACCTAAATTATTAATTGTAGCTGAATTAATATAACAGCAAACAATCATAAAAATAAATTAATTTATATTTTGATTCAACGATTTACCCACCGAGGAGGATGTGTTTCAGTCAGAAATTTTAAGCAATAAAAATGTAATATAGAATATTAAACAATAATTATAAGGTGTATTATTGAAATTTAAACCTTAGTTTATCCCTCTCATATCAGTTTTTTTTTGTTTTTTTTTTTTTTAATTTAATCACTGTGAATGCATTTAAAATACAAAATTCGGAGAAAAAGGATATTAAATAAAAATTATTACGACTTTTTTAGATCGAGTTAAAGAGTTAAAGATAACAACCGATTGGAACTTAAAAGAAAACGACGTAATTCTGCTAATTTAAAAATATTTTGTAAAATAAGAAATCAGTAAAATACGGAAACCTAGTATAATTTGAGAAATTTAAAATTATATCGAATAATAAACACGACAGATTTTTCTATTCAAATATTAATAAAAAATTACCACCTTTATTTTTTATTCAACTGAAAAAAAGGCAGCTGTGATTTTATATTTTTATACACCCTATCGTTTGAAAAATTGTGAAATGTGTAAAGGTGTATCTCATATCGGTAGTATTGAAATACGTAATTGAAACATTGACGATTAAAAAAAATAAAATTGATTAATATGTTATTCAATGTTGTATCTATATTTTACAAATACACTTATTACAACATACAAAACAGAAAATTTCTTCGGGAATAGGGGAATTGATATATCTCAATAACTATCAAAAAAGAGCAAAATTAGAATAACGTTATTGACAGAAGTCATCAGTATCATCGATATAACTCGTTGATATCTCGTCAACAGAATGTAACACTATTTCTGAAGTAGAATTTTATTAGGCTGCAGTGTTAATAGAGAAAAAAAGCTGAAAAAAAATTTAATACAACTGATAATTACTTTAAGTTGAGTAGACTGACTTTCTTTGAAAATTCTATAATTTTCTCAACAGCTACGGTGATAAGATATTTTTTGTTTATTATTTCTATTAGTGTTTGTTGTTTTAATCGGTTATGGTGTTAGAAGTACTTTTATAAATCTGTTTGTAGTTGTATCAGAGACAGATTATTTTTTTGTTTAGCCTTTTATTTTGATTGATTCTATAGCATTTTATTTTTATGCCGCTTTGTTCATTGTTAATAACTGTAAACGAGGTAAAACAAATAATTTAATTGCTTTGAAGAGGAAACCACTTTTATTGTTATTGTAATCTTAATATAAATTTTCTTAACAATTGTTTTTGTTATTTATTTATTTTTTTTTTTAATATGGGTTTTCTAAGAGGTGTAATACTGTAAAAAGAACCCGGTATAAATTTTAATAACAAAATTTTTAAAAAATTATACGATAGAAGAATCAAAGAACTTACAAACTAATGATACCTTGTTTTCAATTCTCTTTAAAATTAGCGTTACTTGAAATATAAATTTGGTTTATAAATCAAGATTTATTGGATAAAATAGCGTATAAATATGCTCGGAGCTTAAATTTAAATTCTGTAAATTTTAAAAATGATTATATTTAAAATACGAATTACGAGTATAAATCATATTTTATCAAAAATAAATTGAGAAAAGAACTGAGTCACTTTGCGATATATTTTTGTACAACATTATTATTACTATTTATTAATAAAAAAACAAACTTTATATAAATAACTTCGTTATTACTTTTCTGAATTAAAGATTACCCCTTATAACGGGTATAAACGAATAGCATAATGTTAATTATTAATAATATTACTTAGCCACTCCGTTAGTTTCGTACACGTACTAGTCTAAAAACATTCTCTAATTCAAGACAATATTATTTGCCTAATCGCAAATCAGAAAACACTAAACAAATATATCTTTTTGTTAATGAATTTATTTTTTCGACAATCACGACCAAATTTTCCTATTTGTGTTTCCTGTAACTAATATCTGGACTTTTTATAAAATATGTTAATTTTATAGTTAATTAAGAATTATTATTCGTATGACTTAGAACATTCGCTGTTAAAATTTTGGGAGTACAACTAAAACAAAATATAATACATAAAATAAAATTAATAAAACTAAAATTTATTAACTACATTATAGTTTGTAAAACCAAATATAACCACACTAGAATATGACTAGAACGTTTTGGCGGCGATTAGTTCACACGATTGAACTGGTACAGTCATTCACAAAAATGTGTTACTACATTGTTGTGTGAAAACAAGAGTTAATTAGCGTTGTATTCCATAGTACTTTTAACGAAAAGATAGTTAGACCTCTGACGTCAGTATGATTGGTATTTTCAGAAGTTACTTTAGTAACTGGCTCCGTTAGATATTCTACGATTGACGAAAGTAAACGATCAACATCTGAGTAAAGTTGACGACGTTCTAGTTTTGTTGTATCAGTATTGTACTTTGAAAATGTTTTGTTGTAGTAAGTTGAGCTTATTGTTTGTAATACCACAGTCTCGAAAGAAGAGACAGTTTCTACACTTAATGCAATAAAACTGATCAACTACAATGTATGTGAATCGTACAATTATTCCAATTTTTTAAACTGATATCTTACTAGTCTCCCAAAATAAAGTTAGAATTTTACGGTTAGATTTAGCTATCTAATATGGAGTGATTTTATTAACTGCTCATTGGAAAAAACGATTGTAAATTCTTCTTTAAATTCAATTAATTTGAAAAATGAAAACGATAAAATGTACTTCCATCAAGTAAGTAGCCTTACTCGAAGTGACCGAATTTCACTGTGGTATTTCTTCACACACTCCACATTTTGTTTAAATACTTCTTCATAGTACATGTAAGATATAATAAATATTAAAAAAACAGAAAAGGATTAATGTATAATTAGGTCTTGCCTATTGTTGTTGATGTAAATAAATAAATATTTTGCTAATATTTTGTGTCTGTAACCCGTCCAACGATTATAGAAAATTTTATAAAATAAAAATAAACTTAAAAATTAGCTGTACAAAGTTGATTAAATGAATATTTTAAAATTATTCACTAAATTTCGACTTTTACAAACCGGTCTCAAATTAAAATTAAAACCATTATTAACTACTCATATTTATATTAATCCTTAATTACGGGGCTACTATAAAAAGTTATGCTTTAGAAGAATTGAAAAATTCCAATTTTTCTTGAATTTACCCCCAAAATGAATGAAGGAATAAAATATTTTTAAAAATTAGAATAACATAAAGTTAATATTATTACGCTATAATAATCCACTACTAAAAAGATGATGATAAAAATAATCTTCAAAATGTTTGTGTAAAAATTAATTCAGCTTTAGTTATGTGAAAAAAAAATACAGTATATTCAATAGAGATGCTTCCTCTATAGAATAAATTAAAAATCACTGAAATAGGTCGATTTCTTCTTTTTTTAAGCGCCTTCTCCTTAGCAAAGGTTGGCGGTCCACGCAACCAGCTCCGAACGTGATGCTGCAGCATGGAAAGCTTCCTCCGACGTGCAGTTGTACCAGCTTCGAATATCCTTCAGCCACGAATTTTTCCGCCTCCCAACATATCTTTTACCTTGTATCTTCCCTTCAATTATGATTTGTAACAACTGGTACCTCTTGCTTCTCATAATGTGCCCTAAATATTGAGTCTTTCTTTTCTTTATAGTGAGCAGCAGTTCTTTTTGCTTCCTCATCCGATTAAGAACATCGTCATTTAAAATTTTGAGCACCCAAGATATACGCAAGAGACGGCGATACAGATACACACACTTTGATCGTGGGTCCAGCTTTCGCATCCATAAAGAAAATGGAGAAGTCGTAACAACGAATCATTCGCATTCTCAGTAACAGACTAAGATCTGATCTTAAAAAAAGTTGTTTAATGCCAATAAATTGCCTCCTAGCCTGTTCTATTCTAGATTTTATATATCTCTTGCAATCACACTGCTAATCCAGCACAGCCCCCAATTATTTTAAGGAGGTACTTGCTCAATGTTATTGCCTTTTATTGATAGGGTTGCTTGGATATTCCTCTTAATTTTAGAAGCATTGACAAACAGACCAAGCTCCTCACCACCCTGAACTAAATTGTCTATCATGAGTTGAAGCACAGGTTGTTCAACTCCTATAACAGCAGTGCCATCCGCGTGCCTGATGCTGTCGATAACCTATCTATTTATCATGATCCCACTGCTTTCCTCCGTCAAAACTTCCCCAAAAATTGTTCAGAATAAATGTTGAACAAAACAGGTGATAATACACAACCCTGAAGAACACCCTTCCTGATTGTAGTCGCTTCCGATGTTCCATGGTCAATTTTGACATCTCCGGTCTGATTCCAGTACAACGAGCCGATAACACGTAAGTTGTTTCGGGTCCATTAGGTCCATACAGTAAGGAATAAAGCTAAAACATACATTTCATGACATTGAGTACATTGAGTGACTCACGAAAAATTTCAGTAAATGATCTTGAAGTGAAAATAAAGAATGATTCTTGTTTCAGTTTAAAATTATAATATAGTATTTCTCTGCCAAGTTTCGGTCTGTTTTATATTTAATAGTTTAGTTA
Organism: Lycorma delicatula; assembly: GCF_047948215.1. NCBI lineage: Eukaryota > Metazoa > Arthropoda > Insecta > Hemiptera > Fulgoridae > Lycorma > Lycorma delicatula. The sequence goes on from NC_134458.1 coordinate 44,290,278, forward strand.
AATTACTTAAACATTTCTTCGTGTTTAGTTGACATTACTTATATAAATTTTCTGAGAATTAAATTCTTTACAAAATTTTTTTTTGTTATTGGAAATTTAACGAAATTACTGCAAGTTGAACTAAAGAATTGTGTTCGGCGACCCCAATTTTTGTGTTTTAGAAAATTTTCCCAAAAATTACAGGAGATACAGTTACATGACCTATTTTATTTAAATTTTTAGGTCAAAAACTATATTAAATCATTAAATTTACCCCTTAATTTAGGTTCCAAGAATTTCAGTATGCCGTCATTTTACCCTTGGAGCAGAAATCAAGGCGAAATTTTTCACAACACAACTCGATAATGAACATTTCCGAAGCAGTATTTATATAATCTTTTTCTTTATTTTCACTTGTAGAACACGTTCTGAAATTCTTTCCGTTCTTTGAGTGACATCCTGAAAAAAAATTAATTAAAACAAATAATTATTTAACAGCGTGTCAAAATTAAAACATATTTTACAATTAAAAAAGTTGACAACAAAGTTATAATACCTGGCATTAATTATTTATTCTTATTCATTGGACAAAAAAATTAACTAAGATCTCTTTATTTTGGTGGGGGCAATTTATGATGAAGTTTTATTGTAAAAGTATCATTATATGTTTAAATAAACCAAAAGAGTTTAAAAGCTCAAAAAATCGGTTTATTTTTATTCTTTTCTCCTTCCCTGCACCAAAAATCAGCTTCCAAGGAATTATTTTTGATTTTTTCTTTCCTATGTTAAATGGAAGACTAAAAAAAAATTTCACTAAAAAATGTACAACCAATAAAAAGTTACCCAAGATCAATTTTTCGGTGCTGGAGTCTGAGTTCCTTTAATAACATTAAAAGTTTAAATAAATCAAAAACATTTTGAAAAATTCGAAAAACGATATTTTTAAACTTTGATCAGCTCCCTTCCCAATAATGTCACCAAAGTATTTTTTTGGATCACTTGCAATACACTACTATGCCTAGGATGATAATAAATAATTCGGTCAAAAAATGCAATAAATAAATAACTTTTTAAATTTTTTTGGAAGGTTGGAATTTTGAGGTAAATCTTTCTTAAAAATGGCAAAAAGCATGCACGCATGAACTGACTAATATAAAGTGGTGTTATGTTGGAAATATTTTGAGAAAATTAACTTCCAAAACTTCCTCCACCCCCGAGAGCTATTGACCCAACATTTTACCAACAAATTGCTCTATATATACGAGTCTCTGTTCAAAATCTCATCAAAATCGGTTTATCCATTCAAAAGGCATTAAACTTAAAACACGCTAATACACGCACGTACTTACGTATGAACATTACCTTCCTTCCACGTTTTCCTGTTTTTTTGGGGTTCCTTGGTGATGAAACGTTGGGAAATGAAGAAAAACCCTCATATCCCCTTTTTTGACTGATTACTATACTTTCCTTCTTGCAGGAAAGTAATAAATGAGAAACAAAGCACCTTAAACCAATATATATATATATACAGATTGATTTTATATAACAGATTCCGATAATACGGAGGAGGTTTAGTCTATGCAATTGTAGAAATAATGCGGTTTCATAACTTGTGAACTGAATGAATGATTTCATCATGGTTTTCTGTAAACAATAGACAATGGTTTAGAGTAAATGCTCACTGTGCAGGCGCTTCAGGAGGCCCATCCATTAAACTGATTAAAAAAGATTAAAATAAACTGTTATAAAGACAGATAAAAGCAGGTGTATCTAGTTCATTATTTAACCTCCATAAATAATTATTCCGTCATATTTTGATCAGACACAGCTTTGGTGAAATTATTTACATGTAATCGCTCTAGATCCCGAATTGTTTACAGTAAAATATAAAATAAAATTGTCAGAGACTGTATTTTTGTGAGAAATACGTAATGAAAAGAAACGGCTGAATTACGTTTTTCATATTAAATAAAATGATGTTTCTTTGATCACTAAAGGCAAAACACTAAAGGAGACGTGAATATGAAAATCATTACTCTGAGTCTCCAGAGGGTGCTGCAGTAACGACAAATATACAAGGGATCGATGTTTTGGCGAGAAAATATTTTATCTTCAATGATATCTCCGTCGTATTCAAAATATTTTTTTCGTTATTCCTTTTTTTTATTTCGTGTTGTATTTTGTTAATTCTATTAAAAAAAAATTCATAACTTATAAGAAAGAATTATCTAGGGTGTTTGTCCAGTCGAAACGTAATGTTAGTTTAAGCAAATTAAATTTCCAAAAGAAGGTTAATAGATTAATTGTAAATCGAAATAAAGTTTAATTTCAGTACATAGTAATTAAATTATGCCTGAAAACACACATAAAAATCTACATATAAGTCTGAATCAATTTGATTCAAATATGGAAGTCAATAATAAATACAGTACAAAAAATTTCCAAATGAGATAGGCGAGAAATAAATTTAATCGACACGATATTATAACCGATCACCATTGAAGTTTATAGTAATAGCGTCATGTTAATGTATATTAATATCCAATAACCCGCCAAATTTATTCTTTCACGCCAAAAATTATTTACTTAATCGTTTAGATTATAAGCATTTGCTTTTGGGTAACTTTCTACAAGTCTATACAGTTTTACCTTTACTACACAAGCCGCTCCTGGAAAAATAGGAAAAACATAAAAAATCCAAAAAGCATGTAAATAGAAACGTATTCCAACTAATTTGTATATAAAATCAAAATATGGAAACCCTTAAACAACTTTTTAACAGTTAGAAAAATGAAATTTAGGAGACGTTAATTCTTCTTTTTCTTTTTTTGTTAAACGTCCAGGATCACCGTTAGGTATTGCTTCAGAGGATGAGATGAATGATTTTAGCGTGTGTGAAAATGCTATACCTGACCGGGATTCGAACCTTCAACCTCCGGGTGAAAGGCCGAGACGCTACCATTCGCGCCACGGAGGCCGGCAAATTTAGGAGACCTGCGTAGAGGCAACTCAAAAATTTGAAATAGAAAATTTAAGGTTAAGATACAAAATTTTTAAAGATTTTGAAAACAAATCTTGGTGTAAAACCTTCGAGTTACGATAACCCTTAAAAAAATGGCGGCCATTTAGTATTTTCCAAGGCAAGTTTAAAATATGATTTACAATTTAACTGTTTTAGTGTTTTACTGTTGAACAGCAGTTATATATATATGTATTTATATATGTCATTTTTATAAATGTAAAAATTCAAACAATCATCTTTCACGAAAAGCGAGTGAAAATTTCCGTTAGAAAACTAAAAATAAAAAATATCTGTAACTTTTCATCTAATGTAATTTGTTTTTTCTTATAATTTCATTAGGTTTTATTAAAGAGAAAAGAATTTTTATTTGGGAAACATTTTCTTTTTTTTACAAAAATAATAACTCCTGTTATAATTATAAAAATAAATTATTTGAGAGCAAGTGTTTTCAGGGGTACACTAGTAAATTATACAGAACCGGAATAACATAAAATTTATTTTGTATTATAGCAGACCGCAAGAATATGGTCCACAGCAACAGGCAACTAGCTACATGACAATGTTATGAAAAATTCACATTCATTTCGATGATTACAGTGATAAGAAGCAAACTTTTTTCACGTCAAATGTTAATATTTTTTCGTGAAATAAATTTTTAGTGGCTTATTTTGTGATAATATAATTCATTAAGAAATATAAAACCATTGAATATTTAACATTAAAATAAACGTAGGCCAGAGTTTAAGTTAAAACAAGTTTTACGTAAAAGGACAAATCTTTATTTCTCTCTACAAGCAGTACCGTGACGGGGTTCCGGGACCGGTCCACCCCTGCTTGTTTTAGGTGCCATCATGAAAGATACCTATTCTGCAATGGTAAATGCAGATGTCAGATGAAAGAAGATTTTGGATAAAATCCCGAAAGAAGTTTTTTTTTTTTGTTTTAAGAAGAACAAATGAGATAAGGTTAAATGAAATATTCCGATCGCTAAGGGGAAATAGACCATCTCAAAATAAAGCTATTATTCATTTCTCCTGAAACCACAAGACCTTTTTGTCCAAATATGTATTAATTTAATATGTGTATAATATGTATATTTAAATATGTATATAATTTTTATTTGTGGAACCACTTTAAAAAAAAAATCGAGCGTTTAATTTAATTCATTTGACAGAAACTCGGATAACCAGGGTTGTATTTATACAAAATCTATTTAAAATAATAATAAATTTACTTAAAAAATTATTAACCGGTTGATAAGCTTCATTATAAATTACAAACAACATGGATCAAATAACAAAATTTAGTTACAATTAAAGAAAAAAAATTAAGGGTTAAAAATCTCAATTTATTAGTTGAATAATTCTTTTAAATCGTACAATTTTCTTGTTTTTTCTGGTGTTTCTTCATTGAACTAATTCCTAACCTTCTTGAGTTTTTTCTATGTGTAAAATAAGAACATTATTATACATATTCTTGCTATTAACTGTTAGATTTGAATAAAAAATTAATGGAAGAATACCCCAACAAGTCATTGGTGTTGATAGCACTGGTGTTAATAAAAAGACGCGATTTTTTATCTCTTCAAATTATTGTTTATTTAATGTTCTAATTGATATATACTGCTTACATTATTTGATATCAATGAGATCAGTGAAATTTTTAAATCTGGTATTGTATTTTTTTGTAATAATGGGCTAATTTACAGTAAAGGAGGTTGAGTATTCGTATTGGACATTACAGTAATTTACAATAGAAAAACGTTTTGCTTGAATGAATTACAGTATACTACGTACTAGTTAGGAGATTAGGCTTATTACCAATTTATCATAGAATTATTTCTATCTAATAATCTTGTTCAATACATCATTGAAATGGTAATCGCACAAAAATTAAATAAAATAACGATTACAATAAATTAAAATAAGTGTATTGATAAATTAATGACAAATTATTGTTTAATTACGTTATTTAATCGTATTTAATTAAGCCTTCTGTATTTTCATTACTTTCTCGATAACAAAGTGGGTAATGAAAATTATAAATAAACTTTAGAATATTTCGCGATCAATTAATTATTTAATTGGATTAGTGTTTTCATAACGTGATAGAGTTGTATTGTTAGAGAGGATTCCTTTTTAATTTTAGAAGCTTCTTAACTTCCTTGACGCTATAATCCCTCTCGTGGTGAAATTCTAGTACTTCATTATTATATCTTCTAATGGGATATATATTACAATCGATAAATAAAGGGATTATTTTTTATTTTTCGATCGGAAATTTTAATTCGATGCCAAACCATCATTTATTATTTTCGATACCAAACAATGATCGATACAGTAGATCGGAAAGAGAGTAAATCAACAAAAAAAAGGGGGATAGTTTAGGTGAACAGTGCATATACCAAGAGTTTCGCAAGTCACAAAGGATGGATATAAAAAGCTTAACAGAGTCGAAGAATTGTTAGAAAAAATTTGTAAATTTAACTGAGAAAGGAAACATAAAAAATATTCTGTCATAAATTCAAGGACTGGTAGATGAAAATAAAGTATTAGACGATAAGATAAAACAATTGCAAGAATATTAATATAAAAGTTAAATTAATATATTATAAAAGTTAAATTAAGAGATTTTGAGTACACAGTGGACACAATAACGTGATCTTAAAGAACCCTAATTATAATGGAAACGACAGAAAAAGTATTAAAAACGTTTTACATAAAGTTTCTACAAGCAAGTTCTGATGTATACATATTAAACTTCGTTAAAGAAGAATTAATCAGTCGGTTATAATACATAGTCGTATTCTTCATAATCAGAAAATTCTGCAAATGTTGAATACTCGTAAACTAATGGGGATTAATAATATAATGTATAAGCATTTTACATTTAAAATTAGAGTAAAGCGAACAAAACTGTTTGCTATCAGGAGAGAACAGATGAAGATCGATACGATGAAGAAGATCCATTACCGTGAATCGTTTAGTGGTTGATGGTCATGCTTTCCTTATTTCTGACGGATTGGAGTTGCAGTATAGCAGAGAAATGGTGTTACCTTATTATCACTAATCTATCGTCGAACTCTCTCGGACACGGTGAAAAATGCGTTAATACCAGATATTATGCAGTGAGGGGGTGAGGAATTCTGCCACGTTTATGAGTTCAACTGGTGACGGTGAAATTAATACCTTACATAGAACTAATACTAAAGATTTTAGCTTATAAGGTTGGTAATTTAACTGTTAAAAAGTATCATCAGATTTCTGGAAATTTGTAGATAAGTATGATTTAGTGTTCCTTTTCGAGACGTATATGGTAAAAACGCGTATAAATTTATGGAAGGCATTTTTCAAGATTTTTGTTACACTGGGCAGCCCGTGATCAGAATAGTTTTGTATGGTAGAACTAAGGAATGAGCGTAGTTTGAGATTACATGTCGGAAATTAAAAGTATAGTCAAAACTTAAATAAAAGATGGATGTAATATTATATAGTTTGTACTTCTACGTAAAGAAATTATGCTAATACCGATATATTTTTGTAGGAATATGTATGAAGAGGAAGAAAGATCTTTTTAAAGATGATGATGATCATAATAATAATAATAATGCCCTGAGGTAGGTAATCCCCACGTCCGGAACACAACATCTACATTCCACGTCCAGGGCGGCAACAGCTGTACTTAGGTACAATACATATAGCTGGCTAACGGGGCTCCGAGTAAATTCCTCGGATATATTACTTTTTCTACCTGTTTCCATCTTCAGATCACCAGACAGATTGGATTTTTCGGCCACCTGCAGGATATGAACAATTAAACGATTAGGAAGTGGACACATATCATATTTAGAGCTGGCGATGTGGCGGCCAGGGTCAATGTTATTGCAGGTGTAACGCAGACCCTTCCGTTGTCCACATGCCCCCCTGCGATGACAAGCATGTAGCAATGGTACCCATGTATGTCGGTGCATGGAAGCTCTGAAAGCTTCCGTGAGTAGGAGCCTGGAGTCAGTGCAGAGATTGCGCATCCGCTCTCTGCCAGGACATATGCCGGTCCCACCGGAGTACCAGATCGGACCTCCAAGGTTAGTAGCCGTGAAGTGGGGGTGTACCCCGGCAGCTAGCCTTGCTACAGAAGGGATAATTTCAAATGAATACACTTGAACAACCAATCGTGGCAGAGGGTGCACGTAAACACCCTCGTTTAGAAATTTCGATTCGCCACAAGCGAAGAGGAAAAAAGTAAGGAGTCTGATAAGATTATAAAAGATGCTGATAAAATCAGTAGAGATTTAAGAAGAGCTTTGTTTGGAAATAATGTTCCCAAACCAAGATTTTTGGTCATTACGAAAAAGAATGGTAACTTCCAAAAGGTTAATCCATTCTTAATCGCTAGAGAGATTGCTAATTGTGCTGGTGGTCCTGTCAAGGAAATCCGGAAGACTTTTAATGGATTGCATGTCGAAACTATCAACGACAAGCAAATCCAGAAAGTCCAGGCGTTGAAGAAGATCGGTGAATTTGCGGTTTCTGTCCAACCGCATAGCACACTTAGAAGAGTTGTTGTTTGCCGTGATCTTCTAAACTGTACAGAAGAAGAAATAGTACAGGAAATGTCTAGTCAGGGAGTGACACATTGTCACAGACTCTCTATGAGAAGAAATGGTGAGATTCTTCCTTCGGCCTAGCATGTTTTGGCATTCAATAGGCTTAATCTTCCTGAATAGGTACGAGTTGGCATCCATCGGCTTGATGTACGGGCATTCATTCCGCAGCCGATGAGATGTTTTAAGTGTCAACGTTTCGGACACACTGCAGCTAGATGTGAAGCGCAGGAAATATGCATATGTGGAGTGAAAACGCATGAGGGTGATCCATATAAAGACCCTCCAATCTGCATTAACTGTAAAGGGCACCACAACTGTCGTTCAAGGAAGTGCCCTATATATAAATTGGAAACGGCTATTCAAGAAGTTAAAACGCTTCAAAAAGTTAGTTACCCTGAAGCAAAGAAAACTGTCAACTCACGAACACCTCGAACATCGACTACATATGCAGAAGCAGCGGCTGCTCCTTCCACATCTAAAATTAATGTGGAGCAGTTGCTTAATACGATGGCACCGAGTCTTGCGACAATGATAGAAAGAATCATTGATTCAAAGATTGAGTCGACTCATCGGACAGAACAAAGTATACATGAGAAGGCTCATTCCCGAACTGACGTCGGTGACTTAAGACACGTACCAGCGCAGCTTAAAAAACCGACAAAACATGCGATTATAACGCCACCAATTGACGCAATGAGTAAAAATCTTGATCTATCCGGAAAAGGAAAAAAGATCACTCCTTCTTCTAATCAGAAAGCTAAGGAAAGTGTGCCAAAAGTACAGGAAAAGTCTGGGTCTACCGAAATGGAGGTGCAAGTCATTATTGAGAAAGCACCAGACACAGACAACAATAAAACTGTATGCATAGAGCCTCTAAAAGCTCAGAGAGCAGTCGCGGCGAGAGCAGCTATATCAGCTGGCCCAAGAACAGCCTTAGAGATTGAATCCAATTCATCAGCCACCGAAAATGCATAGCTTGCTAGTTTAGATTCCATAGCAACGATGCTAACAGCACCAACGAAGTTTTCATCACCTGATGTAAGCCGGCGAACGTCATTGGCATCAGAAAGAGAAAAAGATGCCATGTCCGAGGCCTCAGACACACTGTCATCGGAAGTTGAGGCCGTTCGCAGAATGGAAAAACGACGCAAGAAAGGATGGCCGATAGGAAAGCCTGGGCGGTAAACTTTTTGGATTCGAAAGTTATCAGAATGTGAATTGTGAACTTTTTTTTTTTTAATTTTTTTTGAAATGACCAAAGTAGTCGATGCCCCTAAAAACCTCAAAAAAAAAAAATTATAATAGAACTAATATACGCAGAATATAATATGAATTCGGTAATCCTTTTCAAATTAGGAACGATGATAAATATTTTCGGAATAGGAAATGTGAATTTTCAGAAACTTTGAATGACCCAGCAGAGTGTCTGATTAACTGTATGTATGGATGTAGATTATACTAAATTAAGAATTCCCCGTGATGCTGAGAGTTTAAGCAAAATTAGTTTGATTTTCTGTGCGTAACAAAGAAAAGGAAAGAGTATTAAAGTAATCAACAGATATCGGGTGAGAAATTCGATTTTAATTAAACAATATTTCTTTGATACTAATAAATTTCTATTCAGAAATAAGCGTTTAAAATATATTTCCGAAAAATTCATACGGAAAATTTAAAATGATTCTAGGGATTGGTAAAAAATTTTAAATCTTGTACATTAAAATGTTCTAAGAATATTAAACTTAATAAGTAGGCTACTTGTTTCACGGAATTACTTACTTTTTCAAAATTCTACAGTTTGATTCAATATGCGGTTCTTTTTTAAGATGATAGGCGTTTGGACAAACCCACCGGCTTGGTCTAGTGGTGAACCCATCTTCCCAAATCACTTGATTTGGAAGTCGAGAGTTCCAGCGTTCAAGTCCTAGTAAAGTCAGTCACTTTTACACGGATTTGAATACTAGATCGTGGATACCGGTATTCTTTGTTGGTTGGGTTTCAATTAACCACACATCTCAGGAATGATCGAACTGAGACTGTGCAAGACTATACTTCATTTACACTCATACATATCATCCTCATTCATCCTCTGAAGTATTATCTGAGAGCTAATTACCGGAGGCTAAACAGGAAAAAGAAAGAAAGGCTTTTGGACAGTGCCGTAACTAAAAAATTATCACTGAAAACAAATAAAATAATAAGATACATGATTTGTATCGGATACCCTCAGATTTATGTAGTCTACGGATGAATTTATGGAATTGCAGTATGGTAAATTTATTTATTACTATTCTATCTATAGGAGATGTCCCGAATTTTAAAAAAAATCCGTAGTGTTTCTCCTTTAAAAAAAGACGACTTTTACAGCGCTCAAAATTATAGAAGGACATTGTTTCTGGACGCCCGTCAAAACTTTTACGGATATTCTGCTGCAGAAGTTTGAGGATTGTCTAGGAACGGATTAATATAGAATTGGATTAATATAGACTGGATTTTACAAAGAATTTTCAGCTATAGATAATTTATTTAATTCTGAAATTGGAATTTTCTTATCGATTTGAACACCACTTTTGATATGCCAACAGGCAGAGCTGTTTTAAAATCCACAAAAACATCCATTTGTCTTATAAAACTCTAAATTCATTATTGATATTATGAAGAGACAAAATTATATTATTGATGCAAAAAAGAATTAATAAAATTATTTTAAATGTCAAGTAGGGTGAAGGAAAGTTGATTACTATCTCCTGCATCATTTATGAGTATAAATAACATATATATGGTTGAGGGTATTCTAAGGATCGGGGATTTAAATATTAGGCTATTTTTATGTGCAGAAGCTACAAAAGCTTATGTGGTAATATCATCAAGCAAAAAAAAAAAAATTAAGTGGTGCTTTTCGAATTTATATGTAGATATGGTCGATAAGCTAGTAAATTATTGTTGGGTTTTTTGTTTTTTATAGAAAGCAACGTGGGAAGTTTACAATAAATAATATATAGAAAAAATTTCAGATGTTCCTGTTTGGTTAAACTGAAGGTATTTGAGTCATATGAAACATTAATCTAGTTTGGTGTTCGAGTCTGGAGACAGAGATAATTAGGACTTTGAAAACTTTTAATAGGTTTACAATGAAAATAATGTTTAAATTTCCCATGTGTATGCCTATTTATATTTAGCATTTGGAGTAAAATATTGAACTAATGGATGTGAAATCGTCGGATAAAGTCAATACTGATAGTATTTAATACGTTGGATAAGAAGTTCCGAATAAACTAGTTAAGATAGTTCGTCAAAAAAATTGGCTGCTTTTGTAAATTATGAGATGTGAATGAAAGATTTGGATTTGAAATTAATTATATCATAGAGGGACGGAAGTTTGGTAGTATCATTTCGAAGCTATGTTAGAAATTTGATGTTACATTTCAACCGGTATTAGAGGAGGAAACAAAACACACACTAATGAAAAGATGAGATCATCTGCATCAATTATAGTGTAAGCGGAATCTAAACCTAGGGGATAGAAACAAAGTAGATTTTATGTATTTGATTTTTAGAACGAGTGCCGAAACTTTACCTATTATCTGTGTTCCGTACCGAGATGTAATTGCTAGAACTCGCATCTTGATGAGAATTGGGCTTTTTTTAAGTAAGTGTACTGTATTGAAAGAGATCAGGATCGAACGGAACGCAAGGATAACAGGAGATATACAACCCCCTATTAATCGCAAAACCTGGGCAACAGTCCCTGGCTGCTCGGACTTTCTTATTATCCGGCGGGTATTAGTGTATTTTATGTCAATTATATATTGGTTTTGTTTATGGACGGAATTGTGGATTACTTCCGATCCTTATAAAAAGTTTGAATATTGTTATTTGGGCTGACTGTGGGAAACTAGCAATGTATTTGCGTCTTTCTCCCTGCGTGACTTTCCTTTAGTCCGTCCACTGAAGGCTTGTAGATTCTAGTGCCTTTCAGCGTAGCAAAAATGCTCCTGATAGGACCTTAGTTAGTGTGTCATAACTCACCTATTAGTGAGCTATAATGCGTAGGTTATTAAATTGAAAAAAGGATTTTAAAAAAAATGGTGAATTATAGTCGCTTATCTCAGAGAGGCATTTACATATAAGAAAAAAACGCGTAGATGAATTAAATTTTTTAGAAGTATACATGTTGGCTGCATGCTGAACATCTTCCAGTGAAGGACGTTAACGTAAATGGGGGATACTTAACTTATTAGTGTTAGCTAGTATAGTGTGACCTAAATTTACTACATAGCTAAGAATATGGTGTCAGTTTTTGTTACATTAATATACGACAGTGCATGTTTTTTATTTTTTAATATCAAGTATCTCTTTCTGTTACATCAATATAGTAAAAGAGACAATTACCTAAGTAAAAATTTTATTTTATACAATAAAATCAAATATTCGTGCTTTCGTTTTTTATTATTTTAGTTTGTGTTACATGTTTACCTGAAAATTTGTTTTTATTAAAGACGTTACCGAAAGTTTTTAAATTGTGGCTGTTCATTTGCTCCTGTTTATTTTTGTAAGCTTATTACTTTGTTTATTAAAGTGTGTGATATTTACATTATAATATTTATTAATTTGCAATAGTAAGTAGTTACCATCACCCGTTGATATTTATTTTTATGTAGTTTTTTTTTATGAATCAATATTTTTTTTTATTATCACCGTTTTAAAGTGTGTTTCTTTAAAATTAAGAAAAAAAAAGTTAATTTATTTTATAATAGTACAATTAACAATGAATTTTGTTTGAAGTTCTTTAATGCTTCGTGTTTTGTTGAATGATGTAAAAGATTAATATTGTTATTATGTAACTTTGTAGTAAATACTACTTTTGTTTTGCAAATAAATGTTTATTTATATGCGATAATTAATTTCTAATCTATTGTAGAAATCGAAATGTAATTTTGTATTAAATTCGTTTTTATAACTTAAATTAAACAGGAAACTACACCACAATCAAGAATAATGTTATCTCTTATCCATAAATTATGATTAATTCTTTTAAATTAATTCGAGCAGTTTTTATGAATGTAAGTTTTTTAATTAACGGTTGAGGTTCAACTTTTAATTTATGTTTGCAGTAACTCATTATTAATGTTAGCTTCGTGTTAAATACATCAATTAGTGTTCGCCAATCTGGCAGACGACCGAAGTACAGTCATACTTTTTCATTTACCTTTTTGCTAAAATCTTTAGATTTAAGGATCATTTTAAACGTTATGTTAAATGTTGTTTGTAATATTTTTTCTTTTTTTTAAGTAAACACATATGATTAAATCCAACAGTTTTATTTACGTAAATTATTCGATATTATTTGATTAACATTTAAATATACGTTCAACATTGCAAGGTCTATGTAAAATTATCGAAAATAAATTATAATAAATTTTATTTAGAATAGTATCCTTTCCTGCATTTTACATACTGTTGGTTGTGACAGATTATTGTTTTTATTAACAGTTATAAGTTTAATCAAAATTTTCGAAACCATCTTCAAAAATAAAATTTATTCTAGGTTAGTAATAAAAATTTGAGACTACGACTACGAAATTGATATAGTATAGAAAAAGGTTCAGTTGAATACGGATATAAAATTTTAATGAAATAAGTCCTAAGGTTCAGCTATTAGGTGTGTAAAATTCAACGAATACATAACCGGGCTTTTTTAATTTAAAATATAATTGTTTGGATTCAGATAAATTTCAAAACCTTCCTATATATACTGTTTATCGATCGAAATACAAGAATAACATTTTAAGTAGATCGAAATATCTTACATAATATACATTTAAAAAAAAAGATTAAATAAAACAACATAGTTTGAGTTAAGTTGACAAAATTACGTGGGCCGAATAATTTAAATCGTTAAAGTCCGATCGGATATTTGACGTTCGGATAATTAAATTCAACCGTATTATATTCGTGTTTACGTATGTGTGATTCAAATTTATTCTGGGCCGAAGTGTCAATGGCATTTAGTTCCATAATTGCGCGATAGAGTTTTTTTAGCACAGTAATGCGGAAGTAGAATAATTTCTACTGTAGAACCTCTGTCGCGATTCGGGAAGGGTAAACAGCGCTACTACATGTTAGTATTGTTCACAATCGAATCCATTATATTTTAAGTTTAGGTTTTATAGACTAAAATTATTATCGATCGAAAACGATAGGTAAAAATAAAAAGGTGATACGATATATTACGCTTGTTTATAGAGTCGGGGCGCTCGTTCGTAGGTAGGATCAATGTACGGGACTAACAATAAGGGGGAACGGCGGCTGGCGTTGAGAAGTAACACAGGCGAGGCGAGGCTCACAGCCCGACCGCGTGCCATGGCTACGTGTATGTAGGCTGGGAGATCAGTGACCGGCCTTCGACGTCACAACGCCACTTCCCCCACCTTCCGACCGAAGAACGATGAACGCAAGCAGGCGAGGCAAGCAGCGGGTATTTTTAATCTCGTATACAGAGTACCACGCCGCACAGCGCTACCGAACGGTTCAGTACTCGTTCTCGACCCCCCTTCTTCCTTATGAATTATCACATTACACTGAATGTATGTGTACGTATTGATTACATTACGATACCTAAAACTGATACATTACATCCAGTAATAGAAAATAATTAAAGTTAATTGATCCGCGTTATGGAACGTCATAAATTAATTTATTATACTTGTATTTACCTCACCACAGCTGTTATTTAATATAGGCGACTGCAGTTTTCATTGCAACAACATCCTCGAAACGAAATAATGAAAAAAATTTATGTAAACCCTAAACTGATCTCTTTGGTAGGCGAAACGTTTTGCGAGCATCTATGCAAAATTCCACAGTTTCCTTAAAGATCACACAATAGTACAGCTACATATTAAGGTTTAAACATATTTTCTGAAAAACATTATTTCGGTTAAATATAATTGCTACTGACAAACGTTTATATCTGTAAATTGGAATTGATTTTTGTCCTTAAAAATTCTCAATAATCTTGTAAAAAATTGAAATTTTTGTTTATGAATTGTTCAAAAATTATTTTCTTTTAGGCGGATACAAAATCGAAGTTAATTGATCCGTTATGTAGCTGCTATCTGCGTGGATATCAAGCATGACCGATTGCACATGTTATTATCACCTAAGGTTCATTATGTATCATGAATCGACAATTTATAAACTTTGTAAAAATAAACTTCAACCTTTTCAAGCGGAAAGAATTTTTTGAGATTTCCGAAAAAACATACCCGAAAAATACTTAAAAGATAAAAAATTAAACAGATTATAATTTGAAGTAATTTTTTGTAGAAAACACTATTTCGTTTTAAACAAATTTTTATGATTAACCGCTGAGGATATATATGTTAATTAAAATTTCAAGAAAACAAAAATTATAGAAAATATAAGTTAAGCAAATTTTATTATATATTATTCTGATTTGATCACGCGATAAATTACAAACGACTGGATCAGGATATCCTCCAGATAATAAATGAAAACTGGTATACGGATAATTCATTTTGTTTATAAATAAATAATAGTAAAAATAATAATTACTGAAAATTCAATACAGCATGTAATATGCCGGAGAAACTTTAAAAATTTTTAGAATTTATTGTTGTAATACCTAGAGATTTTCCAAAATTAAATTTACAAAATATAATTATACGTAGTATTTACTGCATTTTTAAAAATTATTTCCTGGTTTGAAAGAAGAGTTGTTTTGATTTTTCATCCTAAAAGAGGGTTAAATATTATCTTATACGACTTCTTTTTATCTTAAGAGTCTTTATGTAGATTAAGAAAAATATTCAACAAAAAGAAATTCTATATTTACAAAAATAACTAAAAAAAATTACTTTAACGTATATGATAAGAAAAATAATAATGAGAGCAATAACAATAAAAAGAAAGTTGGGATAAAACATTATGTTAAAACAAAGAATAAAATATGTAATAAAAACATTGTTTGATAGTGCATTAAAATAGCACTTCAGATAAGTTTATTATTTTGTTAAAAAAAATTATCATTATTTTTTTCAAACAAACATCTCTTTTTAATTTATTGACAATCAATATTTTTAATCACGTATTGAAAGGCGGTAATAATAATTAATTCCATAAGAACTGTTTTAAGATTAAGCCATTCATAAACATATTCTAAAAATTACGTTCACCGGTATAATTTTAATTAATTGAAACAAAGACAATATGAGAAGTATAAACAAAGAATTAATGTACTAAACATTACAATATTAAAATATGCTAGCAGTAATGTTGCTGAACGTTTCCGGAATTTACAACCAATTTAAAATTAACCGTCTTTTCAAAGTAAAAATCAAATGTTTCCCCTTTTTTATCATGTTTACTTATAAAAAAATAATAGATAAACCTTCTATTTAATATTAATATAATCATATAAAATATTTTATATAATATTTTTGGCTACTTGAACAATATATTTCTTTCATAAAATATTTAAAAAATTTTGTCTAAACTATTATGATAAAAGTAAAAACTATTCAAGTTGCAAACGTCTCGTATTTCAAATGTATTAGTTGAAACAGTAAAGAATTATAACAAATTATTAAATTAAAATTTTTACGTATTCTTATAAATTTTTTGATTGACTTAATTTCAGATATATTTGTTTTTTGACAACAAAAAAAAAATCACTCACCAGTAAATTTTTCGTAAAATACAGTCAATTTTAAAATATAATATTAATATTTATCTTCAAATCTGGTTCGTATTTATATGTATATAAATACATATAAAGAACCGACTCATACAGAGTCGGTTTTTTTTTTGTCCATTAACATTGACATAATTTAAGTAAATAAATGTATATGAATTATAAAAATATACGCGTAAAAGAATGCGACTGAAATTGAAGTACACGTTATATAAAATAACTATGTTAACTTATATATTTTATGATTATTTATGATTTTTTTACTTCCGGATTTAGTAAGTTTTCATAATATTAGACACTAATATCTTGAATATGTTGAAAGATCTTTAAAAAATGCAAAATAATCCTTTTAATAATGTTTTTTTGTTCAGAATAGCCAATTTTGGTCTGTTAAGTTTTCACCTCTGTGTTAATTTTTAATTGTAATAAAATAACGAATTTATGATTTGTTATATAGTATTTTGCTTTGTTTTATTTCAAGCATTTCCATGTGACCAAAAAATATGTAATCTGTATATGAGATTACTTTTCTTACTTTATTTACTCACTTTAAAATTATTATTTATTGGAATTTAATTTAATAATGTTCACTTAAAATAAATTTTTTTGTCTATATCATAATGCTTGACAAATGTTTTCATTAGTAAAAAAGAAAAATAATTCATCATTTACTGTTCCTACATCCGCGCAAGCTTTCCTTTTTTTATTTTTTACTTCATCTAAACGTTGACTACTGACGTACTAAACGTTCATCTACTGACTTCACAAAACGAAAATTAATTAATAAATAACTGAGGTAACATTGTTTATAGTATTATAGTATTAAATGCCGAATATCAAATACTGATTATTTTTATGATATGACGAAATAATACTGAAATTTTCTATTTCTGACGATGAAAATTATAATTAATTTATTCCAAAAGTAATTTTTTATATTTTTAGTACTAAATATCGCGGTGGATTACTTATGAGACGATAAAGAATTCAAAACTCGGAATCTTGAAATTCGAATTTGCTTTAGTAACAGTACAGTATAACGAGACAGTAACATCAACCGCTAACCTTTTTACATGCATCGGGAATTAAAAACAATAACACTGAGTCCAGGTGTTGCATCAAGTGTTTTAAATAGAAATGAGCACTGTTTAACGGGCTTGTTCCATAGATCTATTGAGAAGTAAAACTCAAGAAATAATTCCTGTGATAAAATACTTTTCTGTTTTGATTACCGATCAGTAATATAACACCAACGTCTTATAAGTCTCAGTTTTACAGTGGGAGCTAGGTATCAGGAAGGTATCAAAATACCTTCCCACTGTTTTTGCTAAAGGAGCAGAAAATCGCTTTCTACAGAATGAATCTAAAATTATAAGATTCTTATCCTTTGTTCTTATAGTTTAATTATTATATTACAGTAATTCCAACAAACTTTTACAATATTATCAAATTAAGTAAAAGTAACTTTTTACCTAAAAAAAACATTAGTATTCACAAAATCTAAAAATGAGTTCTTCCTTTCGACCAGTTTACCACAATTTTTCATGAAATTCTCTGTACATTATAACTTTATCAAAATTTCGGTCTAATTTGAAGATAAGATGAATAGAACTCGGCAGGAACTTGCTGATTTACGGTAGAATATAATGGATACGTATGCAGTTTTTCTTTTAAACATAACACGATTCCAACGGTGCGGTCAGTATAGGCAAGGAAACAAAAGACAGTACATAACACAAAATATATGAAAGTTTCTTGCATATTATAAAAATTTCGATAATCTTATAGCATAACATGATGTTAAATTTGAGGTAAATCTCACAAAAATCGTTCGTACGAAAATTCTTACCTGATATAGACAGCAAATTAAAAAAAAACTCTCAAGCGCTGTAAAAGACAAACCATGGAGACCCGACCAGATTCATTATCGTTATGATTAATTATGAGCTCATTAGTTAAGGGTTCTGCTTACCTCGAATAGAATTGTTGGCATGAGCGTGAACGTGTGCGTGCGTGGGTGAAGTCGGGGGCGGTGGAGGGGTGGTACTGGAGACATCGTCCCCTCTCATTGATACCACCGTCGTGCACCCGCTACCACCAGCGGTTGCGGCGTTCCACCGTCCCCCTCCACCAGTGTCTCCCAGCAACTCTTCCAGCGCGTCCATGTCAGCCGCCCACTGGGCATACTGAACTCCTATCTGGTTTCACAGCTCTTTTTTTGTGTTCAATTTTTTAAACGATTAAATTCGATAAACGTTTCGCACACTTATGTGCCCGTAACAGTAAATTATATGTATTTACATACGGTACACATAATCACTATTCGTTAACCAAAGTTCCAAAGGTCACTCACTGGACTACTCAGTCAATATTATTTCTCGATCACCTCGTCGAAATATTCTTTCACGTCACAATTTATTTTACACTTATTTATTTACGGTGAAAAAATGATAAAACATTTTCGATTGCCTAAATAAAAACAGTTTGTGCAGATACTAAATTGTCGAACGTTAAAAAAAATAGATTAGAGATACACATAAGTAATAAATTTTAATGCATGCATTTGTATAGTGTGGTCGTATTATGCAAGCTTGTAGCCAGAAATTTATTTCTGGAGGATATAATATCACAAATTGGGTTTTAAAGAATAGATATTTTAGATATAGATATTTTTTCTTGTTTTTTCTTTAGAAAGAGATTAATTATCAACTAAATTAAATTATGAACTATTCAGTAAAACAACTGTGATAATCTAATTTTTATTACGGTTAGTTCTTTGATGTGCATAATTTTAACGAATAAGTATTAAAAATAATTCAAGCTATTAAGTGTACAAATTCGATATTATTATTATGTGGGCTTTTCTAAGTGGAATAATCGCATATATTTTGATTAACTACTTAAAAATTAGGAGGAATCCAAACTCCCTGGATAACCTTTCTGACTGCTTGCTTGTAGTTTGAAATTGTTTCCATGTGTTCGTAATACGGATAGATTGTATTAAATATTAATTATCAAACCGGGGTCAGGTTACCGATAATAACATGAACCTACTTAATGATAGACAAATGTGAATGTGTGTTTGTGTGTGCATATGTTTGTCTGTGTGTGTGTGTGTGTGTGTGTGCGCGCGCGCGCATGCATGTGCGCACTTGTGTGAGTGTATAGTTAGACGGTTCAATATTTCTTGGTCCATACTTTTTTTTTAAGTAAGTGGCATCCTTTTTAGGCAATATCAGTTTAAAAAAATTAATTTTTAAAAATCCTGTCGATTCAAACCGAACGAAACTGAAATAGAGTACTAGAGAGTAGTTTTATAATCAGATCAATGATTCGTAAATATAACCAGCCAATCCCGAATTTAAAAGAAATCATTTTTTCAAGATAGGGATGACCACTAACTACCAACATCCACATTATTAAACTTTTTAAATGAATTTCTAAAAAAAAAAAAATGAAAAAAAAAACAATTCGTATAGTTTTTATAAAATGTTAATATGTTTTTTATTATTATTGTTATTAATAATATATATTAACTGGACATACTTTTAGCAGCTGCAAGTAATTTTAACATTATTGAGGATACATTATCGGTTGCCATCTTCGAAATATTTGTTGGAGCAACTTCGTGTTGATGCAATGTCAAATTCTTTCGGTAACATATCATTTGTATTAATTTTTAAAAAATCGTTCAAAACTGTGGTTAGTTCACGACTGGATACATACACTCACTCACGGTCACACGCGAGCACGCACACAAACACTCACATCGGAATCTGTGCAGAAAAAACAATGGATGTTCGAAACTATTTCTGTTTTTTTTTTTCTTTAAATCGATAATTTTCAACTACGTTCTTTTTTGTTGACTTTAAAATTATAACACCCCTTTTACTCATGAAATACGAATATATTTAGAGTCGTACCTAAACAATTAAACTCGGAAATAGAATTTCTTTTTATAATTGTGTTGTATTTACTTATTTTTTCATAATAACAGTTCAGTGTAAACAAAACTGTACATTATTTACCAGAAACTTCAAAATAAACGAGTTTTAATAAGATAATAAAAATATTTATTTTATTCTTTATTAAACTTAATGTATTATTCTTACAGAATATAAGCTCGTTTTTTCGTATCTTATACTTTAATCGTACCGGAAAAATTTCAAGACAATAATAATCAGTAGGCGAAATATATTCATAACTACAGTTTTTTTTTTTGTATCACACGTAAAAATGTATTTATGAACGCACGCGTAAATTGAATAACAGGTCGAACAAACATTTATGTAACGCTTATAAGAGAAAACAATCGATTAATTACCGGATCAAATAGCAATATCTTCATTAACTTTCGTAAGAATTGTGTAAGCGAATAAAACAAATTGTGAAAGTGTTGTGGTTAAATTAATTATATATTTTTAATAAATAATAATCAAGTTAATAAATATTTAAAAGACTTATTTAATTAAAGTTAAAAACAATATTTTATCTTTCATTATAAATCTGTAACAATTGTTTGTTTTTGCACAAGTTAATAGTTGTTTATATATATATTTTTTTTTATTATAAAAAATATTAATAGCAGAATGTTGTTCTGCTAAAGTCGAACAATCCATATTTGAAAATTTATATTTGATATTTTAATTTAATACTCTAAGGGATTAAATTTGAGGGAATATTTTATTGTTACCTTATAGAAGAAGAATAATTTGCTTGATATCTCGTAAATATAAATAAAAGCTCCAATAAAGATAATTGGAGCGGTAATACTGCACTGAACTGAAAATTTATAAAGCTGTATTTTTAAAAAGATCGTTTTTGAGTTTATCAGGGATAATTCTTTTTAAAACATAATCCGATTCGAATTCAAGGATAATTCTACAAATACCGTTTTATATAATTTTTATTTTTAAATAAATAAATCAACAATTTGACTTCCGATTAGATATATTTTATGATAACGGTTTTCTAAATGAACAGTAAACGCTTTTTGGGTACTTATATTAAATACTTGACCGTATTAATACTTGTTTTATAAAACGGAGGAAAAACCTTTTGATCTCTCATTAAAAAAAAAAAAAAAAAGACGAAATCTAAGATATAATAAAAATTATAAAGTTTTAACTTCTTTGTGATAAGTTCCCAGTTATACTTGTCAAAATAGTAAATAAATCAAATTAAATATCATCATTACTAAGTGTAAATGTAAACTTAAAAGTTCAGTGAATATATTTTTGTTTCAAATAATTAAAAAGGTAATTTATTTCTAAGTAAAATACAGACATATGGAAATCGAGGCAAAGTTCTAAGCCTACTCAAACCTTTGTAATATTTGAAAAGAAATATTTTAACAGTGTACAAAAAATGTAAAATGTTTACATTTATTACTAACTTTAAAAATTTAATAAAGAAGAAATTACTCGTTATCTTTATAACAGTGAGAATTTTTACTTACAAATAAATTCAACGTTTTCAACTTTAATTATTACTATAACTATTATTTTCTATACTTTAAAACTGTTTTTTTTTTTTTTTTAATTTATTTGATATTTGCCATATGATTTGACAAATACGAATTTTTAAATTATAAATTTTGCAAATGTTCCTTCACAAAAAATTTTAAAATCTGATTTCATGTGTAATTTACTTTTACTTATTCTTAATTGAGTATAATGGACAATATATATCATCTAGTCATTTAAGTAAACAGCTTTATTTTTTAAACTCAATTTTATGATATTAATTATTTCAGTTCGTTTTAATTTTTATTTTTTAATTACTGTATAAAAATTTTAATAAAGTAGTTTATTTTGTAACCTTTGAAATCGATAATTGTTTTATTGTTTATTAAAGATAACTGCAATATAATGCTATAGGATGGTGTGATTTGTAAAATAATTATGAAATTTTAAAGCTGTACATTCATATAATAAAAAGTACGTTAAAAATGTATAATTTTTATTTGTTTCATTTAGTGTTATAATACTGTGACGATTCCTATCTTATTTGTAAGGAAGTAATTACTGTTATTGTAGATATTGAGGTCGGGTTCATGATATCATAAAACTTGCTTCGCACTGCTTCTGCTTACAACCCCTATTCCTTATGACATAATAAGAGATTGAATGCAAAGTAAAATTTAGATTTCCTAATGTAAAGTGTGGGTGTATAAGGATTACAAGCTTTTTTTTTTAGGAATTCGAAATATTGAATAAAATTTAATTATATGAAAACAAGTATGAATAATAAATATTTTATTAACAAAAGTACCTAATTATAAAAATATTCACATCAGGAACGGGTACTATGTGTTAAATAAGGAAATAGATTCTTATGTTCATTACATTCTTATGTTAACAGTTTATACAGCCTAATAAAAACTATAATATAGTACTGCATGAAAGCTTTCGTAGTGATATTATTAACAAAATGTTAGATATTAGTAGTATTTAAACCTGAAACTAATCGGTTAAGAACAATCCAGTGTAGTGATAATTAAGGGACCGTTCAAAAATTACATGTTTTTTACCATGTTTTATATCCCTTCTTTATTTTCATCATGTTTCTTCACGCCTCCTCTTCATGGTAACCTTACATCATTATAACTTATTGTATACACTTTGGTTTGTTTCTTTTTCAAGAATAAAAATGTAGAGATCATATTTATACTGAAAATTAATGCATATCTAAACTCTTTTCCTTTAAAAAATCTTTTTTTATAGTATACATCCCTAAATGAAAATTTACTAAAACGTCATTAATAACTTTGAATTTAAAAATTTTTCCATTTAGATACATATAAAACTTCACCGAATTTTTTATTTTTGTTAATTGAAATTGAGAAAAAAATTCTTAAGAAATATATTTTATTTGAGATAAAGTAATTCAAATTTTAAAGTCAATTGAACCGAGTACAAAAAGACATATATTTAAGAATATTTTGTACATAAATCGATAACCACAGTCAACAAATGGTAGATTAATATTATTGAATATTAATGTGATGTAAATCGTTAAAAATATAAAAAAAACATAACTTAAGTATTTCAATTTAGATAATTGTAATTTTTAACACAGAATTAAGCGCTATTTTTTAGTGTTTTATAAAACAATTTTTTTCCGCTTAAAGTTTTGTTTTTTCGATTTTTTTATAAGCATTTAAAAATCTTAATTTTTTTACAGAGTATTTTTTTTAATTTATCTACGTAAATGTTATATTTTTTCTTTTTAGAAAAAAATAAAAATCAACCAAATTTTATTTACGTACAAGAATTAAAAGAAATTATATTAAATGGGTAATCGGAAAAACAAAAAAAAAGAAGTTATTTTTTCAAAATTATAAAAATGTTTATATATTTGTCGTAGATAAAACCATGTCATAATGCAACTTAAAAGACTTCCGACTGATACCCTTCCCGAAACAAATATGAATTAAGTTTCGAATACCTAAATCCAATCATCATTATATATTTTGTGTGAAAATAAAAATTAAATTTTATCCACGATTTCCTTAAAGTTTATAGCCTTTCAAATTTTTCTTTAAAAGTATTAACATGATTTATAGCAAAATGGCTAAAAATTAATAAAAACAAAGCACGAATGATGATGAATATGATATCGCAACGTAACATAATCGATTAAACAAGTAATTATTTAATAAAACGCATATAGAACACAAGCACTGTTTTAAAAAAAACAGTCTAGAAATTTACCACTCCCACAACACTTGTTAAAAACCAACTAAGTTAACTTATATGCGTATGAATACAAGATAAAATGTCAACCTTACTATTGTTAATGTATTAACACAGCAAAAATAAAGTTATTATTTACTTCTACAGTTGAATATGGGATCACGTGGTCGCTAAGTTGCAAACAACGTTTGTTGGAAAAGTGACGCAACCTTCTGGAAGAAAGTTTCCTTCTTTTGTTGCAGGTTTAATTGAGGAAAATTGATGAAAAATGGGTTACACAATGCAGCAGAGAATATTCATTGTCTCTCAATACATTAGATGTGCCAGTTATGCCCAAACCCAGAATGCCTTCACAGAAAATTATGGTGTATGCACCAAACAAGTCCTCCATCAAGCGGCTGTACGACAAGTTCCAAGAGACAGGGAATGCAGCAGACGCAGCCAAATGGAGCCGACCGAAAGTAAGCTGATCGACGTGCAATCTGCAAATTCCGTTAGTTTCAAGAAGTCTGTGAGACGCCTATCTAGCCAGTCTAGTCTTTCCTTCGGTAGTGCCCACACGGCATCGTGCAAGTGTTTAGAGATACATCCGTACAGAATTCGTGTTGTTCACGAGTTGTTACCTGCAGGCATTGGAAAACGTGTAGCTTTCTATCAGAGGTTCATTTTATTTGTAATGCCAGATGGGGAAGAACTCGATGACGGTTTCAGTCTGACGACGCGTGGTTCCATCTTGATGGATACGTGAATGCACAGGATTCACGCATTTGGTGTACGGAAAATCCTCATCGGCTGCACAAGTTTCCTCTGCACGGACAAAAAGGGGCGTTTAGTGATGAATCTTCATGATACTCTTTCATGGCACAGTGAACAGTGAGCGCTACATACAGTTTCCTGGATCAGTATTTTAAAGGACAAGTGATTTCGAAGGAGCTGTGGCCCCCTGGGTCTGCTGATTTATTCCCTCCTAATTTTTTCTTGTTGGGATACCTTAAGGATGCTACCTATAAAACTTATCACCATTCCCGAATTGCGGAGCGAAATTTAACGACGTGTCGCTTCAATTCTTCAACAAACGTTACAACCCGTATTTAAGAGCATGCACCGTCGTATTCATTTATGTGAATCGCATAATGGAGGCCATTTTCAACTACTATTGTAAGTTACTCATTTTCCCAAAAGGTTTCATCACCCTTTGAACACTTTATTACGTACTATTTAAAATAAGAAATTCAGTAATTATTCCATAAGTATTTGAAGAACATGACTTTATAAAGTTCTATTTTTTTATATAACATTAATCCGTATAAATACACTTTTACTCGGACGGTAATAAAAATTACACGCACTTATACACAGAATTATATAATCGCAAATACATAAAATAATGAATACTTAACGGATAACTGTGTATCTATACTTTATTTTCAAACACATTAGATACATGACGTATGTGTGCATATGTGTCACGCAAGCGTACATTTGAAACTTCCGTCAAAAAATCGTAAATTTTACTCTATTTTAAGTGTCATTTTATACTAAATTTTAAATGTTAAAATAAGAGGATGGAATTTTATGAGATATTTTAAATGGTTATTATTATTAATTTCAAATTTAGCTATAAGAAAATTGTTTGATTTAATGAGTTTATGAGGCCAGAAAGAACGCCAAGTAAAACCAATGTTAAAATAGCTGTTAGTACGAGACTGAATTAAAATAGAACTCGACACAATTTTGGAATAATATAGTTTTTATTAAATAAAAATTACCATAAATGTTAAAGGAAATCATACATCTTATACCGTATCATCGTTTAATACATAAAGACTATCATTGTATTATTATTTTGGAAACTGACGATGTGCCGGTTACGAAAAAAGCTAATTAGTGAGATTCTTTCGTAAGATAATAAATTTAAAACAAAAAAGAATTATTATTATTAAAATAAAATATTTTTTTTTAAGTTCGTGTATTCATGGTTTTAAAATATTATTGAAAAAAATTGTTTTTAAGGGATTTTGATTCATTAAATGAATAAAAAAAAGAAAATTAAACTATTAACACACAACACACAAGTTAGTTGACGAATCTAGCAAAAAAATATTCGATTCCATATTATTAAATAAAATTTTTATCTTTCTGAATATGAAAAAAAGACAAAAACAGATATGTTCACACTCATTATATTTTAAAATATAATACACAGTATTTGATTTTTGTTGAAACATTTTAAATCTATTAACAACGATGCAATTCCATTAAATAAAGGTTAAATTTTATGGTTCATTAAAGAGTATTATATCTATAAATATTATTTTCCTGATAGATCCATAGATCATTTGGAATAAAAAATTAAAAATATAATACTTATAAATTTTAAAATAAATTCTAATACGTGTATTGTAACGTGATATGTGTAGGGTTTACACATATTACAAATGAATATATATATATATTTCCTTATCATGTTTAATTTATTGATTAATTATATTGACATTTTATTGCTTGGTTACTGATTATTCAAGAAAAAAAATATTCTAATGTAATTACTGATTTTTTTAAATTTATTTTTACGGTAGTTCACAAAATACTAACGTGACGCGCGGATGGAAGCATTATTCTAGTTTGAATAACAGTCTAGAAGAGAAGGAAGTTGATAGTGTGTTTTTGTTTGTTTTTTTATCAAATGTAACCCGGAGAGATTTAGTCTTCGTATTACATAACACGGAACATTTGCACCGTAAGTACAAAGTGTCAATAAGAAAAGAGAAAGAAAGTTAGGTGCATATCTAAAAAAAAAGTAAGAAGATTTTTTTTAATGTTTATGTAAGCCAAAGAAAATATATACTGTTATCATTATAATGAAGCTATTTTAAATTAGTTTTTACTGACGAAGTATATACAGTCAGCTTTATAACGAAAAATAGTTCTTTGTATAATGCAATTATGCGTTTTTTTAAAGAAAGATGGGAAATACTTAAAAATAACAGAAAACTTAAACTCTGTATTGAGAAACAGAAAAAAAGTAAATACGTAATTTCAAATTGTGGTATTTTTTCGTCACATTATTTCTATTAAGGCGGAGAGTTTATGATGTTTTTAAGAAATAGTGAACTGCAACAAGTAACATGAAAAATTGCTCCGTACTTTTAAAATACAATAAATGTATATTTTTGTAAAATAAATAGATAAAACTTTTTATTCGGTCAAGTTAATGTGAAAAAACATTCACATTGAATAAAAGAAAAGAAAACATTCTTTCATCAGAATAAGAAATCATCTGTTATATAAATATAGGTCATTACATATGATATAAGATGGAAACAATTTTTTTTTTTAAATCTCCGAAACATTTTTACATGTGTGTAAATATATATTTTTCATTTTCATATTTTTTTCGAAATAGGAATCGAATAATGTAATTAAGCATAAAAACTATAATAGTTTAATTTTCTTTTAAATTAATTTTTGTTATACTAGAAAAGTACTTGGTGTTTTGTCAGTAAACCACCCCAAATTACGTAGTAAAAGAGAAGTTTGAAAATGTTGCACAATTTTATAGACGGCTTATATAGAGTGGAAACGGTTTACTGAAAAATTTATATAATTATTTCTATGTCTACTTTACCAAGCTTTAATATAAAACTGATCGTATTATTTCAAATTATGTGAAAAAGAAAAAAATGAAATTACATTTTTGGGAAGCGACTATAATGTATAAAAACTATTCATTAAATAAATCAATGTGAAGGATATATAATTAAACGAAGTTCTACTGTCTTATAGACTATAAATATTTATGACGAAGTGCTTTACTGTATTCCATTCTTTTGTCTTCATTTTAAATCTGTTGCAGATTTGAAAGTGTTTGTTAAACCTCAAAAAATTGAATTATGAAAATTTTAAATATTTTGGAAGTGGATCCAGAATTATCTAAAAATATTTAATGTAATTTAATATTAATGAAATTATTCGTTGGTGGATATTATAACCGACTTTTTCCATTTTTTTTTTCTATACAGTTGTGGAACAACTCTCAGGATTAAAGGAGCGATACGTAAATCTAACTATTGAAACATTGAACACTTAATGATTTGTTGATAAACTAACTTAACCTCGATTTCAAGATGCTATTTTGTCCTCGAAATTACTCTAATAAATTAATTTTAAATTTCTGAATTATCAAATATCATAAAATGGAAATAAAAAAAAATTACTATTTCACTAGATTGTAAATTTTCATTGAGGAATGCAAATAGGAAACACCCGATAAAAAAAATTTATATACATACAAACAATATAATTCACTGGAGTGATATACGTCCAGCATTTTTTTTCAATAGCGAATGAGTTTACCGATGAAAGTTCACGCAATAACGTTGGTGGGGATAGTGCGCGCGCGGGCGCACACAAAAACATACAAGATTTAACCAAGTGTAATGGCCCTCGTCTCTAATTTACAACAGACTGAACTTACTCATTATATATATATATATATATATATATATATATATATATTGCTAACTTACAATTTTTACTTCCGGTTTGTACGCTAAAATTATTTTTCGATTAATTACGTGTTATTTGAATAATTAATTAATAAATTTAATTAATTAAAAACATTTTTAGGTATTGATATTTACATTTTATTTAATGAGGTCAATGAACTCAAAGGCGGTAAAGTATTGGTGCAGTATTGACGCTGATTTGCGTACATGTTCACTATTATTTTATAAAGTCTTAACTCTAGCAGTTAATTTTGTAGACACCAATGACGTCATTTCATATTATCTCGTTTACAAATTATATAAATATTATTTTAATTATAAATACTCATAATAGTAATAATAATAAAATAGTTGTTATTATAATGATATAGGATAGTATTCATGTAATAAAATTAATTGTGTTTTAGTTTTAATAGACTGATAACGATTAATTAAATAATATTAAAAAATGAATATCTTTTTCTACTATTATTACTATACTCCACGTTAAAAAATTTTTAGAACAATTTTTTTGTAAAATTTTATTAGTTTGATAAATTATATCTATTTTTATTTATATTTTTTATTATTTTAACTTCCCAGTGCTAAAGTGTTTCAAAAAAGATATCCGAAAAATTTCTATGGAACTATCGAATACGATAAAAGGTCACTAATCTTAATCAGTGATCCTAAAATGGCAAAGAAATTATATAATTTCATGTCACTATTTCCGTGTATATTTAAATTTTTATAATTTTTTTACCGGCCAAACAATTAAATTTTACAAAAAAAAAGATTTAAGTTAACAGCCACTGGCTGAAATTTATTCATTTTTTATCTGAAAAACGAAGCTGTAAGCAAAAAGATTTACACCAACCCAGCTGTTGGCCGTTAAAAAAAATAAATACTTTGACAAATTTATTTAACTTTTTTCACACATCAAAAGACTTTTAGGAAACAGAACTTAATCACGCTAACCGAAATTATAGGACACCGTAACAATTTCCTCATATATTAAATTTTTTTAAAGGCAAAGATTACTGGAATCATTACTCGCTCTTAAATATCAGTAGCGTGCTAGGAAAAATCAACTATAATTTTTTACATTCAATTAGCCACGGAAACCGGTTGAATAAATGTGATTTTAGCCATTGGCATTTTACCCTTACTTCCTACCCTACAATCTTTAGGACGCTGCTCCCTGAGACGTTTCATATGTCACACGGTTGTGGAACAAACTAGAGGCAGTTTACAATTTTATGTAAGCATCATGTCATCTAGCATCATGTACCGTCTGGTACATTAATCGAGCTAAAAAAGTACTACTTGTTGTTACCGATTTATTTCATCGTCACAAACTTATTATTATTTTTTTTTTTTAACTATAAAATGGAAAAATGAAAAGTATTTTAAAAATTATATTAAGGGATAATAAAAACTACAGTTGAAATTCTAAGTGAAATTTAGTGTTTTGAAAAAATATAATGCTTTAATGACAAATATTTAAGGATAATGGAAATAAAGTAATCGGACACATTCCATTCTCTTTATTTGACATTACAACTATTAGTTGAATTAGGTGTCATTAAAATTATTCTATCAGTTTACTACACCAAATTTTATCTGGAATTTTAACTGTCGTAAATATTATTAGACGCCTTGCTATAAATCATCCCGAAAAAAGATTGCTTTAAATAATAAAACCTGTATAAAAAAATTGTTTAAATAAAATTTTAATTTATTTTTTAATAGTAATAATAAGATTAATGTACTCACGAATAAATTTAATTTTATTAAGTATTTTTTTTTTTTTTAAACTGACCGGTATCAATATACTTATTTCGATTTTACAATGTACGTACTATTTAACAACCAGAGAAATAATGGTAAAAGTTTTATGAAATTACCAACAAAATATTTATGAATTTTCGTAATCATGAAATATAATGATTGATATCACCGTAATAAAGTTATACTCGTAGTATCTTGTTACTCAAAGATCAAAAGATGAGAGAAAAATTATATAATTTCCGAAATTCTATTTCACTTAAACAGATTTATTAAATTACGCTAATTTTCTTTGAAAAAAAAGTTAGTACATAATTAACAAATTATAAGTTAAAAATTTGTTTTTGTATGGAAAATTGTGATTTTTTTTTGCTAGGATTTTCTCAGATAAGAATAACTACTTCTGAACCTAGTGTAACATTTTTTTTCTTGCATGATAAATAGTTAATTTATAGCGATACATTTAATATGATCTTTTTCAAACTGTGTTAAATTATCCAGTAAGAAAGTACTGATAAAAATAATAATAATAGAATAAATATAAATTAGGGTAAATCTCAAATTCACCGATTTGGGCTGTACTTATTATACGAGTAGTGGATGATGTTCTGAAAAATTAAAATAAAAGTTTATTTCGTTATTCTCAATATTAAAATTGAAAATCCACGCCTTTTAATCGCCCTACGAAACGGTTAGCTCACTTTGCGAAATCAAAACAGTTTTCTAATTAATATTCTGATAAAAAAAAATATCACTTATTTTGTTATTTGTCAGTTATATTTAGTTATGATAGTAAACTAGCAATTGAACAAAATTATCGTATGAAAAAATTAAGAGATTTTAGAGGATAATATTAGAAAGGAAGGTATATTAGTACATATTTTAAGAGGGAAGAGTCAAGCATAATCGTATTCTTAAACATTAATTTTTTACAAGTCCATTAATTTATCTTTAGTTTTTTGAATTGTTCATAAAATCGTTGATAAATAAATTAATAATAAAAACTTATGGTTTTTTTTTAATATTTATCTGTCGTAAATCCCGTTATTTACTATTAAAATACTCAAAATATGACGAACTAAAAAATATAATAAATCACTGTTGTACATATAAAATTAACGCTATTTAATTTAGATTATAACTAAATAATTAATGTTTACAAATAAACGATTCTATAGTAAAAAAAGGAAACAAATAAAAATTTTAAAAAATATTCTTTCCTGGTAATAAGTCTATTATCTAAAATTATAATAAAAGTGAATTTATCATGTGAATCTTTTAACTACACAGCCTAGCGAATTGTGAAATATGCTAGCACTGCTAACTTGCATGCAGTACATACAATAAAAAACTTTCTCTACTGTAATGATGACATAACAAACAGAAACGCGTTAATAATATAAAAGATGTAACATACAACATATGGTTTCTCAAAAATATCCTAAAACAAAAAAAAAGTTCAACACTTTCACAATTATTCTACATTTCATATAAAAAAATAATGTACGGATGTGTTTTGTGTGTTTGTGTGTGTGTGTGTGTGTGTGTATACGCATGCGCGCGCATATCATTAATATTCTTTTTAATGGTTTCATTCGTTTTAAATGTTGTCAAAATAATCCACTCATATCTTTTAATAGTTTGATTCAAAAAAAGCTGTTTTTTAAAATATAATAAACGAATAAAAAAGTATGGCCTAAACTGCAATTAAAAAAAAAAAAGTAAAAAAGTATTAAAGCAGTAAGGATCCTTCAATTATAAACTGTCCTTGTAAAGGATCCAAGTAGCTAAAACACCTGAATGTTTCTATGGAAAGAGATAAATAAATGAAATGAGGAAAATACGATATGCGTTCCAGATATATAAATTTACGCACATCCTTGAATAATTTTTACAACTTTTTCTTTTGTTACAAATAGATTATTTTATTAGGGTTTTGTGTAAACGTAGATCGTAATCTTTATGCGGTTATCGAATTATTAATTAAAAGCCTATTTCAGATATTTACAACCATTAATACCAGTAAACTGGAGTACAACAACTGAGTAAGAAAATTAAAAAATTAATTAAATTTTTATCTATTTACATTAAAATTTATTTAGCAATTCACTGGACAGCGGGCAAGGGTTCTTTCATATTTATTACTATTATTTTTTTAACAATTCTATCGGTCATTAGACGAACAGAAATACCAACTGGATAAAACGAAAATGTCGTAGCCGCCGCTAAGACAATAAATTGATTTTTTTTTTTAAGTCGCGTTCGACTCTCTTTCGCAATAAGTGACAACACTGTCGCAAAAATACCTAAACTTTTGTTCTATAACTGATGATAAGGTTTTTTTAATGGAATAAAAGAAAATTATGTAAGGCGTGT
This sequence comes from Lycorma delicatula, assembly GCF_047948215.1. NCBI lineage: Eukaryota > Metazoa > Arthropoda > Insecta > Hemiptera > Fulgoridae > Lycorma > Lycorma delicatula. Next base: position 44,322,946 of record NC_134458.1, read on the forward strand.
ACTCTGTAAAAGTAATCGCACTATTTATTTTTTAATCCACTTCTTATAACACCCTTTATAAATGGATTTTAAGGGGAAAAAAAATACGTTTATTATTTAATGCTCGAGTATTTCTGAATTTCCAGAATTTCTAATCCGTAATAAAAAAATATTATTTTAAATGTCAGTGAAGTACTTTTTAAATTTAATTAAATTATTACAATTATAAATAATTATTTGACAACATATAACAATAGAATTTATCAGAGTTGTGATAGCATTAAAGCTAACTGTTGAGTATATCAAAATAACAAAGGATACATTATATATTAGCGTATAAAAAACGATCTAAAATTTGTTACGTTTATGTTATGTTTTAAGAAGCGTTTTTAAGTATCAGTTATTAGTATTGTTATACAGCGTTGTATAAATAACTTGAAAGGTTAAAGAACTTATATTAGATAATGGCTATAAAAGTTTTGTTTTTATTCTACTATTATAACCGTATTGAATCCGTTAAATGCAGTCATATATGCCAACACACACACGATAAATGTAGGTGTTATTTCACTAAAAATTATTAAAATTCACTGGGTGGAAACTACATATATGAGTGGTTTTTTATCTTTATTTATTAGATCGTTTTAAAACGATTATCAATGAAACACAAAGAGGAGTATGGAAACAATTTCCTTTATACAGTGCAACACCCTCTCTCCCACCCTTGCGGTTAGATAAAAAAAAGCTTAAATATACTAAAATACGTAAATATTGTTGCGAAGAAATATCCTCCACCGGTAGTATGTACAATAGAAACCGATCAAAAATAAACACTTAAATTAACAAAAACAACAACGCACTGTATAGCCGACACAACACACATACACACACCTGACACAGTATGAAATTTCCAGCCGACCGGTAGCGACAGATCTCGGCGCAAAACTGAATTTGAAAATAAAAAAGCGTCAGTATGTACGCCCTTCCTAGTTCGTTGACCTCTCCTGTGGTTAGCCTAGTAGTAACGGGATTGTCCGACGTCTGACGGAGATCCACGAAGTGATTACGTAATGCCCCCGTTGTTGTGGCAATACATTAAAACAGGTAGGGCCGCGCAGCGCGGCGTTCTCACCTCGGTGGCCTATGTTAACGTGTATTAAAAAAAAAAGAAACAGAAAAACGAAACGAATAGTCTTATACCAAAAAAAAAAAAAAAAATTTAATAAATTACAGTATAATGAATTAATAAAAAAACACGAACGCGACAACACAAATACACAATTCTGTTTGTTTAATTTTTGCGTAAAATTTTTAATTCATACTCACGGATATGGTTTAGTAAATATAACAATAAAAATAGCAATATTCTGTATTACAACTCAGATTTAATTGTTTGTTCCTATTTTACTATTTTATGTATACATTTTGGGTTAGCAATATCCGTGTAGTATAGGTTAATGGCATTTAACCATCGTATAGCTTATTTTACTGAAATGTTTTTATCATACTATTGTAGTTCATTTGCCTGCTTTGGTACGTTAAATTGTGTATTTAAATTTTTTTTTTTTAATTTATGGTACGAGTACATATCTAGTTTAATCGTATAAAAATGTTACCACAGTAAAATCAAAATTATATTTATCTTTATTTTACACTTTATTATTATTATTGTTATTACTCCTACCTTCTTGACAGGGTAACAGCGCTTTCGATTTTCATTAAAAGTTTGAATCCCAGTCAGTTTTGGTTTATCAATCATAAAATAAAATATTTGTACAGAGAAATCAGCCTATTGTTGTTGGGACTAAATAAATAAACTTATATTAAGCCTAATATAGTGCATAAATAGTAGATAGAAATTCAATCGGACTGGTAAAAATGGGCATGGGTGTTAGTTGCAGACATTGTAAAATTTAATTGCTGAATCGTGCTGTGTGTAACGCACATTTTACAGCCGGCATTTTACCATAATTTCTACCTGAATTATTAATAAAAAAATTTAATAGCATTTTATATTTAATAAAAAAAATACGTTGAATGTATTTTTATTTTTTATAAAAAAAAATAAAGGATTTTGTTTGAATTATGTAGTAGTTTAAATATTTTTTTAAATTAACTATATAAAATAGTGTTACCTATTTTATCTTTAGTAGTTAAAAATATTTTAAAAAAAACTCTCTCTTGTTAGAAAATTGTTTAAATATCATTTTACATTTAATAAATCCCTAACATGCGTGCAGTATCTATAAACAAGTAAATTATTAAAATTTTGTATTAAATGATTAATTTACCTTGAAATTTGAACGTGGAAGAATGATATGACATTTTTTTTCGGATTCGACCCCGGGACCTTCCAGATGAAATTCTTCGACGCTACTCTACCACTGAGACAGATAAATGATTCAAAATCGTTAATAATCTTTCTGAATGCTCCCAGATTTTTTCGCACTGCAAAAAATAACACAGATTGCCCCCTTATCTCGTCGTCTAAATGTCTCCGCACCATCTAAATCGATTTTAAATATACTTGCTAAATGAATTATTTTTCTAGAAGCTGATGTTTTAGAAGCTATTTTAAGTATTACATGCCTGTCAAAAAGAGTTTTTCCCAGTTTTTAAATTCTTTTAACGTACTTTTAAGTCTTCAGTAAGACGCAGAATTTGGCCTACCACACAGGGATCTTTATTTATGAAAGAGTATCCACAAAATTTATTTGGCTTTTATTTGAATTTCACGAATTAATGCCTATCGCAGTTTTTTGGGTCGTTGGAATAATCTATATGTAGAATCCTTCTGTAATAATAATCTTTAAATGATTCCTGAACCTATTAGCACTAATAAGAAATCAATTTTCCTAAGATTTTACCGACAGATGAGACCTTGGAAGTTGTTAAATGCTGGAGCTTTTGACACTACGTATTTGTAATTTAAACCGAAATCCAGAAAAGTTTAAAATTATCTTTTATTTATGATAAGAAACCACACTTAGTGGACCTGTTTGAAAAAGTAAAATTACTGTACTAGAATAAACTGCGGTTACCGCATTTTTGTAACTTAAAAAAGAGAAGCCTTCTGAATGGATTTGTACCGTCTCAGGGAAAAATTCGTATATGCAAAGAGAAGGCAGTCGCTTATAAGATATATTTAATCGAGTTAAAATCGGTACCTGTGTGGAAGGTGACTAAAAAAATTCACATTGAACGTTTGTACCAAAAATATTTTGTTGAGATAGGACTTAGTGTTCATTCAAAACTAAATCATGACGTCTGCTCATGCTGAATGGAAAATATCAGGAGTAAAACGATAAATAGAAGGAATATATTTTTAATTATCTTATTTAGTTGTATGATAAAAAAAAAGAATATAGCTGTTAGCGGTTCAAAGTTTTAGCCAAACATAATTCCTTTACTTTACCTAAGTGACGTATTATACAGCTGATAGCAACATTTTTAATCTTTAAAACTATCTTTGGCTTGTTTAAACGTATATGGAAAGATTATTCATTCACTGACCTTCGATTGGCATGTAAACATTGCACGTGTAAGGGAGGGGAGAACACAATGACTAGAAGGTCAGTAGCACTCCGACCAAAAGCAAGGGAAAATATTGTCACTTATTTAACAGAAAGCATCCTCTCATTTGAATTTAATGTAATTAAATATTATCCCCGAATTTTATCATCGCTGTATCTAGTATCGGTTGAGTCTAAATTATATTCTAAATGCAGCATCATTATGTAAACTTCTCGTCGTATAATTTTACTCGTGGATGTACGAATTATTTTTATTTTTTTTATCCGTCAAAAACAAAAAAGTAATATTTAATTCATTTATTAATTTTAAAATATCAAATAAATGCTCAATATTAATATAATATTCACGATTGATAAATTTTCCAGATTAAAATTCTTTTTGATCCAAAAAGTCTAATTCCGCATTTAGGATTAAAGCTTTTTTGTACAAATAAAAGAACAGCTGAACCCGAACGCAAAAATGAATGTACAGAATAAGTAATAACACTGTTTTGCAAAATATCAAAGCTGAATTTCTAAAAAAAGAACGCATTTTTAACATTTCGAAAATATTGTATTTTTTCTTTTGTTTATTTATTTACAATATGTAATATTCTTTTTTTAATTAAAGTAATTGGGTCCACATAAATATAATAAAAAAAAAATGATACCATAAAAAATTATTGAGACAGTAAATATGAACTAAAACATAAAAAAATAAATAAAACATAATTAAATGGTCACAAAAAAGTAGGAGCAGTACAAATGTAATATATATTAAATAATTTTGAATTAAAGAGATTTATAGGTGTGACAACCATGAATAAGTCCATAAATCCAACGACTTAACAATATTATGAAGCTACCAAAACGTTTCGCAGTCTCCACGCCCGAATGAAGCAGCTAATCCAGTGTCTTTCTCTTAAATAAACTGACAAATAATTCATTATATTTGTTTAAAATCACATAAATTATTATTTTAAGAGAGATAATATCTGATTTCAGCTGTTCATCAGCAGAAAGCAACTTTCACAAAATCAATGAAAAACAATTTTTTACACGCCTTTACAAATACAGTATATTATACATCAAACATAATTTTTTCGAAGAATTTTATAAAATTCAACTTTTTATTATTGTATAGAATTTAAACATTTTTAGACATAACGTTAACACAGGTAGATAATTATTATATAGAATTATTGAAAAAAAAATTTAGTTTAACTGGGTGTTATACAAATTTATAATTGGTCTTTCTATTCGTCAGTATTTTGGAAGTTGAATCTAACTTATTTAACATCACTATAAAAAACTTTTCAAATAACTTGCACTTTTCTACTTTTTTCACTTTTGAGTTTAAGGTACTTCACATTATCGGCTACCATTTTAAAAACGTTGTTCAGAATGACCTATTTTTATAAAAAAAAATTATTTAAACCAGGTGAAACCATTAAAAATTATGTAAGGGAGGAAATTTATTTTATTTTTTAATAAATTCTACATATAACTACCCACACAGCACTATTAATTAACAGCAACTTTTATCAAATATTAATAAATTCGTAAAGCAATAAATGAAATCTAACACAAAATTATTTTATTAAGATTTTTATATTTTGAATTAGAGCGTTTTGTTCAACATTAATCAATTTTTATTTACCCACCGGCTTGGTATAGTCTTCCCAAATCAGCTGATTTTTGAAGTCGAGAGTTCCAGCGTTCAAGTCCTAGTAAAGACAATTATTTTGACATGGATTTGAATACTAGATCGTGGATAACGGTGTTCTTTGGTGGTTGGGTTTCAATTAACACACATCTCAGGAATGGTCGACCTGAGACTGTACAAGGCTACACTTCATTTACACTCATACATATCATCCTCATTAATCCTCTGAAGTATTATCTGAAAGGTAATTACCGGAGACTAAACAGCAAAAAGAAAGAAACAATTTTTATTTAATAATTTTAAATGGCATCGATACTAAATCATGTGATTATTAACCATTAAAAATAAATCCCATTTCATACGGTGAAACGGGCACCCAAAGATGTTCAATATCAATGATCTGTAGGAATCTTACGAGAAACAATTTGAACCCGATCCAATCTTGACCTGGCCAAGGCAAGATAATTAAAATGACAAGATTGAAGAGTTTCCCAATCCTTAATTCACAAACCACCCTCCTTTCCTATAACTTACGATTTAAACCATCGTCAGCAGATACGACACCCTCCGGTGAGGGGAGTGCATTGCATCCTTCAAAAACTAGGACCCTACCAGGCGCATTTCCGTTAGGCCGAAAGACGCTATCTTTAACAGGTCTTCGGAGGATGGACTAAAGAGGAATCGTGCCGGGAGAAAAGATGCACATACGCTTTTGTCTCCCAATGTCAGCCCGAGTAAATTTCAAACTGGTATGAAGGACCGGAACGCAATTCACAATTCCGTCTACAAACAACCCTAATTACCCGCTCGATAATAAGAAAGACCCAGCAGCAAGGGGAATGTTGTCCAGGCTCTGCGATTAGTAGAGGGGATACATAAATCTCTTGCTATCCTTGGATTACGAAATTTTATCTCGTTTCATATTTTTCATTCCAAATGTTATTCTACGAGACATAAAATTCGTTGCGGAATTATCAGATTTAAGGAAGAAAGTTTAATCTTACATAAGACCCTATTCTAAAAACAGTTCACTACTGCTTATTTGTTTTGAATTGAATTTGAACATATTAGATGTGAAGATTTTATTTAATAAAGCATGTTTTACTATAAAAACGATAATTTTCGATATATTAATTATTAAAATAATTAACTTGTTTCGTAGAAAATATTTATTTAAATAGAACAAATTATAGACGTACTAACGTTATTTTTGAGATACGAATTTTTATTCGAAAAAAAGAGAAAAATACAAAGGAAAATTGGCCTGCATTATATAATGATGTTTTTTATAATGATATGAGGAACAAATTTCCGAAATACCACCCAATACAAACAACTAATATAACACTCGTATTTATCCTATGAAGAAGAGGTACCGAATTTATTGAATTGATTGCGTACATAATGGATTACATTAATTTGTTGATTTAAAATTACCGAATGATTCAAAAAGGACTTCACAACTTAAAAAGAATATAAAAATTTATTTAGAAAACTTTATAACAGATTTAGATATAATAACAGATTTGGTTGAGGTCTCATTTTATAGCAAGTTCAAGTCAAGCAGCTAGTTTTTAATTAGCTAGTTCATTAGTACCGAATTCGGTCACCAGTGTTGTTAAAAATGGAAATATTAACTGGTGTGGAAAGTGCTCTCTATGTGTTTTGGCTTCACAATTTGCAGTCAGCAACTACAGTTCAACGTAATTTTTGTAGCGAGTACGGTAGGGAGCCTCCTAGTAGGCGTACAGTTCACGCTTGGTTCAAACCTTCGTTGAGACGTGTTGCGCTGTTAAACATACAAAGTCACCAGGACGTCCACACGTCCCAGAAGCTGCTCTAGAACAACTCAAAGAAAGCTTCGCACGTAGTCCGAAGAAATCAATTCGTCGTGCGTCACGTGAGACAGGCATTCCACAAACGACTGTTTGGCGCGTATTACGTAAACGATTGCACGTACCCATACAAACTAACTGTGGTTCAACACATTACACATGACGACAAACTTGCTCGGCTGCAGTTTTGTGTGGAAATGATGGATAGAATTGCACACAACGATACGTTTTTAGGCAATGTAATTTTTAGTAATGAGTCAACGTTTCACATCAGTGGCACGGTTCCGAATAACTGTTCCGAATATGGGACAGCAAAAACCTTCATGAAACTTTGCAACACATTCGTGATAGCCCCAACGTCAATGTTTTTTGTTCCCTAAGCAAACAAAACCTGTACGCCCCCCCCCCCCCCAGTTCTTCTTCCAGGTAGCACTCGTGTATGGTGTCGTTTATTTGAAAATGCTTCAGAATTTTCTAATTTCTTAGTTAGACGATGAAGACCAAAATGTACACCGTTACTATCAGCAAGATGGGTACCACCTCACTACCGCCTAGAAGTCTGAGATTTTCTTGATACTCGATTCCTTCGGTAGATTGATCGTGAAGGTCCAATCTGCCTCGCTCCCCAGATTTGACCCCGCTAGATTTTTTCTTGTGGGATTTCATTAAAGATCGGGTTTATGTATCGCCTTTGTCTGCTGATCTTTTTGAGCTAAGACTTTGAATTAACATCCTGACCCCGAAGGGAAGACACCCTTCATGGCAGTTAGGTCGTCATACTCCACCCCTTCTGCACCTAGCCGTTAGGGGCTTTACCGGAGGTCATCTTCAGTACGTCTGCAACAGACATTTCCCAGTCTCGATTGCTTCAGTCAGGATGCCACCATGCAAATATCACGAATGACAATCCCATCGGTGTACTAAAATTAACGCCGCAGCTGCAGAGGTAACGCCAGACCTGCTGGCTACAATCTGGAATGAAATCGACATAACGTGGGATATATGTGGGATTACAAATGAAAGCCATATCGTACTAAAGTGAATGTTGGGTGACAAACTTGATAATTTTTTTCTATGAAATGAGACCTCAACTGAATTTTTAAGTTAACTCAATCGATTTTTATATGCTTTTAAAGTGTAAAATCCTTTTTGAATCACCCGTTATATATTTGTTTCTCATATTGCTATAAAACATTGTAAACCTCCATGTAGACCACTTGTGAACAAGAGAAACCATTGAAAAAAGTTTATTTAATAGGAATGACAATTATTGTTAAGCGGTACACTTGGTGAATGAAGGTACATTTACGGAGCTGAATATCGATGATGAGCTTACCATACCATACTTCGGCTCAGAGAAGAAGGTAATGGAAAACCACTTCGTTATTGATTTTCTCTAATGAGATCGGCATGAAATACTTATAAATGTTGAAAATGGCTGTATCATTTTAGGGATTATTTCTGTGTCCCATGCTAAATCATCTAAACCGTTTGAATATGACACATTGTAGACTTTATTAAAAATCTTTATATAATATATATATATATATATATATATATAATATTATATACTTTAAATAAAGTCTTTATTTACACTTTTTAATAGTTATTAGTTTATTTATCTACTTATTAGTAATTTAAAACTGATTTCTACAATAACTTAAGAGATATCATGAAAAGTGTATCAAACAACGAAGATAACAAAGTTCGAAAAAAAATGATTTTTTTTTTTTTTGTAATAAGCACTCTGTATTCAGGTCAGATACTAAATTTGTTACACATAATTATTAATTACTAAGGGCGATGACACTCCTTAATTAACATTTAAGTTTAAATCTCAAAAAGGTTTTACAGTATTTTTATTTTATAAAAAATTAACGGATGAAAACGTAATACTTTACTTTTTATCGGCATTAAATAAAATGTAATAAATATAGATTTAGGGTTTACAAACTCCAAATTTATATTTACGCCAAATTTCAACACTATTATTTACGTCCTCAGAAATTAGTAGTTTGTAATTTGTGAATCATATAAATTATTTTCCTTTAAGCTATCGTAGTGATATACATATTTTTTTTATGTTTCATCTATAACTTCGATGTTTTTCAGACTGGTTGTCCTAAGTTAGAGGGAAGTTTTATATTTTTAGTTTGGTAAAATGAATTTTTTAACTGCGTAATAATATTATAACGATTAGTGTTTTCTAAATGTATTTTTGATATGCGATGTGAGATGTAGAGCATTTAGATACCATAGTAAGGATTTAGAAGTAAATCCTGCGGCTGCTAGGATGAGCAAAATGATCACTTTTAGTATAAATCTCATTTGATCTCTTCTATTAATAGTAAATATTTTATATTTTTATGCATATATTTGAGTAACAATATATTTGAGTCACAGTCTATGAGGGTGCTATAACGATGACATCATATAATATACTATCACGTTTAATTATTGGTTTTATGACTGGTCCATTTACTGCTATTTTCTTGTCAGTTATATGAAATTGTCCCAGTAAATCTAACCCGTGGTGTTTCTAATGACCGGTGCAAACGTATATCTGTTATATGAATCGCTATTTGCGGTCTGTTTGTATAATTTTGCTTGTTCTGATCGAATGATCTTAGCTATGTTGATGTGCCTGTCAATGTAGTCTGTACCCGCAATGATTTTACAGCTAGATGTGATTTGCTCGACCGTCTCAAATTTTTTACATTTATGTTATATAAAAATATGATATTCGTTTTATTTATAATTTATTTCCTGCATTGGTTTTACCTCATTCTATTTCTGGGTATAAATGTCATTCTTGCGATTACAAAAATGTGTTGTTTTTTACGTCTTTATAAGGTATTGCGTTGAACATCCACTAAATTCTTCACTTCCCCGATTCTCTAGCTAATTATTAACGATTAATGTTTATGAACTAAATGGATTGTAGTAAATATTTCGTCTATAATTTTTATGAAGAGGTTTGGTTATTTTTTATTCTAAAGGTATTATTGCATTTTTCGTATTTGGTTGTCATGAAACTAAATTATTCCAATAAAAATTTCTTCCTCTTGGCTATTTAGGTATTATTATTCTTTCAGTGAAACCTTCTGGATAGTGATTAGTGTATTAAGTTACTAGTATCATTTTAATACAATTAAGACTGTTTAGTTCTGTGTCAGTCCATCGAATAATTCGAAAAAATTAAGGTAATATCGGTGTTTCGAATATGATGACTTTCGTTAAATAATTTTATTTTTCAGTTGTTTTTTAGTCTTTTTTTGTGAATTCATGTGTGTTGTTTAACTTTAGGATAATTTTATACTCTCTACTCATCGTCTTTTTAAAAAATAGTTCTCAATATTTTCCTCTTATATATAGTATATAAATCATAAATAATTATACACGGTTTTACCATTATTAGGCAGAAACACAATCGATAGAGAAATAATCTATGCCTTACAATTTTGAGATCACGAAAATTGGAATTTTTGAAAAAGGTAATAAAGGATGATTTAAGATATTCCTGAACCTCCCCTATGTACTCAAGAGTCGATGTTAGTGTCTTAATGTAAGAGTGAATGAATTCATTTGTATAGGAATGTTTTTATTTCGATTTTCATAAAGTTTTTTGTGAATTTATTTTTAAATTTGTTCAGTATGATGGACCTTCAATCAATATTTTTAACACGGCAATCGACAATGTTAAACGGTTTATAAAAAAAATGTAATTATTTAAAAACTTTCGATAGGTTATAAAAATTCAAATTTCATACAAAAATAAAAATTTCTTAAAATTTTATAAAAAATAATTAGCTTTGAGAAATTCAGATTTTAAGCTTTACAAATTAGTCTATGGGCCTTTCTAGCAGAAGTCGTATATCTACATCTCGAAAAGGCTAGTTTTTTTTTGTTATTATAGAAATTTTATTTCAAATGTTTAAAATATTGATTTATTTAAATTCTATTATATTAATAATAATATATCAATAATTAAAACATCGATAATTATAATACCAACAGTCTTATAAATAAATAAATTATAATATCAATAGCCTAGTATTATTATGATGAAAAATTTATATTTCAAATCAATAACATACGAGATGTGTTTTTAAGGTAAATTCCGTCTATAAATAAAATATTAAAAAAAAAAACTGAAAAATATGAGGAAACTTTCTTACTTAAAAATAAAAACTAGATTTATTTATTACTTTTCTGCACAGCTGCCTTTAACTTCAATCCACTTTTCATGGGGTGTCACTAGATTCTTCATGTCCTCTTGAAGAATTTCCACCGCCATTGACTTAAACAACGCATAACACTCTTTTTTAATTCGCCGTAATCGTAGAAACTTTGCGATTCAAGCCAATGTTTAAGTTGAAGAAAAAATAATAATCGCTGGAAGCTAAGTCAGGAGTAGTCCCCGTCGTTTGTTTTTTGCAACAATTAAACTTTTTTCACGTTTCGCAATACGTATCGGTATTCACAGTAGTTTCACGATCACTAAATTCGAAAAGCAACCCATAATATTTTCTACCGAACGTTCTAATTTGAACTTCTTCGGCCTAGGAAATGATGAATGCCGCGATCGCATCGACTGTTGCTTTATCTCGACATAGGAATAAGATTATGTTTGGGAATACTGTAATTAGAATCGGATTAGGGTTTTCATGGTATTTAAGTATTTGTGTCGTCAGCTGCAAATTAATTAATGTATTGATTAGAAGTAAACTTGCTTTTTAAAATATATCAATCCGATTTTTGATTAATCAGCTGATATCTTTGCTACTCTGATATTATTAAGCTTAGATATGTTCTTTATTACTAAAGGATCCAGGTTTATGTTTAATTAAAGATAAAATTACTTTTAACTGGTCTTTAATATTCACTGTTTATAATTTTGTTTAAATTTAGAGAAATGTTTTATGATTAGTTATTCGGAGTCATACATAATACTATAACTCTGAGATGAGTCTGTAATCTCAAAAAAAGCAGCCAGATATACGCTACTGATATGCTGGTCAGTAACAGAAGTATTGTAAAACTTAAAATTAAATCATAATCCTTAAAATTGAATATTGGTGTATTTTTTCAACAATCACCGTTAGCGAAACGGAAAGGACGTAATTAATTGTTAAGCCGAGGTCGTTGCTACGAAAATACTGTTTAAAGAATAATAATGCCGCAACCGTAACGAATAGAAAACTAAATTTTTTGCCATCGATTTAAGAAGAACAATAAGATTATTTTATTGGAAATATAACCAACAACCTTCCTAATTTCCTTATATTTGGGCAAAGGAATGCTGCGTTGCAGCAAATTTTTTTCGAATAATTTAAAATTTTTCTGAATATTCCCGAAGATAATTTTTTAAGTCGTAATTTTTGTGTAAATAATTTAAAAAAGGTAGCCTACTAAAAGGTTCTTCTATATAAAAAAATAATATCTAATGCATTCATCCCTTTGATGAAAAATCTTAATTTTCCTTCATCTTTTCTAAACTATCTACCGAAGTGTCAGTTTCTATTTTTATTGTTTTACAATCAGTACAGTACACTTTTTATCTAAGCTTATGACAACCCTTTAAATTACGTTCAGAAAATATTTTAAGTGTAATATAATAGATCTTCCAAATGAAATATCTAATTTTTATAATTTTGAATTAGCTATTCATATATAACACACATATTTTAAATAACTCACATTTTTATTAGAGGGTTAAAGATATTCAAGCGTTACAAAACCGATATATTTTTGTTTGTGAGGCTATTCAGGTGGAAGATTCTTTTCTTCAAAAATAATAATACTGTCTGTACTTTATCAAACTTATTTATAGTATGTTATGTAGTCATTATTTACAGCGGTATCGTAATCAAGTAACGAATTTATTTCACAATACAAACTCTAAGATTTCAGATTTGACAAGGAGGTTGTCCTCGTACTGATGTAATAGAAAAAGAGTTGTAGAAGATCATATTTGGAATGAACCTCTATTACAATTAGGAAATAATATACTGGTCCCTAAAAAGATTAATGAGCAAAAGAAACAAGCAAATAGTAATGTGTCACTGATGATAAAATTATAAATAAAGCATCAGGAAAATTTGTAATGTCATCTCGATGATACGAAGCAGTTAATCTGGACTACTTAGCAAAGCACACGGGAAAAATTATTACTCTTAGTTCGTTCAAAAAGAGGGAGTATCTGAAAAAAATTCTTACCAAATTTGAAAGCCTGTACTTATTTTTAAGAAAGCTAATAAAAATCCATTTTGAATCATTTTATTGCAAAATAAATCAAGTTTTTCTCACGTAGTAGTACAGGACAAAAATGTTTCACTATCAGCGTGGTTCAAAATGGTTACTTTTACAAGCAAGTATTAAATGTATAATTTAGTAATAATTTTTAATACGATCAGGAATCAAACAGCAAATTTAAAGATATCTTCCATCATTAGAATTTATTGAAATCATTTGCTGTATGTGACCCATATTTTTTTCTTTTGTCTTTGAAGAATACCAATAATATTGTATATTTAAATACGCTTCGAAATTTTCTTACTCTGCTGTTAGTTCGAGTAATATCTGTTTCATAGCCACCAGATTTACCGCCATTCGATTTTTTTATGGGGGTATAGCAGATCTCACTTCCTTATCTGTCAACCTCATCATGCTCAAACATAGAATTATTTCCGCAGGATGTAAATTGACTAAAATTCTTCAAGAAATCGGTTTCAAATGGAATACTTTCTGTATCATTAAAGACACTCATACTGAACCAAAAGGATTTATGAAAGCTTCATGTGACGAAAAGGATTCACGTTGTTATAAAATGACATCTCAAACAATTCTCTAAGTGTTCTTAATAAAGTTTTATAAGTTTTCAATTTTTTATAGTCATTTTTTGAATCATTCTATACTCTCTTGATGTTAACAAAATGATCATTACTTCATTTGAGGTCTAATGAATGGTGTCCTTCAAATTTATATGATGGAAAAGATTTAAGAAAAGTGATTTGGATAAAGAAAATATTTTTTTAAAAGAGTTTAGTGTTTTCTATTTAATTAAAATTCTAATATCTTTTAAAATAAATTTTGTGTTAGGTTAAAAATGCTTTAATAATGATTTTTTTTTTCAAGAAGAGATAAAGAAAGCCAATACTGACAATATATATATATAACACCCATTTTTTTTTTTTATTTCTTAGAAATCCGGTTTAATGATATAACAAAAATTCTAATATTATCAATCTACCATTAATTAATCAATAAGTTGATGCGGATTGAGAATCAAAAAAATGTAGAAAAACATTTCATACTGACCCTAGTACATTTTAAAAATTCTTTTGTTTTTTTATTTTTATTAATTGTTATATAAAAAGGAATCGGTAAAATATTTTAAACGTTAAGTGTGGATAATTCCATAACATAGATGCTTGATGTATGTGGCAATGTTTTCAGACGAGGATAGTACATATGTCACTGACCTGACAATAAGCATCAAAATTCGTTGTATCTAATTTTTGTTTTATTCCAAATATTAAATAGACTAAAATATCACCAAATTGCACTTATAACAGTGCCGAATAGGGGATAAAGTTTCATAATTAAAATACTTACGTAACTTATATAATTTTGATTTAGGAAAATATCAACATCGTAATAGGCAACCCTTACTGGAATCAATCGGTACACTTAGTATATCACGAAAAATTTTATATGAAAATAATTTAGACAGAAAACGATATTTTTAAAATACGATTATAATTTTTTCATACAATATTCCCAATAATGTTTTGTTTAATACCAACAAAAATTATTAGTTATTTCAGACATTCAGAGTTACTTATTTCATAAGAGTACATAAAAATACTGCTAGTTTTATAATAATATATATAAAAATAATTATGGTTTTTTTATACACCATCGAGTTACTGCGTATACATTTGTTCTAAGAAAAGTTTCGATCACTTCAACCGACTGCAAATAATTTTTTGAGATATTTTCTCGAATTGAGAAAGTGAGAAAAGATGGCACCTTAAGGTATAAACGAAAATATTTTTAAATGTTATTACTTACATTAAAATCGTAAATGGAAAAAATTTACAGGAAAATAAATTTTTTTAAACGTTTTCTACGATTTTATTTCAATTACCCTCTAGTCTGATCCATTCTTTATATTGCTCTTATTAAAGTAAAAATAATTCGTAAGAATTGAAATATAGATAAATTTTCAGTTTACAATGTATTATAAAAATTTATTAAAGCTAAATCTACTGGATTTTGAAATAATAAATAGATCTGACTATCTAGATCTGAATATCTGATCGAAAAAAAGTACGGCACTGACTACATTTGAGTTTTAAAAATACGTCTTTATCAGAACAAGAAAAAAAGTAATACACTGATTTTTAAATTAGTTTACGGGGGCGGGTAACGAAAATGGCATCCTAAAACTGGTGTGAGATGAAGGATTTTAGGATTAAAACTGTACAAAATTTTGTCGGGAAATACACAAACGAATATTAAGGAAAAACAAGTCCGATCAATAAATAATAATAATAATAATAATAATAATTTTATTTCCAATTAAATAAAATGTTACCAACTCTTAATTATTGTTCAATTTTACAATCAAAATAAATTTATTGGTAACAATTATTTTTCTATGAGTTGGAATTTTAGTTCGTTACCGGAATCAAGCATCAAAATGTAGTTAAAGAAATGATAGTCAAAACGTAAAACCTCTGCCCAAAGTTTCCGGAATTTCAAAATTCTGATTTCGGATTATTAAAGATCATGAAAAGTAAAACAGAAATATAAGAACATGCCATCAGGTGGGGAAATAAAAAAAAAAGTATCATCTGGTCAAAGAAAAAATTATTATTTCAAATAAATAGTTTATTACATAAATAGTATTCTACAGTTAACTAAAGTTCATTCTAACGATGCTAGTTTTCCGGCCTCCTTAACGCGTGTTGTTGCGTCTCGGTTTTTTATCCAGAGATCCCGTGTTCGAATCCCGGTCAGGCATGGCATTTTCACACGCTACAAAATTGTAATTTCATCTCGTCCTCTAAAACAATATCTAAACTGTGGTCTCGGAGGCTAAAAGAAAAAAAAAATGCGTAATGCACGTTTGCACATTCTCAACTACCTTCTTTTAAAATCGTCCTTAACAGTTGCACCAACGAAAAGCAGAAACTTTTTTGTACAGATTTAATTCTTACTTAGTTATGAGCGTTGGCAAAATCTAACTTTGACAAAAATATAGATTTCATGTATTTTTCGGTAACCGAAAAATAATTATTATTAATAAATAATTATTACTAAATATCAACATAATCCGCTCATAAATCCCACTTATATTTACTTGAATCATACTTTGGCCTTGCTAGAAATCCAGAATGTAATGGGAATTTATTCTATGGTTTTTTGTTATCTAGGAATTAAAATTTCAGTTTATATTATGACTAATAGTTACGAGTACCAAATCAAAATTCTTTTCTGAACTTTTAGAATAACTAAATGTTTTCTACAGTACGCCTCTAAGGAATAATTATATTTATCCACAAGTTTTAAAATAAATAACTTTATAATTAATGCATACTATTCACGAGTTTAGTAGTTTCAATGATTTTTAATATCACTTTCATATCTTAAGAAAATGTAATTTTTTTTATAGAATTCAACCACACTTCCACTGGTAACAATCTATATTAGAAAAATATAAGCTTTCGTTACGACTAGCATAATAGAATTTGACTATAATTACGTTTTAATTTCTTTCTCAGGTAAAAACTGTGTGTTATGTTACAAAGACGACTAATATTGATTCAATAATTTGTATCAGACGGGCAACATAAGCAGTACGAACCATATATGACTGCCCGTGTATATATACATATATATATATCTGTGTGTGTGTGTGTGTGTGTGTGTGTGTGTGTGTGTGTGTGTGTGTGTGTGTGTGTGTGTGTGTATGTTAGCATGTGAAAAAGTGTATTCATTCGTATTGCAGATTTACTTGCAATCCGGTTACATTTTCTGTAACGGTTACTGAATTTCGCAGCTGGTTTATACCTTGTGTCGCTTTGTGGTAAAGGCAAGTGTGCTGTACTAAGCGAGTTAGATAAACTTGGTGGAGTGAAAGTTGTTTGTTGTACCTATCGTAAGTATATTAGGCGAGGCCAATATGCACAACTCCCCCCCCCCCCCTAACATCAGCCTTACTACAATATGAACATATACGTGTGTTATAAATGCATAACAATTATATAATATCTTGTGATTATTATGCCACAGACAGTTTATAAAAACAACAAATCTTATATATTTATTCAGATTATCATGACATGTGTTTATATGTGTGATTTACAAGGTGTCCGATTACGAAATAAGATTCATCTACTCTTGAACTCTCAAAATTTGACGGATATGTTTACATACCTTGCAACAATAACGTAATAGAAAGTTACCATTGATAGAAATCAATTCGATAGTCTTTCGAGAGTCGATATTTAACATAATGAAATTTATATTGGTTGAAAAACCCGTCGATAACCAAAAATCACTTTTAATCTAAAAAAAATACTAAAACTGGTCAAAACACTTTTAATAATTAAGTCATATTTATACAATTTTTTGGAGATCATTACCCACAAAAAAAACAGGGCAGATTAAAAAAAAATTTATAAAGAAGGATTTAATCTTCCATCAGTTAGACAAATTAATAATGAAATAAAACTGCACAGTTATAAAAAATATATATATATATTATAAAAAAATAAAATCATTCTCAGTTTTTTTTTTTTTATATTATCTCGTATCAAGCTCAAGTAATAAATATCTTACGACTTTAGTTATTAAGCTTCAATTCATCGGCAAAGGGATAGCGCAGCGATTAGTATATTTGATATAGATACGTATTCTTTATAATGAATTAATTTTATTTCTAAGCAGCTTTGATAATTTTATTCCTCTTTAAGAAGGGAAGAAAATGGTTTTTACCCGATAAATTTTCGATATTCCAATGAAATTAGCAAATACTTCTATGAGTACTTCAAATGACTTTATGAGCTTAAATCAAATTAAAAAAAAGAAATTATCAAAGTATATCTGAATAGGTTTCAAATGAAATCATTAATTAAAATTAGAACTGATTTCTCTATAATTCATGATCTTTTGATAGATCGATTTTGTTTTTTTTTTGCAATAATTTATTTGCGGTACCTTATTAGAATGTAAATGAACTAAGGCATTAGTTTTAGAAATTATTACATTTATGTTTATAAAATGATATCTTACACAGTAAGATCGTTTGAATTCGTTTTGAATATAACTAATTATATATATATATCTGCAATTTAAAAGTTCCCAGAAATTGGATATCATTTATAAAGAAATTATTGTAATTGTATCTTTAAAACGAGTTTCAATTCTGTTTTCACCTTTGACCCATGAAAATAGAAATATAATTTTTAGTTGCTGAGTAAGTTTAAATTTGGTATTATTATTCCTTTGGCCTCTATTACATAGAATTTATAATGCATTTAAATATATTCATAGGATATTATCGTTAATTTACTATATACGTAATTAATTTATTATTCTTAAGATTAAGAATGTAAAATTCTTTCACAAATATTTATTAATAGTCGATCAATCAAATTTTACATCTCTTTTACACTTTAATTTTATACCCACCTTAAAAAAATTTAATAGCTGACAAAATTATTAATTAACAGAGTTCAATCAACTAATACATTTACGTAGGGCTACCTAGGCTTTCTATGACCGCTGATGGTTCCCTAATTACAAAGATAAACATAATTTTTGTTTCCTAACATGCTATACATGATTTTAATCTGTTTTTTGATGCTGAAAGCGAATATGAACTCAGAATCTTTCTATAACGCATTTTTGAAAAATTTTTAAATTTTAATTAAACGATTTTTTTCATTTTTCAACATATAGTTAGTATTTTAAGGTCCTATATTGTATTTTGTTAGCTCATTTTTTTTTTTTTTTAACTTTGTTAACATAATTTCCAAGCTATAAATAAACAATACTAGACAAAGAATTAAATCATATTATGACATCATATAATACTGAAGAGCGAACCTTCATGGACAAGATCATTCATGTCTGTGCAGGTCAAAACATGTAGCTATGTAGCTAAAAACACAGCTGTGTTGTTTGTATTAAGCACTGGATTTATGAATGAGTTAATTTTGTTCAGTCTTATTGCTGTCTTAAGTTTGTTAACAGTGCAGTGTCATAATGTCTTGAAATTGTGTAAATAATGTGGATACTTTATTTTATGTATGGGGTGAGTTTACCGTAAAATTAAATAGAAAAAACATTACATCTTTAATTAAAAAAAACGCATATAATTTGTACTTTTAGTGTAAAATTGGTGATCAGGATAAGACGTGGGCTCCTCATATAGTACGTATTAATTCCAAATGGGAAAAATATTATTCATGAGCCCGTAGTTGAACCCAAAAAAATATTTTTACCCCCCTCTTCATATCAAGCTAGAACTAATGAAAAATTTTGTAAAAGCAATGAAAAAGGACAGTCCCGGATTTTTGTATATCAGGTAGAAATTTCCGAACGTAAGTGAAAGAAAAATTAAAAAAGGATTATTTATTGGTCCTCAAATAACAGAGGTGGTCAAAGATGATGTATTTAACTCAATGTTAAATAATGTAGAAAGTGTAGCTTGGGCTTCATTTAAAGACATTTGCAAATGTTTTCTCGGCAAACAAAAATCCGACAATTACCACAATATTATTAATCAAATTTTTACTTCATACAGAGCTATGGGTTGTAATATGTCTTTGAAAATAGATTTCCTCCACTCAAATCTGGATTTTTTCCCCTGACAACCTCGAAGACGTAAGTGACGAACACGGTGAACGATTCCACCAAGACATTTCGGTGATGGAAAACCGCTGTAAAGGGAAATGGAATACAAACATTCTTGCCGATTACTGTTGGATATTAATTTGGGATATGCCTGAGGCTATTTATAAAAGAAAAGCATCAGCGAAATCATTCTAACACAGATATGGCCATGCAAAATATAAATTTTACAGATTTTAATTATATTTTCCCTTAATTTTTTTTGAATCGTAATTTATTTAAAAAGAGTGATAGAAAAATTGTATTTACAGATCTGTAAAGTACTCAAAAAAGCAATCCAAGAAATAATATCACGCTTAGAAAAACATTAAATTTTTTTTTTTTGTCTATGTTTGTCTTTTTTTTTGTTTATCTTTGTCTTTTTTTTGTCTATCAGTGTTATTGAAGAGTATCGAAGAGGTTTTTCGGGTTGGAGATTGCATAAAAATTAAATATCTACATAATTAAGGGTGGCTGGTAGTAAAATTTCATTAGAAAATGTGTAATAAATATTTCGCCATAGCAGCTATATTTATATATATAAAAGGTAATTCTGTAGTTGTATGTTTTCTGGTGATTACATTTACTTCGTGATATATTAGAGAATCAGACTATAATGAAGAAATTCTTTTGACTTTAGTTTACTGTAAAAATTGTGAGGTCAATGCTTATTCTTAAAAAACGAATTTTCAATCTGTTTAGGATTTGGTTTTCTGTGATATAAACATTTGTATTTTGTAATTTGATAAAAAACCGTGTATTTTTTATGGTAGTACATATAGTATAAGTGACAAACTTACAAAATAGATAATGCTAGCTATAGTTACTCGATTCATAGCTGTACCTTCTGAATTATTCAATATAAGATTAAATTTCATTAAATTGTTTAGGCAAAAAAAAAATTTAATAATCGTTCATTAGATATAAAATGGAAAAAGCACATTCACAATAAATTAATAAAATTTTCTTTGAGCTTGTTTAGTTACAGTTTTAAAATATATGATTTAGATTATTAAAATTTCCTCGAACAAAATTCTTCTCCGGTTACAAAAAAAGAATTTTAACAGATTGTACTGAAAGTAATTTAACCGTCTGGAAGAGTAGAATTTGGTAAAACAAATCAGCATTATAGAGATATAAAAAGCATTGCATCAATCTGGTGCTTTTTAATTGTTCACTAGAAAATCACATTATTTTTTTGTCTATCCAAAATAAATTCTACGTTAATTTAATAGCAGTATTATACTGAAGCAAAGAAACGAGGAACCAGTTTACCAAACCCCTTAGCGCACTTCTTGTTCTTGATTTTACATAAATAAATGTTCATAAAATGCATTAAAATAATGTGAAGAGAAGACTGTATGTATGCACACGCACACATGGTATACTTTTAATGGCATGGGTGATCCTTTGTGTTACGAAATGATTATGTAGATTTTTGCTATTATATGGCCTTTGAATCCGATTGGCAGTTAATTTTAATGTGAGAATTTGTTATTATTGTAATAATCAGAGTCAGATTAGTGGTGTTGTAAATAAAAGCTAGATCATTAATAGGAGGACAAAAATTTTTCCTTTTTTCATTTTACTTTATCGGTTAAATGATTAATTTGATGAGTTTAAAACAATGAATATTTGTCTCTTCTATACGAGCATAGATATTAATTTCATTTTTTTTTCTCTATAATATTACAGTCGATTTAAAAATAAGAATCGATTATCTTTCAATCACGGATTGAAAGATTTAAAGGTAGATGTTCACGATCGCTATGGAAGTAGGCTGTAATAAACATTATTATAAATACGTATTTATAAATTTAGTTTACTTTTAAGTATGTTATAATCAACTCTGAAGTCAATTTGGTTTTTATATATATATATTTCTTGCACTGTAACAAACTTTAGAAAATACAAGAAGGCCTACAAAAATTGTAGTTATGCATTAGGAGCCAGTTATTTTCCATATTTAATACACACATATTATTATTCTATAATAAAATCACAAAAAAGAAAAAGTTCAAATTGACCAAAATGATTAAAACTTTAAAAAAACTAATAGGGTTCTGTTTCTACTAGGTTTATATACTATTTTACCAAGTTTCATGAAAATCGGTTAAAATTGCGCTCATTAGAACTAAAAAAAGACTCTGAAAATGTACACAAAAACCCCGTTTTTTGGCTCTAACACCGGTTTTTATGAACCGATTCGCTTGAAAATCAATAGGGCTCTATTCCCAATATGATATATCACCCCACCAAGTTTCGTAAAAATCGGTTAATATTTTTATTTGGTAGAACGGAAAAAACGTCTTGTTCATACGTATGGATATAAACATCGCAAAAACGTGTTCAGGAGACCCCAAAATATAAAGAAACGTTGGTCTCTCCTCCTCCGACACTCTCTTAAAAAATTCTGACCAGGCACAGAAGCGATTTTTACAAATTCTTTGGAAATCCGCTTATAAACTTTTCCTTAACAAGTTTATGTAGGTACGTATCAAAAAAGTTCAATATATAATCAATTAGTTCATAATCGGGTAAAATATGTCATAAAACATGGACCGTATCTTTAAAGATTAAGCTGCTAATCGTAGATAATTTTAAGAATAATCCGTTTAAAACCGATAAAACAAGTTTAGTTACTGGAAAATGTAAACCATTTTATCAACTCTGAAGACATTACAACAGTATCATAACAGTTAAACTGTATAATGTGACCATTTCAAAATAAAATAAAGCATTTTTATACGTACTGGGTGGGATATAATCTGGATGGGATTTAAATAACTTCAAATAAAATCAAGATATCCGTAGTGTTCTTCAGTTTTTGGAAGAATTATAGTGGAGTTTCAGAAGAGTTAGATGAAAAAAATATCTAATTATTGCTTTCAAAAATGCTTTAAATGATAGAGATGTGTAATTCAGTTTGAATAAAAGTATCATTCACAAGTGATGTAACACATTATTGAAAGCATGATTTTATACTGCATACATATTTTTAATTGATTTTAATTTCGTTCAAAGATTTTAACCATTTTCTGGATTTTCTGATATTTAAAACAGAATACTCACATTACAGAAATGAAATAAATAAATTAATAAATTAAATTAATAGATTAAATAATTAAATTAATAAATGTTTTCTAATATATAATATTTTAAATTGATTTATTAGTTGATACGTAAAAAAAAATATTATTACATAAAAATTCAATGTCGTAGTAATATAAACACAGTTTTATTGCGTTGAGTCAGTTTTTTTTCAATGAAATTAGGTATTATGATGTAATTATGTATTAAAATTTTATAAATTCTAGTAATAAAATATAATTCTTATTTTATTAGTTGTGCATTATTTTTATCACACAGTTTATAATAATGATTTAAGTAAGATATTAATGCGAACAATAATAATAAGATGTCAAATTAGTTCCATGACGTTGAACATGAGAAAAAATGAATAACAAATAATTTCTAACAGGATTTACGAGATGGTGTTTCGTCATTATATAGCAATCAATACGTTTATGGCTCTGGATAATCGAATAAACTTTTCTTATTTAGAAACATAAATAAGCATTCCTATTGGTTCAGTAGGATATTTGTCTTCCTCATCATAAGAATATGGATACAGGGATTCAGGGATACAAGGATAATTAATACAATTTTTAATCGTTATAAAATAATTAATAAATGTAATTAGTTCACACCTTAACTACATTGAAGTGAATCGGGTTCCTAAAATAGCTAAATTTTAATTTTGATCTGTAACCCTTACTTGTCTTGGAAAAGAAATATAACTTTTACCTCCACTGTAATATGTTTCCTTTAAGCTGTTCAAAATATTTTGTAAAAAGTTAAAGCAATTATTAAAAGAGAAAAGATTAGAATATTTTTTTAAGATTATCCGTTTGAGGTTTAAATTTATTCCAAATGTTTTGATAAAACAAGAAGAAATATCTGAGTTCATATTTTAGTCGGAAATTTGTTTGGATAGATTAAAAAGAGAAAGGAAAAAATCGGATAAACTGGATAAAAATATCAATTGATGTCATTGGGTTATTTATTAGAAATTGCTTTATTTATTAGAAGTTGATACCTGTCAGTCCTCTTTTAATTTAACCACCTTAAATACAAACATAAAATTCCAAACTTAGTATAAACTTAAACGATAACTTTCCAAAAATATACGTAAAAAATAATACAATAAAGATACTTTTAGATAAAAAAAGTTCTTGAAATCATGAATAAAACTGAAAATTTTATCTTTGGCTTTGAAAAGACTACATTCGTTAGCAAATTCAAAAAGTAACTTATTAATTAATAAAATAACTTATGCTATAAGTAATGCTGCATATATATTTATGATATTTTTTTCTTATTTAATGAGATTCAATACGTCTGCAAATTCTAGAAATATTAAAAAACAAAAATAATTTTAATAATATTAAAAAAATAACATAAAATTACTGAACTTGACTTGCAAAAAGATTAAAGTAATATTAATTGCAAATAATAAGTAGTCTAAAAAGTACTGAGCCTCTTCCGCACGAGATAGCGTTAGTGTATTCTGTCAAAAGTCGAGGAAGACCGGCATGTAAGCAGTCATGACACCGCCAATGACCTAAAAATCCACCTCCAAATAGTGTTAAAACATTTTGAGGAAGTTGGCTACAAAAAGAAGTTGACGTTTAGGTTCCACATGATCTGACACAGAAATGTTTACTCAATCGAATTTTTATCTACAAATCTGAAACTTAATGAAATCGAGCCGTTTATGAAGCGGTTGATCGCACATGTTGAAAAGTGGATAACCTACGACGAAAATGTGCGAAAAAAGTCCTGGTCGATGCGAGAAGCTCTACAGTCTGTAGCAAAGCCCACAGTGACGCCCAGGAACGTTATGCTGTGCGTTTGGTGAGATTGGAAGGGCATCATGCATCACGAGTTCCTGCCACCAGGCAGAATAGTAAACTCAGACCTGTGCTGTCGATAGTTAGGCCTGACAATTGCGACATGAACTGGTCAACAGAAAGGGTGTCGCATATCAAGCTGACAACGCCAGACCGCATAAATCTTTAACGACCTGTCAGAAATTGAGAGAACATGACCGGGAGGTTTTAATGCATCCACCGTATAGCTCGGACCTAGCACCGTCAGACTATCAGTTGTTTCCGTCTCTACAGAACTCCCTGATTGCAGAGTTTACAGATTACTTCAGTAAGAAGTAAGTAACTCTGTTACCGTACGAATATGAAAAGAGAACTGATTCAGTATACTGTATGGGCAGATTAAAGGAAACCATAGTTAAACCTTAATAAAAATGCTACTAATTTTAAAGTAAAAAGTAATAATACAAGTGATTTAAACAAAAATATTATTATTATTAAAAAAAAAAGAACAATATAAAAAGATTCAAGATTACTAAATAAATAAAATAAGCAAAAGAAAAAACACAATTTAGAAAGCGTTAATTGAAGTTAAGTACATAATGTTTGTACACTTTATACTAAGATACATAAAGTTAAGACGAATTTTTAAAATTGGTATTATTTAAAAACAAATTCAGGAATAGTACATTTTCTGTAAAAGAAAGATTTTTAAATTTTATTTTAAATTAATTGGTAGGAAGATATCTTAAATAGAACGGTAATTTATTAAAAAATGGCAACGAAATCATAAGGACATTCTTCTTAGGCTGAAATATAATGATGTTTTGCGAAAATAATTCTGTATTCTACTTTAATAGAGATCCAACGATACGGATGTGATTATTCATACACGTATTTCGTAATTAGTTAATTTATTTCTCACTGTAGAATTTTATTTATCCATAGAAAGCAGTATCTAGTCATATTTTTTATAATTCTTTAAAAAATAATAGTTCAAATTTGGGTATTTTTTAATATTTAACTTATTTAATATATTAATTGCCACTGAATCTATTAATTTAATATGTTGCTAAAATATTTTGTTCTACGTTAGGATCGTTGTGGTAAATATTCCGGTGTACTGGTCTTTATGAATGATATATTTTATGTAAACATATATATTAAGTAAATATTTGAATAAAAAATATCAAAACCATAAAAAAAAATTAAAAACAGAAATATTTGAATGGCTGTTTACTTGAATTGATTATTTAGGTGATTTTAATAAGTTCATAAAGCAATTTATTAATTTATGTAACAAATAAAATGCATACTTGGCTGTTATACGTAAGTAGTTCTATACGCAACGTCGAAGCAATGTATTCGTTTTGTGTGAGCTCCGCAATATGGAATTTTAGAATTTGTATATTATTTTATACCAATATTTTTGTTTGTTATGTAGATTGTATAAATGTTTGTTGTTTGTGTTTTTCGTCCCGTTTCCTGGTATATTTTTATTTTTTAGTTATTTATAAATTTTGTTGCTTGGGTAGCCAATAGGCTATATAGGCCATATTTTTAGGTGTGAAGTTTATTCATTTAGACTAACCTCCTGGGTTGGTAATTTATCAGGACTGCCTCCCTGGCCCTTGTTTATTGTTTAACATAATTAATTTAATTATTATTAGTATAATTATTAAATTATTTTATTTTATTATTACAAATATTTTATTATTTATTTTATTTTTCTTTAGATTTATTTAGTTTATTTTCAAAATAGCTGTTTGTTTAAAACAGCTGTTAATTTGCCGATATTTTGTTTATTTTTATAGAGGTCTGCCATTGGTCGGATGTTGTTAGTAAACAAACATCGTTTTATTTATTGGTAATTGTATTTTTAGTGTTTGTTTCTCTTTTAGTTTTTTTATTAGTGTTTTGGAGTTTTTGTGTTAATATCATGTCCAAGCAGGAAGGCAGACGACAGCCATATGCGAAGTAAATCATTCAAGCGAAGTAAATCCAACTAAGCCGTTGCTAAGGAGCGGTTCGATGATTCGTCTTTTCTTCTGGAGAGGAGGAGCCGCAGGCTGGGACGTCAGGAATGTCTGTACGGACTGACAGGAGTGTTTATATCCAATATTTTGAGAGAATGGCTGGGAGTGTCGGAAGTTCAATTGTGCTCACTAGGGTATTTAATTAACGCTTTGATGAGTTGTTAAATACCCTTTGATTGTAGTGAACTCTAGGACTGCTCGAGGAAAAAATCATTCCTGAATTAAAGGATTTTAAGCCATGACTGCCCTGGCAGAGGGGTATGAGCGGTTAACTACTAAGCTGGCTGAGACTCGGGAGGTTGTGATGAGGGAGACAGTTCCTGTTTCGGTCCCGGCTCAACAGCCGGTTATAATTCCTCAGCGTAAACGTTACGCAGATACTTTAAAGTATCTGCGTAACGTCTGTATCTGGTTGGATGTTGTTCTGTTATAGCACACATACATTGTATCTGGTGAACTGCCAGGTTTTTCTCGTTGGAAGAGGTTTTATTTTGGTTCAGATAGTATGTCCGCCGTTTTGTACAAAAGAGAAGTTGATTGCGTATTCATTCGAGAGCTCTCAAATAATTATCACGTTGTGGTCCGTGTGGATGTTCTGAACTTGCATCTGTATGTTATAAGTTCATATTTTCAATTTAGAGATCCTGCTGATTGTCATCTTGAGTTCTGGGATAATATCCATCGATTCTCTGGTACTAGTTCAATCCTTATTGGTGTGGATGTGAACGCTAAGTCTTTTTTTGCGGCGTTGCAATCATCGGTTTCACCGATGATGGCGGTAAATAAATAGAGGGCTTCTTAGCCCAGCACGATCTTCAGGTATTTAATGTACCTGGGGAGTTGCCTACCAACGCAGGTAATGTAGATGGGCGACAGTTGTTTGGAGAAATGAACATCGATGTTACCGTTGTTAGGTATATCCCTGCCAATGTTTGTAACTGGAAGGTAGTTGATGATTGCTCAAGCGATCATCGATTGATTCTAATCTGAATTATCAGATTTGAAACGGGCTGTCAGTCGTTTGCGGAGAGCGTCTCAACGTGAGAGAGATCCGGAACGGCGGTCAGTTCTTGTAACTGAATATAGAGATCATAGATCTCAATATTTTTACAAAATTTGGGCGGCATGAATTGTTACTTTGTCGTATAGGCCCTTGACGTTGCTGCCGGTTATTGGTAAGAACTTCGAAAAGCTTCGGTACCTGCGTATAAATGGCAGGCTGATCTCACAAACCTTATTGATGGAAAATCAGTAGGGGTTTCGTCCCAGAAAGGGTACCGAGGACGCCATACTTCGCGTGATGAATGTGGTAAGAGTTATCTCATTAAAGCCCATCAGGGCTAGGAACGAGGGGGGCTGGTGTGGCGACCGGAATCGTTACAAGGCGGGTATCTTCCTCTACAGGGGTTGGGATGTGGTAAGAGTTAGCGAGAAGGAATATGTCCTGGATATCTCCGGTGCATTTAATAACCTGCGGTGGCCTTCTGCCATTTATCAATTACGAAAGACACAATGCATTGATGGTGATAGTGAACAAAGTTACGTCAGACATCGCGATGTGCTGTTCCGTGAGGGCGGGCATGAGTAGGCAAGATGCTGTTGAAGGGTTGTCCTCAGGGCAGCTTGTTGGGACCATTGTTGTGGGTAGTGGCGTTTGATTTCCTTCGGCAGCTGAGATTGCCTGGCGTGTGTCTCATCATGGCTTATACCGACGATGGGCTCCTGCTGGTCGAAAGAAGTTTGCGGAAGGAGGTTGAGTTCCGAGCCACCCAGCCATGCAGGATATTTGAGTTGTTGGGGTCATCGATATAAGATGATATTTAGCTGGGAGAAGACCACGATAACGCTTCTTAAAGGTCGTTTGGCAGTGAGGCGTCAGGTTCGTGTTTCAATGTTAGTCCTTCGTATTAAAAATGTTCAAGTTCAAAAGTACCTCGGGGTGTATCTTAACGAGAAATTGCAGTTCAAAAAGCACCTTTATTACTTCGCGGAGAAGGTCTATCGTTCCTTCTTTGGTATTCGACGAGTGGTCAATCCTGATTGGAGTCTTAATTTTAAGACTATGAGCATACTATATAACGGCGTGTGCGAGGTAATTTTGCAATATGCGGCACCTGTTTGGGCGGATAGGCTAAAATTTAAAAGCTATCGGGATATATTATTAAGAGCTGAACGCCTTATATTATTAATAGTAACGGAAGGTTACCGTACTATTTCACGGGAGGCAATCTAGGTGATTGCAGGCGTGAAACTGATAGATTTAATTGCGTCAGAAAAGCAGCAGCGTTATGTTGCTAAGAAGTCAGGTGAATTAACTTAAGAAAAAAATTCGCAACATAGAACGGCATGGTGATGATTTATGGCAGGTCAGATGGAATGAGGCAGCGCGTGGGCGTTATACGCATGATCTCTTCCCAGACGTTGTTGATTTGCAGAGGGCCCCTTGGGTCCACCCTAACAACTATGTGACGCAATTTCTTTCTTTAGTGAGGCTAAAATTTAAAAGCTATCGGGATATATTATTAAGAGCTGAACGCCTTATATTATTAATAGTAACGGAAGGTTACCGTACTATTTCACGGGAGGCAATCTAGGTGATTGCAGGCGTGAAACTGATAGATTTAATTGCGTCAGAAAAGCAGCAGCGTTATGTTGCTAAGAAGTCAGGTGAATTAACTTAAGAAAAAAATTCGCAACATAGAACGGCATGGTGATGATTTATGGCAGGTCAGATGGAATGAGGCAGCGCGTGGGCGTTATACGCATGATCTCTTCCCAGACGTTGTTGATTTGCAGAGGGCCCCTTGGGTCCACCCTAACAACTATGTGACGCAATTTCTTTCTGGTCATGACGCCTTCTGAGACAGACTCCAGCGATTTGGCCTGATGGATTCAGGCGTGTGTCCAGATTGCGAACAACGAAATGACGCGTACCATGCAATTTACGAATGCGTGAAATACGAAATTCTGTGCTCGGAAACTATTTTTCGGCTCGTCGTTATCGGGTCAACATTAAATCTCCGTGAGAATTGGAAAGCCCGGGCCGAATGGGTAATTGTTGAACATTTCATCGGGTACCTAGCAAGAGAACGGATTGCCGAAGAAATTTAGGGTACGCCTGGTCTTTTCTGTGTCGTGGTTTTGTTGTTCTTGAGTTATGAGATTTGAAGTTTTTGTACTGTTTTGTTTATTTATTTTTATTTCTAAGTTCATTTTTATTTTTTTTTTGTGTTATGTTATGGTTGCGTATTGATTTAACTTCTAACCTATCGGGTAGGTAGTTGAGTTTTTAATTTCAGTTCCTTGATGTCATTCAGTCTTGTTAAAGACTCGACATAGGTGTGTTTTGTTTTTACTAGTTCATTTCCCAGTTGAACACCGATAGGAATATCAGATGTTGTATTCCTGCCTGAGGCAAGATTAAGGATAAGAGATGCGTTTTGCTGGAGTTCTGAAGATGACCTCCGGTAAAGCCCATAAGTGCTACGTACGGAGAGGGTGGCGTGGCGACCGGAACTACCACATGGAAGGTGTCTTCCCCTACGGGGTCAGGATGTTATACGTAAGTAACCTACAATCAGGAAGCAATTACTATTACTACTACTAGTAATAAAAATTTGTAGTACTTTCAGTCCAAAAACTCCAAAATATTGATTGTGAAATTCTGTGAGTACGTATATACGTAATGACGTAACGTTCGCTCAAAAATCTCATATATGAATTAACTTAGAAAAAAGTTAGAGGAGTAAATTATCTAAGGGCAATATTATTAATAAAAACCGGATAAAGGTTCAGGCAGGGGAGAGATTAAAGTGGTGTTATATATTTCGAAATGGGCTGAATATTCCAAGAATTTGAAGTATATTCTTCATTTGAAGTAGACATCAGGTTTTGTGAATTGTTACATGAAAATAAAGGACTTCTGAGGACATATTTAATAGAATACTTGTTTATTAGAGAAACATATAATGATATTATTTTCTTTCCTTAACGAGAGATAAATATAATAAGTTGTAAGGTTACAATTAATGTTCAAGTTTAAGATAATTTAATTTTTAAATTTACAAAATCGTTGTGAAAGTTTGACAAAGTTGTCCGCTATTTTTTTACTTATGGTGAAATTTCAGTCGTTCTGGCAGCCAAATATAGTGTATAATTTCATTTTCACCAAGCATCGTGTTGAAAATTAAATTTAACGATCAACAGTGCTGGACAACACCTACATTAATACAGTTAAAAGTCATTACGTATTCATGCCAAAATTACAATCAGGATATATAACCGTAGAATGTAGTGGAGCTGTTTATTCAAATAATAATAATAATTATTATTTTTAATGGTAAAAACAAGAAAAAGTATTCAGACATTATACACGGTAGAGACCGAGAGTGAAATAGTACAAGCAATTTATTTTTTTATATATTGCTAATAAAAAGATAAAAATTTATGGAAAAATTATTCACAAATATTTATACATACATATAAGAAATTTTTCGGTCTAAGTTTTATTTACGGCGTTTAATAGTAATGAAAATTAAAAACTTATCGATTTTATTTTATTTTTTTATCTTCTTGATCGATATTGAAAACGAATCGACCAATTTTTAATTAAATTAAAATATCTTAACGTGATTTTACCTCAACTCAAATATTTAATTCTACGTTATCTATTTTCTTAATAGCTACAAAAAAAAATTTGAGATTATCAGAGTAAGTTTTCCATATTTTTCTTTCATTGAGAATTCATATTAAAGAAAAATTTATGAGAGAACAATACACAATGAAAAATTTATAGTCTTTTATTTAAAGGGTTCTGTAAAATTTTGAGCGACGGCTTTGTCGGTTAAGTGATAATAGAATAGCAAAAAAACAACAATAATAATAATATATTCATTAAATATCTCAAAAGTTAAAAAAAATATTTCCATTGATGGTTAAACACTGAATGAATTAGGATTTTTTTAAAAAAATGAAGGTGTCATAGTAAACAAAAAAATCGCTATTATGAGATGTGAGTATTATCAGTTTATATGTACTTTCTCGAGGAAATAAGTAATACTCGTAAAAATAAAGCGCAAACTTACAGATCTAGAGTAAGTAGTGTCGGCACTACTAATAGTACATAGAGAGGAGAGTACTGTGACAGAACGTCGCGTCGTAAGTAACAAGAAGCCAGTCTACGATCCAGTAATTCATCACCACCCTGCGCATAAACTGATTTTTCTAAACTTTGATAAGTTTAATTTAATAAATTAAACAATTTACCTTCTAAGCTAGCTACTTTTTTTGAAGCGCTTTCGTTGTACGCTGTTACTTTTTTTCAGTAATCACATAAAATACATGATCTTTTATTTTAAAAATCGTTCGTATTAATTATTAATTTAGTAGTATTTTGCGCTACGAAGACGCAGGGACAAAACGAATAAAAAACGTACACTTCCGTTATAAATATTTTCAAAATCCTTGAATTTATTTAGCATATGCTGTTAGAATGTATATTCATATATTTATTTTAATATAAATTAACTATTTGCTTGGAAGTATTAGGGATTTTTCTACTGATTTTTTAAAATTTACGTAGGTGTAAACTACTTACAAGACATATTTTGTGGTATGGAATTTACTTTTAGAAGTAATAAACAAAACCTTGAAAATAAATTTGGAACATTTATTCCAGTGAAATTTTGAGTAAATAAAAGTCTATAAGTAAATAAAGGGTTTCTTAATATTTTTTTCCTTAGCTTGCACATAAAAGATTAAACGAGATAATATTTATTTTAGCATATTTTTTAAACGTTTATCAGATTTGCGGTTTTTTGTGACAAAAATTATTTAAAAAAGTTTTCAGTGTAAATTTTTTTTACAGAATTATTAAATAGCCTAAATAAAAGTAGACAAAATAGATTATTAATAATTTGGATCAGGGTTTAGTAGAAGTTGTTTTTAATTTTGATCAGAGGGTGATGTAATTTTAGAAAATAAAAGGTTGTAGAAAAACATTTTGAAAGTTGAACTTAGTATCTGTTAGATTTTAATATAAATTTAATTTTAATTTAAGAATTAATTGCCTATTTTTTGTAAAACGTTTTTTCAACCCGGCTACAGCTCTGTTGGTTCTGCAGCAGCATAGCTATAAAGAGAAAATATAGCGACCCGTCAAAATTTTGGGTGGAGGGGTTTTGTATATCGACTCCTTCAGGACCCCTTAGTCAAAAAAGTACAAAAGATTTACAGAAATTTCCGGAAGATGTATGTATGTAGTTACTTACATGAGTGAGCCTGTATTTTGATTAATATTTCCGGACGGGCTCAAACATTTCAATATATAAGGCATTGTGGCATTAGATTTTTTGTAAAAATTAAAAAAACGGTGGGAGTGTTTTCCCCGTTTTAATTTTTTTTACTTTTTGCATAGAGGTCATAGAAAATTAAACAGTAGTAAGATGAAAGTACTTATTACAAAATTCTAAAGTTTTAAGTTAATCAGATTTAGTGATGGGTGTTAGTCAAAACATTATTTCTAAACAGTTCTCGCCTCATATCTCGAAAATCCATTGATGAAAAAAATTGAAATTGGATTCAAATTTTTGGCTATTTCAGTATTTAAGCGGCTAGATAATATGAACTGTCCAAATAGCTGATTGAGAAGAAGGCGTACATTAACCCTAAATCGGTGTTAAAAATTATTTTCCACCATTACATGAGAATTTACTTCTGCCCATGTATGCTCATTGCTAAGTTGTTGAAGCCATCTCTAGTGACATTCATCTCGTCGGTAAACAAAACATATTTTTAGAGTTGTCGAACTGCATTTCACCAGTTGCAAAACTTGAAGCGAAGCAGACTGTCACCTGGATGTAGATGTTGAGTTGACTTATTATGATAAGGATAAAAATCGTTTTGTTTAAATGTCCCCAAATCACCGAATGCGAAACTCCGATCCGCATAAAAAGACGTCGTGTACTGACACCTGGACTGCGCTGACTGCATCGATAATAATTCACAGAAAAACTTCGCTTAGGACAGCACAGTTCACAGAACCCGATATACTTAATGCATCTTACAGAATGTATTAAACACTAATTCAGTAATGCGCATAGTTGATCAACTGTTTTTATTTTATTGCCAACTTTGAAATAATAATTTATTATATTTCAAATACTTTATTGTATTTCTGACATTGATAAAAAAATTTATTTAATTTTATGTTACAATTACTGTTTAATTTCCAATTTTGTTTTCTTATTTTTTAACAGCAATTTTTAACAGAAAATTTTGTGTTTACAAATTTTTCACATCACCGAAAAAGAATTTGGTTTTTATTTACATTAAATAAGTGCTTTTCTGACAAATGTAGTACTGTAATGTTTCCAAATAAAATTTCGAATATTTAAATTTTTTTTGCTTCATTCACCTTATTTTATAAGATTTTATTTAAAATTAAATTCTCTACAAGTTTTGTTTAAAAGGTTTATGTATTTATTACCCATTTAACAAAGTTAATGTACGTCAAACAAAAAAAAAAAAAACAGGGTTTTTTATCCCATTTTATTGAATTTCACCCCAAATTTCTCAAAAACTGTTGCAGATACGGTTATGAAACCTATTTTATTCGATTTTTCAGGTCAAATACCAAAATAAATAACTAATTTTGTTTTTTTAATTACTGTTATAAAAATTTCACAACGACCTCATTTCACTAGGGTAGCTGAAATCCAAGCGAAGTCTTTCACTAGTCGTAACTCGCGAAGGAAGAATTTTAGGACATACGTTTATGTGAACTTTTTCCATTATTTTCACCAGTAGAATAGGTTATGAAAGGTCGGGAAAAATCCGTGATATACTGTATATATTCCAGCTTCGGCCTAATTTTTGACCCCCCCATCGGACAAAGAAGCATCGTTTCTTTTTTCGAAGCATTCGTTTCTTTTTTTATTTTTGTAAACAAAATTTTACTTTATTGAAGTAAATAATTACTCCGATAAATTAAAGCCTTAAAAAATAAGGAGGAATGAATAGGATCTATACTTAAAACATATATATTTTTTTAATTTAATCTTTAAAATTTAAATTCCAACTATATCGAGTATTAATTTAGATGACATCGTAGTTTTTTAAAAAAGGGAGTTCCATTAGACCCGGCAAAGAATTTCTTATAATCTCTGATTTATATCTTTTTTTCAAAATGTGGCGAATTATTTAAACTAATTAGATTGCTATCAAGCAAGGGGGTCGAACGAAACGAAATTTTTTTAAGCAAGTATGTAATTTTGATGATAAAAACGGTAATTTAGTCAAGGTGATCAACTGAGACCCAACATTTTTTATTAATAATTTTTTTTTTTTAAATTACACTTTTAATACTGTATAATTTTTATTGTAAAACTCCCATATGATGAAGGAAGTCAAATCAAAACCGAATTTTTTTACTGAATATTTTGATGTTTTTTACAATTGTGGGTGAAATCTTCTTCCTTTGTCCTGTCAGATAAATCGATATCTTTACTATTTATAACGATTAAAATTATTTATAACATATTTAATAATATTCCTAAATTTATTTTAATTTGTTCTATTTTATCTAAGTAATAAAATTAACTTCATTGCACATAATATTGTTTGATTTTTTCATTCCTAAAAGCCGAATAAAAATAATGTAAATTTTCATTTAAAATTAAATAAATATTACTTAACATGTTAATTTCAAGGTAGTATTTTCTTTTAGAAATTTTTTCAAACATAAGGGACAGCAGTAGGAAAGTTTTGCAATCCTTTACTGGTTTTTTAAAAAAATACTTATAAGTACAATAAATTCATTATCAATGTAATTATCACTAGATATACTGACCTTTAATAATTCACTGACATAAGTGATGTCTACTCCATTTATTTTTATTCTTACCTCAATAAGGTAACTTAAAAATGATAAAAAAATAATAAATAAAAAAATGAAATAAAATACAAATTTCTCTGTCTTAAGAATTAGTGCTATGCTGTAAGCAATTTTTGCTTATCCTACAGCAGTTATTTCATCTTTCATTTTCATATTTACATTTTAAAATAAATTTAATAATCTGTTTAATAATGCAGTAATTTTACATATAAATGAAATACTCAAAAGTCCAATAAATCGTAATTTATTCATTAAACGAGTGCGAACGTCATAAGTTTTAAAGCTAAGCTTCATGTATAAATAGTTTGAAAAAAAACATTTTTTAACATCGCAAATATAACCTGTTTTTAATCCTAAGCCTTGTGAGTGTTTGACCTTATAGGTGATACGAATCATAGTGATTAGTTGGATGATAGTAAAAATTGTTTGTTGTACAATATAATATAGAGTTATGTTTACATGTTTCATTAGTAAATATATATATAAAATGATTACTATCGTTTCTGTTAATTTTTTTTTATTCCAATTTTTTATCACTTTTTAACCTAATTTAAATCTAATTCCATGAAAAATTATTTAAAAAATTATAAAGATATATCTTTTCAACCTACAAAAATAAAATCATTGCAATTTTTTTCATCATTATAATTCATACAAGTTTGTAGTAAAATTTGTCCCTCCATTAAAGATCTTTTCCCTCTCCACCTAAATGATATTTAATTCTGTTAAGAATTGTAATTTTTTTTGGATACATAAAGTTACTGTGAAATCTGTGTGTGTGTGTGTGTGTGTGTGTGTGTGTGTGTGTCTGTGCGCCCGCGTGTGTTTTAAATTTACACATTTAATTCATAACGTAAACTCGTTTATATTTGCACTGGTGTATAAATAATATTGAGAACGAAAAATGTCAAATCTGTCAGAAATTTCAACCGAGGACTTCACAGATGAAAAATTGAGGCGCTAACACTGTGTTATTGGTTAAAAATGTTACAGTACGAAAGGAATGTTGTTTGGAAAGAATAATAATTTTCAAATAATCGTATAGTTTCTATATATAAACGGTTTAAATATTATTTTTTTATTGAGGCCTTTTACGAAGTGTTTTTTATGTATTTAATTAACCTTGAATTTATAGTTCGTTTACAATCATGAAAAAAAGTCACAATAATAATTTTACGTTTTAGTGCTTTTGTAAACTACTACAACATAATTTTCATTCACTGTTTAAATTTTTATCAATTAAAATTCAATGCATATTTATTATTTTACTTTACAGTCACTTATTACTACCGTAACCACGTACACAAATAAAGATAGAATACGTGTTTTATAATTCTTTATTTTATTAATAAAAAATAATTTTTTGTATTTCATATGCTAAACCAGCCAAAAAAATAATCTCCACTATTCATGCTAGATGTACGTCAATTTTCATATTAGGTATAACAAGCCAAAACGTTTAATTAATATACATATTGATGATGAAAATAAAAATTTCAATTATATTATATTATTCTTAAATTTACAATATTTATGTTTTAAAAAGAGGTAAATATTAAAAAATTAAAAACACAACTGTCTAACAAAAAGCATTGCTGAGAACATTTTTCTTTAGTATAAGATAATTAAAGAGCGTGCGGATGACTATTTTGTATGTAGTATTTGTATATAGTATAATTTCTTTTCAAAGTTTTTACATTTATATATATATAGCCTATGACACTCCCGGTAACGTAAGGATTCCAACGCAGGATACATCTAAATCGGTTCAACCGTTGAGATGCTACGGTGTAACAAACATATATACACCTTAAATACATTACAATCTTTTTTGGGCAGTCTTGTAATAAGGTCCATTTCTTCTGAATATATAAGTTAATTTTTGTTCAGCTTTGGTTCCTTTGTGATTCAATATTATACTAGCAAATACACCGTTTGAATTTTGAAAATCGGAAGACAGATTGAACCGATATTACAAGAGCACCACATTGCAACTCTCTAAATAGTGCCCCAGGGGCACCCTGTTTGTTACGAGTTGATGGTAATGATCTGTCTAGCCTCGCACGAGGTACTCGTCTCATCTCATCACTCTAGCCTTACACGTAGTCCCCACGGGAAGCCCATTATTATTAAACAGAATTTTTTTTAAACCTATTTAACAGCATTTTATTTAATTAACATAAATTTAATGCTATTATTTTTTAAATATTATTCATTCGAATCATTCAGTTCAAACCCAGCTCACACATTGATAGAGGCTCACGGTTAACAGTTAATTAATTCAATTCATTAAAGTTTGTGCTTCAACCGGAAAATCGCCACTACTACCTATACATATTGTCGCGTTTCGCGGCTCGATCAGAACATTGACATAGGTTATTGAAAGATTGACAGTTGAAAATGTTTATATAATTACAATTTATTAGTTAAAGAACATAAGTAAAACAAGACAAATCAATAATAATGACAATAGTAACAATAGTAATAATAATAATAATAATAATAATAATAATCAGTGATTACACACAAAACAGAATTTAAAGTAATGGTCAGGATTTATTCACAGGTAAACAAATGACGTAAATCAGAATTCAGTCCCACTGACAAAAGACATTAGCATGACTGCTAGTATTAATACTTTTAACAACTAGTCTTGTATTAACAACAATAGAATAGTAGATAAGAAAGGTAAAAAGTTCTTTTACTGCAAATACCTTTGCTGTTCACAAATAAAACTACCCTAACAGTTTATGAATGAAATTTAGTACATTATCTCTTTCACTTATAGTCTAACAATAACTGACCGAACGATTTCTTGTTTTCATGTACTGGAATTACTTGTAACGTCACCATAACCGCGCCAAACTTAGTTCACTAAAAATTCGCTTCTGCACTGACCTCCTCGCAGAATACTCTCGTTGACTGACATTCATAGACTCACATCTCGGAGGCTGACATCGTAACGTCTCGGTTACGCTGATTCGCAGAACTAATTTCACTTGGTCTTCCCCGGAATATTT
The DNA here is from genome assembly GCF_047948215.1 of Lycorma delicatula. Taxonomy (NCBI): domain Eukaryota; kingdom Metazoa; phylum Arthropoda; class Insecta; order Hemiptera; family Fulgoridae; genus Lycorma; species Lycorma delicatula. The sequence goes on from NC_134458.1 coordinate 44,361,682, forward strand.
ATACTCCTATCCTAATTACCAGCCGGACCGGACCTAACTCGAAGCGTGACAATGATCGTCCCCCTCACACGTTCCCATGAAATTCCTACCCTGGTCCGGTAACTCTTCTCACGGAACAAACATTTGTTTAGGTGTGTCAATGGGGACAGTAAAGGGTTTCTTTTATCCCCTTTCTGGATCCATCTCATTATTATATTTTCTTCTTAATTGGTAGGAATCCGTTACACAGGTTCGTTATACCGGTTTTGTTACAGTATATAATACTCCAGGTAACATAAGGATTCCAATCCGGGGTCATATATCTAAATCGGTTCGGCCGTTGAGTTGCTACAGTGGAACAGACATACATCCTAAATACATAACACTTCATTTTGAGCAGCCGTGTAATAAACTGATTTTTATGGATTTCAATAGTGATTAGGCTGCTACCTTAAATAAAAGGTGCCAGTCATTTAAAGATAAAAATTACTGAAAGCTAACATATAATTTTAACTGCATTATCATTTTTAAATATCATATACAAGTATCATACAGGGTTTAATAATAATTGTCTTATAATAATAATATAAATTTCATAATCTAAAAGGAATAATATTAATTGTTACTTAAATAACTATTACTATTTGAAAAATCTGTAACAATTTGAAAATAGTTAATCCAAAAAAAAAATGTTCACAACTGGACGGGATCAAAAAGACGATTAGTTGTATTCTTTTTATTTATTTTATTAAGTACAATAATTGAAAGGGCATATTATATATATTATAGTTATTTTTCTAGTTACGCATGTGGTTAAATTTGGTTACGGTTATAAAGTAATTGTAAAAGAGAAATTGAAGAAGAATTTTAACACTGATGAATGTAGCACTAATGATGTAACACTACTAGAAAAGTAAGAAATTAAACGAATAAAAAAGGTAACATGCGTGATAGGATCAGTTTTTCAAGGTATTGAATACATAAAAATTACTCTTAACCATAACACCAATCACTGAGTTGAGCACACCTGCATGCGTTTTAGCTAGAACTCATCTTAATATGAATTAGTGTTCTACAGTGACCTTCTCTTATTATTAATGTCATTATTTTTATTAATGACTTCATTCGTAGAAATTATAAATTAAGATAATGGAACTAGTAAAAGGTTTTGATGAACTCTTAAAACAAAATACAGTAAAATTATGTTGTTTAATCATCATAGTCGATGTTTTTATTTAAAAAGAAAATACGATTTAAACCTTACACAAGAGATATAGCCGAAGTCAACTTTTAGCGTTAAAATTTTACTTACTTTTAAAATAAAACACTTTTTTAAAAATTCAAAAGATTTTAACTGTGTTTAACTTTACTATGCTATAACCTATCATAAACAGTTAAAAACTTACAATATCTCCGGTTATTTAAACAAATAATTTAAAAAAATATTACACTTCTTATCCATACAATAAATATTTAAAGTTATTCATACGCTAATAATGACGTAGGAAGATTTTTCAAGAAAATATGCGGAAAAACTAAAACCATTGAACAGTTTGAAATTTAGCAGGTTACCTACTTATTTTGTGAAAAGTTCAGGAACTATTTCTACCATGATAACGCCTCTCTATAAGAGAAAAATAACTTTTAAGTTTCAAGCTCGATGAGTAAAAAAAAATCACAAGATAAAAAAAGTATATCTGTTTCTTTTTTTTTGTGGGGAGGGATTTTACGAGAAGCTAACGTCACCAGAAGTCATGCTTCTAGGTTGTTCTGCAACAGAGTGATTCATGAAGAATGTAACAAACTTTCAGGACTTGTTCTACTGGTGAAAATAAAGAAGAAAATTCATACAAGTATAGGTTCGGACGCGTTTCGTTGGAGAGTGTCGGTTGGTTATTGCCCTGTTTTCTGTGCTTTTGGTAAAACTAAACCAAATTATTTGGGACTCAAATCCAGGGATAGATTTAATTGTTTTATATGAAATCTAATCTGAAAAGTGAAAAACAAATTTGTTCAAGAACTGTATTTTTAGTTTGTTTTTTTTTTTAAATCTGGGGTAAAAGACAGTAGATTGGGATCGAAAAACACATTATCTTTTTATGTTTGATGTAAAATAAATTTGTTAAATGGGTGATAAACATAAAAGTTTTAAACAAAACTTGTGGAGAATCTGATTACGAGTAAAGTTTTATGAATAAATTGTAAAGATACTAATTGCAAACGTAAGAATTTGGAATTTTATTAAAAACATAACGTATCAACATGTGGCAGATTTTAATTATGTATTAAAGGAAACAAAATTTACAATATTATAATAAAACGGATTTATATATTATTAAAAAATAAGAGACTCAAACAAACAATAATTCTTCGAAAATCACTGTGTATTTGAGATAAAAATCCAAATAAATACTAACAATTAAATACTAACAAACACACACACACACACACACACACACATATATATATATATATATATTACAGAGTAGCTATAACAAAAAATATTATCTAATTTATGGAATCCAAGGTTATCATAATCCGGAGATATCATAACGGAAGAAGGACTAATTTTTACTGATAATTGTTTTTAGTCTACTATAACAACCAAAAATATAAATAAGCGAAGTATTAATGAAGTATCTAAATACTTTTGATAATTTAACTTAAAATATTTTCTCTTATTTTTCTTGCATTAAATCATTCGAAAGGGAACTTGATTTTCAACGAACGAACAGTTCGTTATTGAATTCAATACGTATGTGTGTGAACATTTTTTTGGTCTCCGATTATGATTTTGATTTCGTATTCGGATTAAGCATCGTTAGAGGATTACGAAAATACACGAACGGCGGCGATTGGCCCTCGAGTTCACCTCAACACCTCAAAATGGCCACCAAAATTAAAATTCTGTAATAATCATTACACAATAACGGTGCAAGCTATCAAACTGGTTCAAACGCAGTAATGTAACATCTACTAAAAAGCATAAAATATATAAATGTACATTTTTTAAATCCATTGTAAGATCCCAAACTGAAGGAAAAATTAACTTTTTAATAATTTAAAAAAATAAAGTATGCCATTAAACCGCCAAAACACGAGATAAATACATTATATTAACTTAGCGTGTGTAGGAACCCAAGAGAGATAAATTAAAACTATAACAAATTCATTTGCGCCACCTGCAGATTTTAAAAAAAATTCTTTAAATTTATAATTATAAAAATATGTAACTTTTTAACTGTAACGAATACCGGATAAAGAAGCAATGTCATATAAGACTATAAATTATAACTAATGAAATACGATAGTACTGATTTGATCGGCTATCAAATAATAATCCCAAGACCTAAGGAAACTTGAAAACATAAAAATAACCTCTTAAAGACTTATGTAACCTTAAAATACAATAACTAAATTATTGACATTATTCAACTAATTATATTATAATGGCATATGTATACTTTGAATCTCATATATATAAACTAATACATACTACACATACATATTAATAGCAATTGCATTAAATTAAACAATAACATTCAAATATATTATACAAATATATAATACGTAATAATCTGAGTTAAGTAGAAGTTAGAGATAATAGCTCTGTTAAAGATGAATTAATGATTGAGAGAACAGTAATAATCATAAGAATGTTCATTCAGTAAAGTCTTAATTAGACTTTTCATTGATAACTGGTTTAAATTAAAATTTGTTTTATAAATAATATGATTAAAATAGAGTAAACAAAATGGAAACTGTCTCTCATCTCATGATAACATTTACAATAAGAAATCCCTGTAATATAACTTCAAATTGAGCCTCTATGAAACTGTAGTCCTAACAGAAGCACTGTATGGAGCAGAATGTCTGCATTTTTTTCAGAACAAGAAATAGCAAAAGTAGAAAAAAGAATTTTAAGAAATATTTATGGACCAAAATATAAAGATAGAATTTACAAATTGAAAATTGAAAAAGAAATTTATAAATATACAAAAAAAAGGAGATTTAATACGAAAAAAAATTACAGTTTGATGGACATTTATGCAGAATGAACAACCAAAGATTGACAAGACAAATATTTAATTTCTACAAAAAACAGAGCCACAAAGACCAACTGCTTTAATGAAATAGTAACAGATTTAAAAACATTAAACATTTCTAAGGATCTGTGTAAAGACAGATATAAATTTAGAAATGTAATTTGAGAATCTAAGTTTCCAGAGAAAAATATAAAAGAAGAGTGTAGACCTGAATAGATGGACGGAAGAAAGACGACAATAGATTAAAAAAATTAAGACCTTTTGGGAAAAGAAAAAGAAGTCAGAATTATGAAATAGTGATCCGTAGTGGTCGGAACGAAAATAAAAAATATGATTAAAATTTTCCAGCTCCTAAAATTAGTTTTTAATACTTTTCCTTAGTTTAAGATGAAGGTAAAGCACCCATTTTAATTTTTGACAAGACGAATAGATCTGTTTTAATTTTATCGTTTGGCATTTCTTTTATTGTGGTACAGTTTCGGTCAAACGCGTTTTCCTTAAATTTTTATGAAATTGCTGTAATGAAGTTCTATTAGGCGTTCAATCTTAATGAAGTTCAATCTTAATGAAGATTATTAGTGGAAAAATGTATGTCTAACGAGTTTCAAAATGGCAGCTGATTTAATTTTTTTCAGGCAGAGTAAATGAAAGGTGTAACAGAAGAAAAGTTTCCGTTGTCAAGCCGCCGCTGTGCTACCTGAACACTCAGTCACCATTCCACTCAAAATCCGACATGAATCTAACGTCACTCACCACTTCCACCCTATGTCTTAGAGGATACACGTCAGCTATTTCACTATTTTTTACTTCATAAAACCTAACACTTCTGAGACAGCTCTCCTACTGATATACCGCATCGTCCTTTCGTCAATATATTATTTATTAAATACTTAATCTTACGTTTGTTTTTATTAAACGTAATTTGCATTCATTTTCCCTTCGGACATCTTATTAAATAAAATATATATTTTTTAAATTTAAATATAATGGAAGTAGCCTTATTACAATCATAATTTAGTGATGTCTACTCTCCCTGAAAACAGCGTTAAAGATTTTCCTAACACTAAGATTATTTTTTTGCACTAGAAAAACTTCACACAATTAATAATTATCGACAATTCCGTTTTATTCTTTGTTTTTATTTTCATTTTATTAATTGAATTTTGTTGTCGAACTCAAATTGTTAAATTTAGTACAAAATTAGCATGGTAATATTATTAATTAATAGTTCTGTTCACAAAACTATTAAGAAAAAATAAAATAAAACTGATTCTTGACGTGCCCAGTAGTTTTTCAGATTTTGATGCATATTTTTTTATAATACACTCCTATTTATAATTAAAAAGTAAAACTAAACTCAATAATGAGAATTTGAATGATTGTAAAATCATTAAAAATTAACAGAATATGATTTAGTATTTCAGTATAAAATTATTTTTAAACATTACAAAACGTTTAATTTTTGACAAAGCAAATTATTATTATAATAAAAACTACTCTGACTATCTTGTACATATGAAACTGTTAAAAATTCAGCAGGAATAAAATTTCTTAGTTGAATACATACATACACGGTGTCCCATATATTTCCATACATAGAACACATAAAAATAGATAATTATAATCAATAATAATAATAATAATAAATAAATAAAAATGGTTTTCATTAAAAACTGTTTATTTTTTATATATAAGGAAACTTTAGGACACTATAGTTTCAGAAATATTCTGTAAGGAATATTGACCCTTTCAAAAGAGAATAACTTTTTAAGCCAAAACTTAATTTCTGATTAAATTTATTTTTTCTACCGACTAAACGATTTTAATATGACAATAAAAACGGTTCGGAATTCGTAGAATCACTATAATGAAAAAGGTTTGTAAGACTTTGTTTTATTCGTCCATGTTCTTGTAGTAGAGTATTAAATACTCGTATTTGGTCATTTATGTCGGCAGTAGAAAAAATTGTGAATGTGATTATATGAAACTTATTTAAAATATTTAAATGCACTCTTATTATAATGTCTCTACGATAAATAGTTCCATAAATTGTTAGAAAGAATGAATCAACGAGACTATACTTCCATTTTTTTTTTTATTTAGCAGTCAGAATGAAATAGTAAAGTTACATTTTAAATGCTTCTACCTCATAAAAAATTCCTCATCGTTTATTATACTTCCTGTTTCCAAATATCTTATACGAGGCCGACATGACATTAGGTCAAACTTATATTAATGGCGAATAGGTTTTAATTACGTTCTTTAATGAATTTTCTGTTGGATTAATCTGGTTTATTTTTTTGCAATTTGTAAATTTTATGCGGTGTAAAACAGACGGACGATTATTAAAAAATAAATTTTAAAAATAAAGAACGACAGCTAAAAACAATGGAACGTATCGTATCGAATACCGCACTGGTTATGTTATTCCGTTAGCTTCGTTGCCGATGGGAGAGTCTTAGAACACAGGCCCCTGCCGTGTGCATATACTCGTAATACGTACGACACAACATTTAAGGTATTATTGTAACCTCGCCGTGCCACAGTAACACGCTGTAGTCGCTGTGCTGTATTTCGTATCGCGAGCCAAGACTCGAGGTGAGGTGGCGGCAGAACACAGCAACACCAAACAAGCCTGAGCGGCCTCGCCGGCCAATGACCCGACAGAGCGCGCACACTGACCCACTTACTCAAGCTTGTAACCGACACGCGATAGGGAATTTATTTTTCCCCGTCTTTCTCTACACCCAGTCGACGACACGATATAGATGTTTGAATCCGATTAATAAACGTAATTCGATCGATATTAAAAGCTGTCCGAATCGAAACCGATCGAATTATAATTCATTAATGCAGTAATTATAATAGTAATAATGAAATAAAATTCGCAGATTACTTCTTATCTGATCATTCATAGAACGGGTCGTGTTCGTTAATCTTCTCCCTGCCAAACAAATCATAAGCAACCTTGTTCCACTCTAACATTTATCGCTATATATTTGCGACATAAAATCGTTAAATAATATATATCAACAAATTAGATAGGATAAATGGCTAATTTGTATATCAGTATTATTTGTTATTAAATAGCCAGTTAATCGTGGTAATGCAAATAATAGAAACGGCTATCAATAAAGTACTTTACGAATTGTAAAGTAAATGCAGGTAAATAAGTTGAAAATTATGATTTGATAACTGCTAATAAAATGTAAATAGTTTATGTTAACAATAATAAATAAACGCACTATTATAACATAATATATTGTAATTTAGTAACTGCTATTTGATTTGAAACATAAGTCATGAAATCAAAATGATTTATATCCTTTAATAAATATAGAAGGAATTATTGATGCAGGGATTGCTGCTATTGGCTGAGACAGATTTAAATAAGGCTACTTATGAATTTTGAGGATTTTTAAAAATTTTTATTGGATAGGGTTGGATGACGAAAACAAACCTCGGTATTATCAATTTAATCTAAATAAACATCTGATAGATAACTTCTGGGAAATGTCCAATTATTTTCACGAAAATTTCATCTTAGAATGTATTCACATGATAAATATACATATTAAATTAATTTTAATTTTTTCCTCTTTGATTTCAGAAACTGTCCCTTAAAATTTCAAGGATGGTTTTAATTTTAAAAATTAATTTTTTCCCGATTAAATTCTGAAACTGGTTTGCTTACCATAAAGTAAACCGCTTTCAGTGATAACATTTTTCTATGACACTGCAATTATATAATTATTATTATTACAAATTAAATAACTAAAAACACCACTTGAAATAAACTAATTATTTATTTATTTTCTTTTTTTGGTCGGCCATTCATTTTGTTTTCTTCTGGTATGATTCTTCAACATAATGTAATTAATATGTATTAACAAAGTTTTTCCAATTTTCCTGATGTTATCTTTAAATACTTCCTAAGAAAATTAACACATCTTGGTATTTATGTAAATTATTCTTCTGATTTTCAGTCAAGAATTTAAAAAAAATATTATTAATATTTGATACCCAAATAAAAGTGCATTTGTTTTTATAGTTTAGCTGTGAAAAACGTTTAATTGTGTTGGTGTATTTATTTATACGGGAATTTAATCTAAAATATGTCTGGATTTGAAGCGAACATTACCAGCTCTGTGTAAGATAAAAAAAAAAATGGAAATTTACCTCGGTACATCAGATTTACTTTATCTTACGAAGTATATACAGATGAACTAATAATGAAGATATCAAAAGCAGGCTAGCAAGACAAAGGAGAACTTCATGCAATAAGTAATTTCTTAGTATTAGATATAAATTTAAGAATTTGAAATATATTTTAAAGTATTTTTATTGAGTACATCACTTTATGAAAGTAAGCCGTGAAGAATAACAAAAAATAGAAAGGAAAAGGAATTTGAAATAAGGTTTACAAAATCAAGAAAATTAGGTGGTAGTTAAAATTTGAAATGAAGAGATTTTAAAACGTATAGGAGATAAGAGAAATTTGTGGGAGAATCTTGTAAAAGAGACTAACATAGGCCACGTATTAAGACATCCAGGTTTGGTTAATTTAGTAATCCAAAGATGTACATAAGGTAAACTGCGGAAGACGTACAATGGAATCTATATAACCGTTAACTGAGAATGTAGGTTGTAATATTTATATTGAGATAAAAAGATTAGCGAAGAACAGAAAGGAATGAAGAATACCATAAAACCAGTCATCAAAAAAATAATTACATTGCATAATATCTACCGAAAAATATTTTACTAGTGTTATAGGAAGCAATATCGATTCAAAAAATATACTACTTAATTAAAAATATTATCTCATTTCTACGTTATTAGGTAGAGAAAGATATAAGATACGAGTATCTTCATTGTTTGAAAATAGTTTTGCCTAATTTTTACAGTATGTGAGATATTACTGATTTCTGTTAGAAAATGTTTTTCTCTACTCCCTGGATGTTCTTTATTTATGTATTTTTATTTTTTAGTTTTTAGGTTAAATTAATTTGTCACCTTTTTTTATAGAAACTTTAAGTCTTCCCGACTTTATCTTGAAAAGTTAAATTAAATAATAATTAATTAATATTTAATTAGATATAACGGTGATTGAATATTTAAAAATAAGATTTAATCTCTTATTTTAGAATTTAAAAGTTAATAAAAAGAGGCACTTAAATAGCTTAATTTGTGATTAGAAAAAAAGTATCACTTATTATTTACTACTCTTTTGATATTCAGAAAACTAGTCGTAATTTATTTTAGTTCGGTATTTTATTATAAAAAGAACTGTTTAGGCCAAATAGATGTTGTCCAATGTATTGTATTATTAAGCGCTTTGTATAAAATCTACTTTCACAAATCTAAATCTTTATAAAAATAAATAGATATAATCAATTTATGCGATTCGTGTACGTAATATTTTAGGCTACGCGCCAATTAATTCATCAGGTTCGGAAACTAAGTACGAGTATAATATGGTCATGAATAAAAATTGATCATATTATTAAAACACCATAAGTATTATTTTTATCCATCGTTGAACGGATACAAAAAATAACTTAAAACTTACAACTTGCATTAACTGATAGCTTTAGTTGAGTAATGGCAGACAGAGCAACGATTGGCAGATGTTTTATGAACACATTTACATATTCTAATAAACCCGTTTCCTTTATGTAGCGTACAAGTATGTGTATACAGAATACAACCCGCAATCAGCGTAATATAAATCATGTAAATATTATTTACATGACGCAAACTTAGATAAAACCTACACATTTCGTAATAGTAGAAAGCAAATTTCTCAGAGAAAAATATACGAAGAGTATTCGTAGAATAACAAAACCGTAATTTCCATTTTTTTTTTTTGAAAAAACTTTCTACGGAATCCAACCAGCGTTTTCAGAATCTCAGTTAATAATATAAGAATAAGATCTATTTAATTTTTGGTTATTTTAAGCAATTATTTATTAAATTACCTGAAAAACTGAAATTTGAAGATATTACAGCTTCAAGAAAATATCTTACTTTTTGAGGAATACGCAATATTACACAATAACATAAAAATGGGTAATAAAAACATAAACATTTTAAACAAAATTTGTAGAGAATTTAATTCTAAACAATATCGTGTAAGATAAGTTGAACAAAAGTTAGAAAAATGTGTTATTCAAACCATCTAATGAGGAACTCCGATCCGCTTAGAAAGATGTAGTGCACTGACGCCTCGACTGCGGTGAACTGCGTCGATAATAATTGTATAAATAACAGCGTCATGTTGGACAGATCGTTCGTAGCTGATACGAATGCTAGGTAGTGAACTTGTTTCCCAAAGATTGCTGAAAGTCTCTTTAATTTTTTTGGGATCTGGAATCTTGCGATTTGAGAAAGGTATTTAATGTTCTACTGCAACAGCTGGAGCATTACCAGCTGTTACACACCCAAAATGAATACCACATCAGCGAATTCTTCTGTTGTAAATAAGTACGGCATTACTTCAATGGCAAACCGATCACGTTGAAACTAAAATTCACAGAAACCATTGCTTACGACAGCACAGCTCACAGAACCCGATATACTTAATGCATCTTACAGAATGTATTAAACACTAATACAATATGGCGCATTGTTGATCAGCTTTTGTTATTTTATTACCGACTTTGAAATAATGATTTTCAAAATATTTTTTTTGTATTTCTGACACTGCTAAAAAAATTATTATTTAAGTAATTTCTATTTATTTATTTTTATATTACAATTATTGTGTAATTTCTAGTTTCTTTTTTTAAACAGACATTTTTAACAGAGAATCTTGTTTTTACAAATTTTTCACGTCACCGGAAAAGAATTTGATTTTTATTTACATTAAGTATTATAATAAGTGTTTTTCTGACAGATGTAGTAATGTAATGTTTCCAAATAAAATTTCAAATTAAAAATTTTTTTGTTTCATTCACCTTATTTTATACGATTTTATTTAAAATTAAATTCTCTACAAGTTTTGATTAAAAGTTTTATGTATTTATCACCCATTTAACAAAGTTAATGTACGTCAAACAATAAAACAGGGGTTTTTATCCTAATTTATTGATTTTCACCCCATATTTCTCAAAAACTGCTGCAGATGCAATTTTGAGATCTATTTTATTCGATTTTTCAGATCAAATACCATAAGAAATCACTAATTTTGTTCTTTAATTACTGTTATAAAAATTTCAAAACGACCTCATTTCACTGGGGTAGCTGAAATTCAAGTGAAATCTTTCACTAGTCATAACTCGCAAAGAAAGCACTTTAGGAAAGCACTTTATGTTTATATGAACTTTTTCCGTTATTTTCACCAGTAGAATAGGTTATGAAAGTCCCGGGAGAACTTCGTGATACACTCTGTATAGTATTTTATTATGTACCGATCAGAATAAAATTTGTTAATTTAATAATTCTTGAAGTGTAATGATGAGCTGTGATTCATCCAACTACAAACTGGCTTTATTACAAAGTTTACGAAACATCTCTTCATAATTTTGTTGAACTCGTTCTGGCTTTAGAATTTTGCCTCTAACAAATTTACAAACGTGAAACTGTTTTATTATAATTCAATAGAAAATACATATATCGATTATTTTAATAAGTAATAGTAATTCAAGTATCTGATTTCATTTTTCGAAAAAAAGATCAGTCTTCTAATAATCAAAAAAATATTTAGAGACGGATGTAAGTTACAGACACAAAATATCTGGGCATCGTTCTTCCTTGATTTAAAAAATGAGATTTTTCAAACTGCACTTTTCCCGTATTTATTTTTAATATACTTCAGTGTACGAATGGAATTTTAGAATTACAAACAGACCGAAATCTTCTGTACAAAGGAATCATAGAGGTAAAATATCATTTAGAATAGATTTTTAAAGGTGAAAATTTAATCAATATTAATAAGGCACAATAAAGAATCCAACTTTATATTCTAGCTCTGCACTTTAATTTTCTTTTTTTTTACGTGGAATCTAAATTACATCGATTTATGATCTTTTAGAGAAAAAAATCTGTCTTTCAATAAAATGAATCAGTTCTTTAGTAGTTAGATTACATGTTTCTTCTTAGAAGTTATTGATGGTGTTACACAAATTAGTAGCGAATCTGTCTATTCAATCTGATTTATTCACTTTTTAAAAGTTTTTAGCAAGATTTGGTGATTTAAAAACAAAAGTAACTAATAAGAGATTTTTCAGTTTTGAATTATAAATGAAAGTTCAAGAATTCTTTACAAGCTTAATAAAAACTTTAATCAGCAATATAATAGAAGTATTATTTAGTACAACCTAAAGCGTTGACGAGAAGAGAGATCTCCGAAAAGAATAATCAAGTAGAATGAAGATAAATTATTATGAAATTTTATGTACACTGGAGCTTACGATAGATAACTTGGAAATGGGCAGTTAGATTTTCATAAAATATACATAGTTTTAGATTGAGTCAATTACCTTTAAACATTTTTCACAAACATATTTTAGAATTTTACATTCCACACGTGCGCGCGCGCGCACACACACACGTATACATATATATATATATATATATATATACATGTACATTAACTTTTAATCAGCATTTTTTACTGTATTTTATATATAAAAACATATATATATAATTTTTTTTATTGTGTTGTTATACATTTATCATAGGAATATTTTCTTCTACAAGTTTAGCCGCACCAATATATTAGCATCATAAAGGAATGAGAATTATCAAGATCACGTTTCGTTAGTCTTACACACAAAAAAAAGATAACATCACATCACAATATTTATTTATCACATTATTATGAACATTAAGGTAAATATATTAAAATATCACTTCACATCAAAGTATATATTTATAAAAATACGCTAAATTTCCGTGTTATCCGGTCTAAATTTAGTTGTGAAAGTGAAGTGATGATTTTCATTCCCTGATGATACTGATGCATTGATGTGACGAAACTTGTATGAGAAAATATCCCTACGAAAAACGTAACTACTGTGGTTACATAGCTATAGGGAAAGTATAGGAATCGGTCAAAATCACCTACAGGATTTTTGACAAATCTCTGCACTAAAGAGATCATTAAGACAAAAAAATATATATAAAAACGTTTCCCTAATGGATGTATACCGGGTGATATTTAAGTATTAAAACAGCTTTATACTGCACATCTGAGAGGTATTTTGAAGAAGAAAGACAAGGGATTCTACATAGCTAAAAGAAATCTGCATTATGGTGGGTTTTTAATTTTTCTCCACCGTATTGAATCAAACTTAGTTTTTTTTCAAATAGGACATCGATTTAAAATTTTACAATGAAAACAATGGTGAAACACGTTTTTTACCTGTTAATGCCTTTGTTACCGAGTTATAATTATTCAAAATTGCAGTGACGGAAAAATCATGTTAACAATAAAACGAGGTAAAATGCTCTGCATGACCGTTTTATTTAATTTTAAATTCATAATGCATACAATAACGAATTTTAAACAGTTCTATAATATCGATAATAATAAACAATAACTAAAAATTAACAACACAACAACAAGTTAAACGACTATATCAAGTGATGATATTGTTTACTTTAAATATTACAATATTTATTTTAAACAAATGTTTTCGATCGTAAATTATTAATGAAATAAATTTTGAAAGCATACCATTCTACAATAAATGTTCGGAATGCTTTCCCTCTACAGCTTAGCAGTGTGCTAACCTCAGTAACCGTTCATAACTTTTTATATCATGTCTGTTGGTATACGAGCAGATTCGTCAGCTATTCTTCTTTTCGATTCATTAATGTCTGTAGGTTTCGTTTTGTAAACATTATGTTTCAGATACCCCCCAAAAAAAGTAATCCAGAGGAGGCAGATCTGGAAACCTGGCAGGCCATTCTATAGCTCCTCTAAGACCTATCCAGCGATTTGGAAATTTTTCATTTAAAATTTGCCGTGCCCTAAGGTAATATTGTGCCCAATCTAAAACCATACATTATTATTTAATTCTTGTCCAACATTTTACCTGATATTTGGTAAAATCTTTTCGGCTAATAAGTTGCAGTAAGCATCTCCTGTAAGATTGCCTTCTAAATTAAAAGGCTCTACAATACAATGACCAACTATTCCCGCCCAAACGTTCACTTTCTGAGGGTTCTGTGTATGAGCCTCCAACATCCATCTGGGATTTATCGCTTTAATATCACCTGCTTTGCTTATTCACATGGGCGTTTATCATAAAAGTCGCTTCATCAGTAAATATAATTGAATTAGAAAAATTTACGTCTTGCGTTATAATATCACAATACTCAACTCGGCGGTCAAAATCATTCTTGAAAGTTCTTGCACCAGATGTAGCTTTTAAGAGTGAAATTTATTTATTTTAAGTTTGAACTGAAAAATAACTGATGTCATATTGAACAGCAGCTTTCGAATCGATGAATGAGGGTCTTTAACAAAGGTCTGCAATATATCCAGTGACTTTGCATCAGTTGTGACAGTTCTTGGTCTACCGATGCGAAGACAATTCTTTACAGTAACGGTTTCTTCAAATCGCTGTACTGTTTTGATCATAATCGATGTACTTATCGGTTCTAAGTTTGGAAATCTATTATTAAATAAATCATCTATCTCTTGTAAAGATCGAAATCTATCATCATACCCGTACATCATCAACAGAGTTATTCGTTCCGTTTCAGTTAAGGAAGGCATTGTTATTAGAAGATTTAATATTTAATGAAACTAAATAAACGAACGATAAAATTAATAATAAAACTTTCACCAAAAAACAAATTTAAATCACTAGACCTACAACTTAATTTTTCTAGCAGTATAAAATGTTACCTTTACAAGTATGTTGAAGTAAATAGGTGAAATGAGGACTTAATAAGTCGCATTGTTTCAGCGTAATACAAACTGCATTGTTGTAAATTAACAGCCGATTTACTCAACTAAATTTGTAAAACATTTTTTAAGTAAGTATTTCCAGCCGATTTGTTTCATTTACGATAAGTAACAAATATCAGCTGATATTAACACTGGAAATTAATCTTTTATTTAGAAAATAATATCATCTGATAGTCGTTTAATTTGTTGTTGTGTTGTTAATTATTAGTTATTTTTTTTATTATCAATATTATAGCACTGTTTAAAATTCGTTATTATGTGAATTATATATGTATAATGCAATGAAATTGTTCATGCAGGGCGTTTTACCTCGTTTTATTGTTAACATGATTTTTCTGTCATTGCAAATTTCAATGTTTATAACTGGATAACAAAGGCATTAACAGAAAAACGGATATCAGCATTGTTTTTCTTGTAAAATTTTAAATCAAAATCATCTCTCATATGTCCACCTTCCTATTTAAAAAAATTAAGTTTGATTCAATATGGCGGACAAAATTTAAAAACCCACCATAATGCAGATTTCTTTTTAACTATGTAGAACCCCATTCTTTCTGCCTCCAAATACCTCTCAGATATGCAGTCTAAATTATAAAATTTTCATACTTAGATATCACTCTGTATATAAGTACGTACGGGTGTATATAAATCGCACTAATTTTTGCAAAATATCTTCAAGCTGGATTAATCGGTTATACTCAGGCTTGGTTTAAATTATTCGTTTAACGAATTATTTACTATTAATTATTATTATTATTAATATGAATGAATTATATTATTTATATGAATGAATTATTTATTATTATTATTATTATTCGTTAGGTTCAGTAGGTATCCGAGAGGGTGTAGGAAATATACAAATTTTTAATTTTCGATGTTTTATTTAGATGGTTTAAGAAAACGATGGTTCAGCAAAAAAGCATAGTGCTAATGCAGTTCATAAAATTTTAGTAAACAAACTTTGCAAATTTTTTACCCTCCCGCCTACGAAAATTGCCATTATACAGTTTTAATTTTGTTTTAGAATCTTAGTGTTGGTCATACGTTTAAAAAAAACTCACATGTTTACAAATTCTTTGATCTTTAAGTACTTACATTACTGAAAATTTAAAAATATTTAAAGAGATTTTAAAATTATTTAAATCGAGCTACATCGGTACTATAATTACTATATATACAGGCTTCAGTATCATGAAGAGTCAGCATAATTTTCCAGATGATTTTTTTTTTTTTAATTTATCACCCACCTAAAAGTTTATCATTTAATATATTTAAATTTTCCACTTTTAATTCCCAAAAATTAAAAATTGCTAATGAAAATATTCTATCCCTTTAATATGTTGTTTAAATTTAACGTGAAAATTCTGAAAGAGTAATTGAAAAACATACTGACCTCTATTTTCATAACTCATCGTAGAATAGGTATAGAAATTTGTTTCTTTCCCAGAATAAATTTTTATGACTAGTATAATATAGTAGTCTATACTTTATTTTATAAAGTATAAATTTAATAACGTAACTCATAACTTTATTTCAAAATGAAGTATTGTATTTTTTTTTTAATTATTTTTTATTAACTCTTTTAATTATAATCTAAATGAAAACAGCAATAAGTGAAAATCTTAAAATTGAAGTCATTTGAAGTGAAATTTTATTTGAAGGCTAAAAAATATAACTTCAATTAAATAAATAATTTTAAAAAGATTAATCGCTGGAAATATTAGTAAACTCAAAATCATTAAGAATAGAATCTCTAAGAAAAATTTACGTGCATTATAAACTTAAAACTAAATTAAAACGCAGATCAAATTTTTTAATTCTAAAAAACTAAAGGACCAGTTATAATGAAAGTAATAAAATTAATACCGTTAAAGGCCTTAGGTTATTATTTATGGACACCTTTTTTTAAGATAAAAATCTAATTGTAGGTGCAACAAATTATGTTTCGGGGAGAATGTAATTAGTTACTGGTTATGGGGTTGAAATGGACACGTTTCAACAAGTATGTTTGGTAATATATGTAACATCAATTGACTATAATTTGTTCTTAAACATCTAAAATAATATACGTAAAAGTATTATTTATCAGTCTGAAAATATCATTTGTGTGTGCGCTCCCGCATTTTTTATATCATTAGCTGATATATCAGGCTGATGAATGTTTTATCCATTATCTATTAACGTAACTTCCGATAAAGATTTTTACTGTTTATCATAATAGTTATTTAATTTTTGAAGGTAGAAAACAATTTTATATTAGTTTTGCTATATAAACGGGTAGAAATGAGTTTTGTATATGAATTCGTATACGAAGTGAAATTTACATTCCCATCCGGTCGGCCATCAACGTAACTACAGCCGCTTACATTTACGTTTACCGATCCCCTCGCGGTTGAAGCAAGTATTTGGTGAGCTGCGAGCCAGGGGTGGTAGCGTAAACCGGAAAGATGACGTCATAGAGTGAAAGCTGTAAACTGTTGCTGTGTGTATCGCAAGTCAGAAGTTATTGCGACATTTTACCGATCCACTCTGCGTATTTTATACCACACACGCAAACGTGCGCGAATTCTTGTACACGCCAACGCAAATCATGCACGCAGTGGTTGTAGTACGTGTCTCTCTCTCTCTCTCTCTCTCTCTCTCTCTCTCTCTCTCTCTCTCTCTCTCTCTCTCTCTGTGTGTGTGTGTGTGTGTGTGTGTGTGTGTGTGTGTGTGTGTGTGTGTGTGTGTGTGTGTGTGTGTGTGTGTGTGTGTATGTACATAGACTACGTAAGAATGGGATACTTCCTTTTAATTTTAATACAGGTTGATGTTTTTCTCAGAACAGAATGTATTCAATGAGGTTTTTTTTTTAGTGAGACAATCGTTTCATTCGACGGAGTAATTAAAGATATATATATTTCTTCACTAAAATTTCAAACTCGGAATTTTATTTTTTTATTTTTTTTTCAACTCAAACTTCTGTAGTCCAATCATATGTGTAATTATATTATTTGTATAGTAAAAACAGTCGAATAGTGAATACGCCCAACTTGATATTGAGCGGTCAGGTAACTCGATTCTGATTCAACTTCTTTCGGGCTTAAGACAAACAATTTTATCATCATATTGTTTCATTTTCCCTTCTGATTGAAATAACCTTTATAAGACAATGTTTCATTAAAAAACATTAATTAATATTCTGTTTTACACTGTTTTACAAGATTATGATAAGCTAAATGAGTTCACAACTTTTGTTCGAAGAAAAATTAGAAGGTAGACAGGAGTCGACTTAAGAAGAAAATGGACAGAATTCTTGGTAATCAAGTCAAAGGTCCAAAATGATCGTAAAGACAACTGATAAATAACGATCCTACATGAACATGAGAGTAGCAAAAAAAATAAAAGTAGTTAACGGGCTCGAATCAAGTATGGAGTGAGAAAATTTTTCGGGACCACCAACCCAAGGATTATTACAGAATTTCTACTCCGAAATATGGTGTAATTAAAATTTTTAAAAAAAGGTTTTGTAAAAAAAGGAAATGTTATCTAAAACAAAAAATTGTTGACATTTGTGATTCAGTAATTTTATAATAGAAAAAGTGTAACTGAAAATAACTAAAGGAAAACAAAGAATATGAAAAAAGTCAGTTAATGAACTGCGATGAAACAAATACATTCAAAATAAAAAACGAGTGCAGAACAAGAAAGGACAAAAAGTATTGAATGATGCGGTGAATGATGGGCAAAGAAATTATAATTTATTCTATGATTACAACTACAAAACTGTAAAATTTACAGTTTATTAGTTTTATTCCAATCTTTAAATTATTTTTTTGCGAAATTTTATGATACTTAATTGCCAGAAATAAATATTTTACAGATTTTTTTATCATTATATCAGTGTTTTTTTATCGTTCACAACCATGCCTTCTTGCATAACGAATTAAGTGTATTAAATCATCTTGATATTATCAAAATAATCAACTTAGAAAAATTAATGTATAGATGATTTTCTTCGTCTCCTAATATTCATTCTTATAGGTCATAAACGAACATCACCGGTTCATTCTTTGTTTCTCTTTTATTAGTTTAATTGTTCAACTTATAGCAACCTACCAACCTACCCCTCTGTTTTAGGAGTTTGAACGTAAAGAAGCATTACATCTATATAAATAAAAATGTAAATGTTCGTTTGTTCAAAATCTTAAATCTCCGAAAGTTCTTCACCAATTGCTTTGAAATTTTGACACAATGTTGCATTCGAATACGCGTGTGTTTTTATATGCCTATTATTTATATACCTAAGATGTCACACCTGTGAGAGGTAAAAACATGCTTTTTTTGAAAAACAGCACTATCTGTTGGACGTAAAAGCAACACACGCTATACTAAATACTCTACGGGCATTTCAGTGTTTCCGACGTATGTGTCCGCTATAGACTAAAAAACTATTGGACCGATTTACCCGCGGGGAAAAAGGGAGAAAGGGAAAAATAGGAAAAGAAAAAAGGAAAAGGGAAAAACGGGAAAAGGAAATGGAAAGGGGAAAGGAGAAAAAAATAAAAGGGGAAGGGGTAAGGGAAGAGAAAAAGGGAAATAAGGGAGAGAGAAACGTGGGAAGGAAAGGGGAAGGGGAAGTGGGGAAAGGGAATATGGTAAAAATGAAAATGGGAAACAGGAAAACGGGGAAAAGGGTAAAAGGGAAAGGTTAAATTTTATGAAGGAAATTTTTTGTGAAGGGAATATTTTTTTAAATTGTACTGTAATTTATTATAAATGCAACGTAAACATAATAAGACCTTGGTCATAAGTCGAAGTATTGTGTTCTGTTATACTAAAGTAGATGCGCTGTCTTGTTTGGTGGAGGTATTAGATATTATTTTTTAAATATATGTCACATTTCTTTTTTTAGCAAAACTTGCAAATTCATAAATATAATCACGGAAACAATAATATTTTTAATTTTCAAAATACCTGTATACATAATTCAGCCCAAACAATGACTTGATAACACATTTTTATATTTTGAAAACAAGTTCTGATTACTTGAAGGAACCCAAGGAGATATTATACTTCAGACGGAATAAATATGTAACAATGACAAGCTTAGCATTTTATTACAGGAAATCAAAGAAAAACACAACTGTTCTAAACGAAGTAAATTTGATTATCCTAAGAGAATTTATTATCTAATATAACACCCAAAAATTAAGGCCACAATAATAATATCGTTATCATTAATGGGAATTCTATATATACGTTTAGCAGTGTTACATCTGATAAAGCACAATGCAACGATTTTATCCGTATTTAAAGTTAAAATCCATCCAGTATATAAGCTTTTGAACGCAAATTTTAAAAAAGTCTTAATTCTCCCTTAATGAATAATTGGATGTTGTCACTTATATTAACTGTTATCTACTACCCGGAAAGGAAACCTCTAGTAAAACTTAAAACAAAAATTTTCCAACAAACAAATTGTTTCAAATTTTGTCTTAGATGTTATTCTAAACAGCATTTTTCTGGAAAATAAACTTTCATATATCCAAAAACCAATATGTTTTTGGATATGCAAACATAAAAATTTATATATATATATGCAGAGTGTATAATGAAGTTCTCCCGGGACTTTTACAACCTATTCTGCACATGAAAAAATGGGAAAAGTATACATAAACATATGTCCTAAAATGCTTTGATTGCGAGTTACGTCTAGCGAAAGATTTCACTCGGATTTCAGCTAACCCGGTGAAATAAGGTACTGAAATTTTTCGAACGTTAGTTAAGGAGCAGAATTACTGATTTCTTATGCGTTTTGACCTGAAAAATGGAGTAAAAAAATTCCCAGAACAGTATCTGCAGAGTTTTTGAAAAATCTGGGGCGAAAACCAATAAATTGGAGTAAAAACCTCTGTTTTTTATGTTTGACGTACAATAACTTTGTTAAATGGGTAATAAACGCATAAAACATGTGGAGAATTTAATTTTGAACAAAATAGTGTAAAATAAGTTGAATAAAACAAAGAAAAGTTAGAAAAAATTAAACTTTATTTAGAAACTAAACGTACCTGTTTGTAATAAATATTCAAAAATGAGCCCGCCTTTTCCAACACATTTTTTGGCACGCTTCTGTACTGCTTTTGTTGCTATTTTTAGTTCTTCACGGCTGTCCTCAAGTTTCTCAGCCGCATCTACGAATATAATGCGGAAAATTAATTCATCAGAAGATTGTATATTTCTTTTGTATACAATAATTATTATCGATCCCCAGACAAAAAAAAATCTAAAGTTGTTAGATCAGGCGATTTTGGTGACCAGCACGCCATTTTGTTGGAAGTATACTTTTCGTTTCAGCTCTACAGAAACATCTTCAAGCAGCTGCGGCAATTCTTCTTGAAGAAAGTGCAAGTAGACTTAAGCATTTAAGCGGCCAGATAATATGAACGGTCCAAACAGTTGATTGTGAAGAAGGCTGCACTATACATTAACCCTAAATCGGTGTTAGAAATTGCCTTCAACCGTTTCATCACGATTTACTTCTGCCCAAGCATGCTCATTGAGTAAGTTGTTGACGCCATCTCGTTCGTAAACAAAATATACTTCTAGAGTTGTCAGTTTGTACAGAATCAGTTGCAGAACTCAAGCGAAGGGGAACGTCTTCTGGGTATAGATGTTGAATTGGCTGTTTATGATAAGGATAAAACTTGTTTCGTTCAGCAGTAGAATTACCATTAAACACAGCTAAAATGAATACCATATCAGAATATTCCTCAGTTGTAAATAAGTACGATATTAATTCAATGGTGAACCGATCACGTTCAAACTAAAATTCACAGAAAACCTTCGCTAACGACGGTACAGTTCGCAGTATCCGATATACTTAATGCACCTTACAGAATATTTTAACAGTATTGAACTTTGTTGATCGGCTATTGTTATTTTATTGTCAACTCTGGAATAATAATTTTTCAAATATTCTATTGTATTCTGTCATAAATAAAAAAATTATCTAAGTAATTTTTATTTATTTATTTTTATTTTGCAATTGTGTAATTTTCATTTTATTTGAACATTTTTAACGGTAAATTTTGTTTTTACAAATTTCTCAAATCGCCAAACAAGAATTTGGTTTTTGTTTACATTAAATTAATACGTTTATGAAAAATATAGTAACGTACTGTTTCTAAAAATAAAATACAAATTTTTTCAACTTTTCTTTGTTTTATTCAGCTTATCTTTCACCATTTTGTTTACAGAATTAAAATCTCTACAAGTTTTGTTTAAAATTTTTACGTGTTTATTACCCAAAGTTATTGTACTTCAAACATAAATACAGGATTTTTACACCAATTTATTAGTTTTCACCCCAGATTTTTCAAATACTACTGCAGATATGGTTCTGCAACCTATCTTTTTCGATATTTTCAGATCAAAAACCACAAGAAATCACTGTTTCTGCCCCTTAATGTAAATTAAGGGTGTAATGTAATTTTAGGGCGTAAGCCCTAAAAATTTCAGTACCACCTCATTTCACTGGGGTAGCTGAAATCCGAGCGATATCTTTCACTAGCCGTTACTCGCAAACGAAGCATTTTAAGATATAGATTATCTGCACTTTTTTATTATTTTCACGAGTAGCTTATATTATGAATGTCCCGGGAAAACTTTGTGATACATTCTGCATAGATAGAATTATTATTGAAAAGGTATTTTAATAATGATTATAAAAAGGATTTTGCTACATCAAGTTAATTTTAGCTGTTTTTTGCACTCGTTCGATTTCAACAATACCGAAATATTAGACAAACAACAAAATATATATAAAAGGACCACTCTAGAAATAATATACATGAAGAAAAATACAAACGCTGAAAAAAAAAATACAAAGCAACATATATGTTAATTTAATCTAATAAATCATATTTATATTTTTAATTTAGTTTTAAGGAAATTAATGTTTAATGTTTGTAATATTTATGAAAAATACGCGCGTTGTAAAGATTTCAATACACAAGAAATAGCAGTCAGGTTATATAAAGAGACACATATAATTATCTATTACGGGGATGTTCCCTATCCCCGTTACTTTTTAATCTTTACATGGAACTAGCAGTTGATGGTGTTAAAGAACAATTTAGATTCGGAGTAACAGTACAAGGTGAAAAGATAAAGATGCTACGATTTGCTGATGATATAGTAACTCTAGCCGAGAGTAAAAATGATTTAGAAGAAACAATGAACGGCATAGATGAAGTCCTACGCAAGAACTATCGCATGAAAATAAACAAATACAAAACAAAAGTAATGAAATGTATTATAAATAACAAAGATGGACCAATGAATGTGAAAATAGGAGAAAAGATTATGGAGGTAGAAGAATTTTGTTATTTGGGAAGTAGAATTACTAAAGATGGACGAAGCAGGAGCGATATAAAATGCCGAATAGCACAAGCGAAACGAGCCTTCAATCAGAAATATAATTTTTTTATATCAAAAATTAATTTAAATGTCAGGAAAAAATTTTTGAAAGTATATGTTTGGAGTGTCGCTTTATATGGAAGTGAAGCTTGGACGATCGGAGTATCTGAGAAGGAAAGATTAGAAGCTTTTGAAATTTGGTGCTATAGGAGAATGTTAAAAATCAGATGGGTGGATAAAGTGACAAATGAAGAGGTATTGCGACAAATAGATGAAGAAAGAAGCATTCGGAAAAATATAGTTAAAAGAAGAGACAGACTTATAGGCCACATACTAAGGCATCCTGAAATAGTCTCTTTAATATTGGAAGGACAGGTAGAAGGAAAAAATTGGGCAGATAATGTTTGGATTATGTAAAACAAATTGTTAGGGATGTATGATGTAGGGGGTATACTGAAATGAAACGACTAGCACTAGATAGGGAATCTTGGAGAGCTGCATCAAACCAGTCAAATGACTGAAGACAAAAAAATAATAATTATCTAAAGATAAGATGAGTCATATATGAGTAGGGGATCTGTTAGAACAAGGGTGGGGACAAAATATTGTTATCTAGTATGGGTAGACCAGTTAATTTCTTAGTATGTAAGAAAACATTGTATGATATGTGTATGAATGTGTCTTGTCACCAGAGGAAGCTTAGAGAATTCTAAGTGAGACGAAGTGAATTTAATTTATAAGTTTGTATAGTTGATTGGTTAACCCAAGAAATTAATAAAGATAATATTTTTAAGTGAAATATGCCTTGTTATTATATATATATATATATATATATATATATATATATATATAATAACAAGGCATATTATAGGCATATTATATATATATATATATATATATATATATATATATATATATATATATACCACTTATAATATAATTATTATGACAATAAATAGAAAAGTACGAATTTCATTGATTTTTCAATAGATGATGAAAGTTCATATTAGAACAAAAAAAAACACAGTAATTTACTAAGGTAGGATCAAATTTCTAGCTGAAAATTAAATTACAAAACGTTTGTTAACAATTGTGAGATCAGAATTGTAATTATCAATTATTATTATTTTGATGTATGTATAAATTTATATAACAGTTTGTATCCGGAAGAGAAACATTTATCCTCCCTACCGTTAACGACTTCTGTCGCTAAATCGATTTACCGATAACTATTCTTGTTTCAAGAACTTATACATTGACAAAGATTACATTCTTAACGCTAACTGTTTACAAGATTTAACATACTAAGTTAGAAATATTTTTTCTACTTTATTAAGAGTTAGTAAACAGTCATATTAAAGTAAATAATTTTATTGTTACTATCGTAAAACAGTTATAATAAAAACCTGTTAACTGCAACATGTCGGTCTAAAGGTAAGCATGAATTTAAAATAATGGTTTATTACGCGTTCCGGTTATTAAGTTTTATGTAGTATAATAATTATCATCGTTTATTACATACTGATGAGTAAAATAGCTCGTATAATATTATTAGATTTATGTCTTCTCCGATGAGTTATAATTTATTACTTTTTAATTAATTGTTTGAGTAACCCACTACATCTTTGTAAGCCGAAAAAATTTCAAATTATGAAAAAAATATATAACTACTTAATACTACTCTGTAGCCCTGATATAAGACTAACACATGCTAATATATTCCTTTCAGATATTTTGGCTTAGTCTTGTACAGTAACTATTTTTTCTCATGTTAACGCTCAATTTGAGGTTTAAGATTTTCTAATTGTAGCCAAGTAACAGGTATTTTAATCAGGAAAAGGTTGTTTTTATTATTTATATTTATTTTTAAATTGACATATTTCTATTGATAATTGTACAGTAAGTAATAAAATGTATACAGTAATGAAAGCCACTAATTGATTTTCGTATAGGAAAATATTATTAAATATTAAAGCCCCTACAGTAGTCAACGTAAAGTAAGATTTCTAAGAAAATAATAACCCGGCGCCTTGTCTTATGAGAAAAGCTCATCACAATAGCAGCCATATAGTCTTAACTTACGTAATGTTACCGTGCTTCATGTTTCCTTCTCCCCATCAAACTATGTAGCACTTATTTTAAAAGAATTTTTTTATTTAAAATACCATCTCATCTCAGTTATAATAATATGACTTAATCGTTGTACTACACTTATATTAAAACGTTCATACCAGTTTAGTAATAATAATAATTCCGATCTTCGAGTCGGAGTAGTAGCGTCTCGGCCTTCCATCTGACGGATCCCGAGTTGGAACCCCGGTATGGCAGGGCATATTTCATTCGAAAAAAAATTTCATTTCGGCTAAATATTCATAGCAGTGATCTCCGTAATCATAAAAAATTAATAATAAAATTTAAAAAAATCATATTGGAATATTTCTTGAAAATTGATCGATAACCGAAAAACCCGTTTGTCTAAAATCTATCGAAAATAATAGAGGACAATGGGTAAACATTTTCTGATAAGAAGCTTAATTAAAAATATTTTAAAATCTTTTTCATCTTTCATACGAATGCAAATTATTTTAGAGCTAAATTTAATTATAACTACCTCTAGTTGCAGTTCTGCTGTTTTTTTGCCCATGACGGTCGATGCTTATATTAATTTTTTTTAAATGTATTAATTTTTTATTAATATTAACAGAGTTCTGAAATAAAGTCAACCTGAAAACGATTTGTAACGTAATTTAATTTGTTTTTATGATTATAAAATTTTAGTTTTTAAATTTTATTGTGGCTCTATAATTTATTTTCGCATTGGTAGCCTAACTATACACAATTTTACTTAAAATAGATATATTTAATTTTATAACTCAAATGTATATGACACCACTGAATTTACCTTTCATGCAACGTCTACCATGTAAAATGACAACATCTACCAACTATACATTATATTTTTAAATTAATAAAAAAATTATATCGTAACCTAAATTAATTACACTGAATTCATGATAAAGCTAACAAAATCTAACGCAAATCGTAGTATTCTCTCCCATGATTTAGTGGGGGAAATGGCGAGGGGTCTCGGCGCAGACATTCTAGTAGCAACAGAGCCTAATAGATTTACAGCGACCACAAGCGTTTGGTGTTCAGATACGAGGGGCGACTTCACCACCCAGAATCTCAGCGGCAGGTGGGGCTGGCAATTGTTTTATAGAGGAAATGGTGTGATAGCAGTAGAGTTACCAGAAGCCTTGTTGATTGGGACATACGTCAGCCCAAACTACGAATTTCACGAGTTCGAGGCGTTTATGGGGAGACTACAATATCTTGAAGGACGACTTGAACTGTAAAATTGTAGTCGCTGGTTCTCATACGAACAGAAGAGGTGAAGTCATTTCGAAGCTTATGTAGTATAGAACGGTCATTATAGAACGGTTATATAGTATAGAACGGTCTTTATTGTGTAAATGACCAAATACCGACTAATGAGGAAGAGGGCATACTTCGGTCCTGGACTTGACCATTTAGGATGGTAGGTGGGATCACACCAGATGTAGTTGGAGGATTCTTCAGGATGAGACAGCAAGCGATCATTTTGCCATGCTTCTTGAAATCGAGAAACCACAGCTTCGGACGGTTGCCTTGCAGAAGCCACCGAGGTTGACGCAGAAACAAGTGGCAACAATGGTCTCAAACGTGGCAAGATAAATCAGTGACGGGAGAAGGTTATCGCCGGAGATCCTCCAGAATCTGATAGTTCACGAAATCTCGCAAATACCACAAAGCAATAACAGATTTCACCCACTATGTTGGTGGACGGAGCGAATTGCGCAGATGAGGCGGGAACTTCAGAGTATACGATGCCGAAAGCAGCGGATAAGAATAGCTGCAGGAGTCGATTACGATTAGGCCGCGATAATATATGTCGCTGCAAGACGTTCATTGAATAATTTTGAGATCAAACAATCGAAGATAAATGGCAAGAACTTTGCGGTGAGCTTGACTCTGGTCCGTGGGGGCGGGCCCATCAGATCGCAATGAAGCGGTTTGATAGGCGCCAACCTGTACTCACGGAGGATACTGCAAGACGACAAATAACTAGACTATTCGCTCAGGAAGATAGTGGTGCTTCAGAATATATTGAGTGTGACCGAAAGCGCTTCATCCAGGACGAGGTAACCGCGGCCATCCTCAAACTGAAAGACAAAAAGAGTCCTGAGCCTGAAGGCATACCGGTCGCAGTGATTAAGGGATTAGTCAAAAAATCCCCATGGGAAATAACACACATTGCCAATAATGGACTTGAGAATAGGTGTTTTCCAGAGTGCTGGAAAAATTCACGATTGGTGTTCCTCCCCAAACAAAATGGTGACGAAGTGAATCCAGAGTACCGACCGTTATGCCTAATAAACAATATGGGCAAGGCCGTTGAGAGGATTCTCGCGTCCCATGTGATAGAGGAGCTTAATACGGGTGCGGGCATCGATGCAAATCAGTATGGCTTTTGACGGGGGTCGCTCCATAGTGAAGGAAATACAGAAGGTGGTGAATTGGGCTGCCCATGAGAGACAGGGGACCTGACCTGGCGGACTAGAAAAATGCCAGTGTTAATTCTGTTAGACATGCGCAATGCGTTTGGGTAACTAACATGGGCTTATCATGGCTGCGCTGGCAGTGAAAGGGATTAGCGCTTATCTCAAGAGACAGATCGCCGAATACTTGTCCGATAGCTGGATTGTTACGGACATCCAGAGCGGAAGAAGGCTAAGGTTTCAGATCTTTGGAGGCGTACCACAGGGGTCGGGTTTGGGGCCCTTGCTCTGGCTTCTAGTGTATGATGGTGTGCTTTGTCTACCCTTACCGACGGAAACTGAAACTGTGGCGTACGCCGATGACCTCGCCATTCTGGTCAGCGACAAAACGGAGGCTGAGCTAGAAGAAAGAGGCAATGAGGCTTTAGATACAGTTGGCAATTGGATGCGGAGGAATGGATTAGAGCTATCCCCACAAAAATGCATTTATATCACATTAACGGGAAGAAGGTCAATTGGCAGAATAAATCTCATGGTGAGGGGACAGTCATTGCAAAGCAGAAATGAGGTTAAGTATCTAGGCGTACATATTGACAAAGCATGCAAGTTCAGTCAACACATAGAGAGCTGCTCAAAAGCAGAGATGATCTTGAAGTCGTTGAATATGTCGATCACTAATCAGGCGGCCCCACGGGCATCCAAACGTAGGCTAATAATGTCGTTTATTACTTCCGCACTGCTATATGCTGCCCCGGTTTCGGGTGCAGCAGTGAGATTCAGAAGACCAGGTACGTCTGCAGACCGTTCATCGGCACACGTTGCTGGATGTCATAGCAGGATATAGAACAATGTCATACAGTTCGGCGTGTGTGTTAGCCTCAGTATTGCCAATCGATCTTCAGGTTAGGGAGCGTGAGCTTCGTTATGAGAACATGGGGAAGAACGACGCAGAGACAAATGTGGGGGAAGCAGGGAGAGAAAGGTGGACGACAGGAAATAACGCTGCTTGGACTAAGAGATTAATTACTGATTTAGATACTTGGACGAAGAGAAGACAAGGAGAGATGAAATTCTTTACTACACAAATGCTTTCCGGGCACGGGACATTCGAACATTACCTCAAACGATTTGGTAGACGTGATTCTCCCTTTTGCATGTTATGGAGCGGGGAGGATACCGTAGAGCACACCATATTTGAGTGTGAAGAATGCCACTTATGGCAGATCCAAACAGGTATTGAAAGATTAAATCCTGAGAACCTGGCGTCCTTCATGTTGGCCTCAAAGGATAACTGGAGGGCTTTTGACACGTTTTCAATGAA
The DNA here is from genome assembly GCF_047948215.1 of Lycorma delicatula. Lineage (NCBI taxonomy): Eukaryota > Metazoa > Arthropoda > Insecta > Hemiptera > Fulgoridae > Lycorma > Lycorma delicatula. The sequence goes on from NC_134458.1 coordinate 44,390,890, forward strand.
TGTGTTACTCGCTAAGGACGCTGAGAGGAGACGTCGTGGCTTTTAACGTAGGGAAGGGCGGACAACCCCATCCACGAGGGCCAGCATGCCCAAGTGTGCCGCTTCCGGTGAACGGGTGGGGACTCCGAGGGAGATTACTAGTACTGGGAAATAAAAGACCGAGACCCGGCCGTCGGATGGGGTTCTGGGAACGACATAGTCGTTTTTATCGGCATTCCCGTTCTTTTCAGGCAGGTACTAAAATAATATGTGAGGGCGGTGAATGTGAAGTGTAACCTGTGATATTGAAGGCTGAATGAGTGTTGTCATGGGTTTAATTTTAATCGGCTTTCCTATTCTTATAAGATAGGCACTGACGTAATCTGTGAGGTTGGTGATTGTTATGTGAACTCTGAGATATTGAACAGCGATGATGTGTTGTCATTGGTTTAATTTTTATCGGGTATCCTATTCTGAATATCCAGGTACTGAAGTTATCTGTAAGAACGGTTAACGTTAAGTATATTCTGCGGTATTGAATGGTGATGGTGAGTTTACATTTGTTTAATATCTGCTTTCCTATGCTGGTAGAAGGTTTATGAAGTAATCTATGAAGCCGATGAACGTTGAATGTAGTCTGCGATATACAACGGCAATTGAGTGTTGTTATTGGTTTAATTTTTATCGGCATTCATATTCCGAATAAATCTGAGTGGGTGGTGAATGTTTTGTGTAGTCTTCGATATTCAAGACTGAATGTGTGTTACCATTGGTTTAATTTCTTTTAGCCTTTTTTCTTCTGATTAGACACGGAAAAAATTAATCTGTTAGGGCGGTGATTGTTAATTTTTTTCTTCGATACTGAACGATGATGCTGTGTTGTCATTTGATTAATCTTTACAGGAATTTCTATTCTGATTAGACCGTATGTGACGTAACCTGTGAGGGCGGTGAATGTTAAGCGTAATCTGCAATATTGATCGTTAATTGTCTGGTGTTATTGGTTTAATTTTTATTGATCTTCTTTATTTTGATTAGTTAGGAAGTGAACCACTCTGCGAAAGCGGTGATTGTTAAGCGTAATCTGCGATATTGGACGGTTTGAATGTTAAGTGTAATCTGCGATATGGAAGGCTTAATATGTATTCTATTGGCTTAATTTTTATCGGCTTTCCTGTTCTTATTAGACAGGTACTGACGTAAAGTGTGAGGGCGTTAATTTTAAGTGTTATCTGCGATATTGAAGGCTAAATGAAAAATACTGTATACCAGCATTTGCGATTATACATCTAATTTAACTTGATAACATTTTAGGATTAATAAAACCACATTATATTTCTACATAATTAAAATATATTTCTTACATACGTATTTGGAAAAACAGTTCTTCTCCAAATATTAAATCAAGATGTTGGATTTTTTTTAGATTTAATTTCATCATCATTTATACGATGTTCAATAATTTACGTATGATGATGATTTCTTTAATTTGGATTCATACGATCGGTCTAATATAAAAAAATTCACATATTTGAAGTTTTACTTTACATTAATGAATTATTATAAACGAAAATATCTTTATAATAAATGAAATGTGCCTTTACATCTATATCGACATAAAACAATTATCATCATGAAATACATATGATAACATATACAGATGGTCTGTGATCGCAATTCGCTTTAGATAAATTATTTTAATGAGCCTAATTTTTGTTCCAGTTGTGTAAAATTAAACCGCAACTTTTTCCGCATCTTTATTCTAGTTTCAATATAAATCACAGATTTATAAATAGTTAAAAAAACCTTCAATTCAGCATACAAGCATGAGTTTACTGATGTAGCTCGACAATAAAAGAGAATATTTTAGTGGGTTGTAACGAATACTGTACCCGTAAAAGTAATCCGTATTGCTTAAAATGCTGCTTATCTTATAAAAAAAGACGCTAAATTATGTATGTAAATTCTATTACCGGTGGTTTTAAACTACTCTACGACCTAAAGTATCCTTTGTAACTTTCTTTTTCATTGATCACCGCTGTTATTCTCACAGCTGTCTTTTAGTGTCTAAAAAACTCAGTTCACACCCGATATTGTGGTCTCTACAACTGTTTAAAATATATTCACATTACATCGACAGAAGAGCCCTATCAAAAGTAATTTCCTTCAATAACTAAAAAAAAAAGAAATTAATGAAAGTTTATGTTAAATTGCATAAATATTAGATACATCTTACTTGTAGAAGTAAGATTTATTCTTGAAATTGAAACAGAAAATAACTCCTACATGATTTTCACAGTACAGCTTCGGTTTTACTAATATCTAATTTTCTGGGTATTTTTTTCATTTATTTTTAAATTTTATACAATTATCACTTTACGAATACAAATCTTTGGTTCTCTGAACAGCGGAAAATTGTATTTTTTTAAAAATACGTTATCGAAAAAATACATAAACCTTGTGAAAATTTAAAGGTTTACATTGAAGAAGTATACATTGATTTTACCTAATAAACAGTTGTTAAAAATAAAAATAAATTTTTTTATGCGAAATATTAAGAAAAATAGAGAATATTTTACAGATTTAATATTTTGGTTCCTTTCCGAAAGGAAAAACTATCAAAAAGTAAAAAGTATAAACATAATTTTCCTTTAAACAAAGTTAATGACCTCCAACCCACCCGCCCAAACATTGTTGGTAATTTGATCAGTACCGTCAAAATCCAAAATAATATGAGAACAAAAATGAAAAGATATAACAAAATTTTCAGCGGCATTAAATTTTAGGTTTTCAAAAAAAACTTCTTTTAAGCCGAAAATTATTAGTTAAATAAGAAATCAGAATTTACGAGCTAATTATTTTGCTTATTTGTAATGAAAGTACCGATTTTTCTTTGACGTTATATAATTAAGAAATTGTATTCAAAATCTGTTGAATAGATATAAATAAAATAGTTTATAACAATTCTAAATTTATAAATTTGATCGTCAGAGAAGAAACTTCTCAATTACTGTATTTTTGTCATAACTTGGACTGATTAAAAAAAAAAATTTTTTTTCAGTATGTAGGACATTTGTTGTATAAAAATTAAATCGACGCAAGAATAAATATTTTAAAATATTCATCTCTTCTGTTTCTATTATGCTAACATTATATGAATGATCTGTTGAAATTCAAATTTAGACCTTCCGATTTAATTTAAGCTTATTAAAATTTCTTATTTATCCTTCCCCATCCCGATGATTGCGCATGCTGTTTTGATTACAGAATTGATGTTATAACTGGTAATGAAGTATTGAAAACGATTCTTAATAAGGTTTTACTTATCTTGATAAAAAGATTATTTGAGAAATATTTTCTTTTTTTTATTGTACAAATAATACTACTGATATATAATAATCTGAACTTTGCATTACGTTGTTTCAGATAGGAATTCTTTTTATTTTGTACATACTGTTTTGCAAAGTGTTTAGAAAATCATATTATTTGGTAAAGATTAATGGAGTATTCTATAATCTTTAAAAATATTCAATGAAATTTTTTGAGAATAAATCGTTTATATCTGTATCCATAAATATGTCATTTCACATTGAGTGTATTTTAATTTAATTTTATTTTTATATCATCATTATTATTATTATTTTATTGCTGTAAAGTAAGCAAGTCCTATTGTCATTAAAAGAATTTTGGAGATATGTCTTAAGAAAGAAAAATCCCTCCTTTTATTTCTTCTGTGTTGTTTATGACAAAAATTTAATGAGATGTGTTGTACGGATTTACGATTTTTTTCACAAATATCGGTTAGATATTTTTACATATCTATTAATTTTATCAAGGTGCAACTTCATAAAAGTGGATAAGCACTAGGTTGAAAATTATAAAGATCTAACGCGATTTGTAATAAAATAAAAAATAAAAAAACAAAAAAAAGTTGGAATTTAATGAATATTTTCGTAGCGAGAACGTAAGATTTTTTTTTTCGAACAGATTTTCATCCGTATTTTTTTCCGTATTAATCGTTTACCTGTTCTAACGATGTTTTCCATTCTTTAATTTTCTTTACTAATTTTTCAGTCACCATGTATCAACAGCATAAATCTCAATTATAGTAAAGTTTTACATACATAGTATTCCAAAATTCAAGATTTTTTACCTACTATATATCCTTCTATTCCCAAATAAGCTAAACTTTGATGACTTAATAAATAACCCCTTACACATTTCTTTTCTACGAATTTTACCAAACATTTTTGTCTTTATCCTACACCTTATTTCAAAAGCGTCAATAATAATTCTATCGGTTTTTCTAATTTACATATTTAGCAACAGTAAAAAGCTAACTTCCACGTAAATGTTTTAAATTACTTTTAATTCCTTAATTTATATTTAATACGACCAGAATCATTTTCTGTACAAAAGCTCTCCTTATTTTTTCCAGTTAGTTTTTGTATCTTGTTTATTTTTTCATCTATTGTGATTTTACAACCAAAATAACAAAATTCTGCCAGAAAAGGTATGGTGTTCCTTAATTTTAGTTAATCCCTCTTAGTTTCTTCTTTAGTTTAACTAAACGAAAGTTTACTTTGTTTCCTCAAACACATTTTTCTTTTATTCTTATTTATTTTCAGACTGAATTTCTCTTCGAAAAATGAATCTATGCAGTTAAATATTTCTACATGTAATTTGCCTTTAATTTCGACTAAAAGTTCACTATTTTTCTTTTTTATTTTCCCTTCCAGGAACGTTACTCTGATTTAAAATTAAAAAAATAATATATAACAGATCATTTACATACGACACATTTGCAAAAGATTTGATAGAAAAAGGACATAATTGCAATACATGTCCTTTGTCAATCAAATATTGCATTACGCAGAAAAAGGAAAACGTTTAAATATTCCAAAAAAACATGCAAATATTCAAGCTGAAATTAAAAAGGCAGGAGAAAATTAATGAACAAATAAACACTCATTCCGATATAATATTCCAAATTGTTAAAATGAAGAATCAGAAGAATAAGAAATTGTATTACCGGTAAAGCGGAAGATCCCATGTCGTTGTGATGGTGAGTGGGAGGATTTTAAGTCGCTATTTATTCGACGATTCTAACAGAGGAAGACTCTGTGTTAAAAGTAATTTTGAGAATGGAGGTACTCCGAAACGCGTCAACTAAGAATTTTTTGAATGACATTGCTAGGAAGGGCAGAAAATAACAGTTAAATCAACTAGCGGAAATATTAAACATTGTGAAAACATTTACATATGATAATTTAGTAAAATTTACCACCTAAAATTATCAATTATTTAATATTTTGTATACGTGACTAATTATAATGTGGTTTGATTTATATAGCATACCTAGTCGCTTGTAAAGGTATTAATTTTAAATGAAAGTCGATTGAAGTTAATAAAATATATAAGTTCCTTGATGAAAAAAATTAAAAACTATCCTAGTAACATACCGAAGTGAAATAAGCAACGATACCAAATAACTTTAACGAAGAATGTTTAAAAAAATCATTATCGTTTATGATACATAAAAACTATGATGTAATGGGATAAATTGAACATTTTTATTACACTAGCTGATTTTTCTGTCTGAAAATACGGCAGAGATTAGGATTTTTTTTTTAATTTCACGTAAAATACGTTAACAGTTTTCGAGCTTTTTCTATAATTATAAATAGAAAAAGCTCTTTCTATTTATAAAAAAAAAGATTTTTCTATTTATAATTGTAGGAAAAACTTAATATATAAAAAATACTTAACTCAAACGAAATTATTTTATTTGAATAGAAAAAAGAAAAAATATTACAAAAAGTTAAATTTTCGAGCATTGCATAAACTATGCTTAATAAAACTGATCACTTTACGCATTAATATTTAATTTAGTAAAAGAATATATAAAATTGATATTATAATCATATGTGATAAATCTCGTTAAATATATTTGTATCATGAACAGTCATGAAGGTCAGAGTTCCATAATGTTGAAAGCCTGAGAGACATCCATCATTTTTTTCTAAATCTCTTTTTTATGGAAGGGAATATATTTTTCAGTTATTTTAAAATAAAACGAGATATTTAATACGATATTAATTAATAAATATCTGATTTTTGTGAGTTAAGAAATAAGAAAGTAAGGCTGACACATATTGAACGATTATAAAAACAAAATAATACGTTACAAACAAGTATTTTATTCTAATAATAATTATAATTTCAAATTGATTATAAATAATTTTAAATTTTGACCTGGTTTTACTGAAAATTTAATATGGTCATATAAATATCAACATTTCGTAAGAAAACCTATTACTAAAGATTTGAAAAATAAGTATCCTATACAAAATACATACTTTATATAAAGAATATATGAGACATACAAATTCAAAAAACAAAAACATAGATATGCTGGCAATAGATATATTTTTTCTATAAATTAGGTGTTTATAATTTATACTGTTCAGTTAATATAAATTCAATTTTACTTTTCTTGAATTTCTGAATTTTTTAGTAATTTTTATAATAAATACATATACAATATAAATAAATTATTAAAAATTATGATCAAGAGCAAATAAAAACACTTTTCAATGAACTTATATACCGGGTGGTCCATTTAAATTGAGATACATCTACATCTCAAAAACTACACATTTTAGGAAAAAATGTTTCCCATTAAGGTTTTCCCATTTCAAGGGGGAATTACGTTCACAACCTATGTAGTCCTTTAAGGTGATTTCAAGGTCAGATTAATATTTTTTCAGAGGAACCTATATTTTTTTACTGCAGAATCGAATTATTTGCAAAAAAGAATTAAAATTTCAATTCTAACTTTTTTTTAAATTGATTCTTTTTTTAGTTATTCGTCTTCAAAAATGCTGTAGACCTACAAACTGGTGCTTTTAGTTTCATTAGGTCTGGCCCAGCTGTCGAGTTACATCCAGTTATAAACAAAAATGTTAAATTTTAAATTAAATTTTAAATAAAATATAATCAATTAAAGGATTGACCTAAATAAAATTCATTTACGTCTTAATGCATTTTTTAATCAAATAGTACATACCGGTATGGTACTATTGGTACTGAAGACACTTGAAAAATACATATTTTCAAATTCAAAAAATGTTAGTATAAGAAATAAATAATAATAGATTTACATCCCTTATTATCAAGAAAATTTAACAGAGTGATTTACGAAAAATCACATGTACTATTGATGAAAATAAAGAAGAAACTTCACATAAAAATTGGTTTGGGAACGCTCGTTACCGAGTGTCGGTTGGCAAAAAATTTCAACCTGATTTCTGTGCCTTCGGTAAAATTAAGCCAGATTGTAATTTGTGGGATACAAATTAAAGAGTAAATTTAGTGATTTTACATGAAATGTAACCTAAATAATTGAAATAAACAGGTCCCAGAACTGTATTTTTAGTAGTTTTTAAGAAATCTGGGATAAAAGACAAAATATTAGGGTTGAAAAACACACTGCTTTATGCTTGAGGTAAAATAAATTTATTAAATGGGTAATAAAGACATAAAAGTTTTAAACAAATCCGGCAGAAAATTTTATTATGAGTAAAATGGTGTGAAAAAATCCACAGATTAAGAATTTCGAAATTTATTAAAGGCAAAAACTATCAAATTTTGTCAAATTTTAACTACGTATTAAACGAAAAAGATGTTCAATATTAAAAAACGAAAGAATTAATAATTTTATAAACATAAACAATAAAAATTTGAAATTAAATAAAATAACATGTCAATCATTTGTCCTTTACCCCAAATTTCTCAAAGACTACTAAAAACACAGTTCTGGAACATATTTATTTAAACGTTTTAGATCAGATTTCATATAAAATCATTTAATTTAACTTTTAATTTGTATTCCAAGAATTGCAGTCTGGCTTAATTTTACCAAAGGCGTAGAAGTCAAGGGGAAATCTTTCGCCGGCTGATACCTGCTAACGAAGCATTTCCGGATTTATGTTTATGTGAACTTTCTCCTTTATTTTCACCACTAAAACATGTCTTGAAAGTTTGATACACTATTCATGAATCACTCTGTATAATAAAAGAAACCAGGAATGAAAATTACGATTAATTAACAAGCAAAATTTGAAAACAATATTTGGTTTAATAAAATATTAAATTTAAATTATTCAAAGATTTATATTTAAAAATATATTCAAATATAATTTCATCACTTATCAACAAATCACTTCAATCACTGAGAAAATTAGCATGTATCCCTGCATTTTTAAAATTTATTTTACTAATGTTTTAAACCATATCTTATATTAAAAAAAATGTGTCATGAAAAAACAGAAATCTCTCCGATACTACTTAATGTAGATAATGGAAAAAAGTAGTTGAATTAAGTATAAGAAAAAATTTCTTGTGTAGTATTCGCTACGCCTAATTGTAAAGACATTTTTTTAGATAACGACGGTGTTTTGTCTCCTGTCTTTGTTATTATGTGGTTAAGTAAATCATCCTTTTTTATGTACTTCTTTACGTTACCATTGATCCTTTCTTTTTTTACTTGAGTTGGGTCTGAATGAGGCTTACTTTTTGGGTTAGGGTCTGGATTACGTTAAGAATGTAAAAACTTGATAAATTGTTATAAACTGATGAAAATTAACTTGCTGTGAATTTATTTAAGGAATTTGTTCTCTGTCTAGTGGTTGTGCAATATCCCTAATTGACAATATACCAGCGGTTAAAGCCGGATATCCTAATACTTCCCAATAAAAAATAATATACAGTTAAGTTCAGTCAATATTTAAAATAACAAAATGTGAACACTAATTTTTATAATTTTTGTTTATCGTCTAATTTTTATAAAATTTGAACTATTTTTTTAATTAGGCAATTATATAGTTTTTTTTTATATGCGATCAACAGGGTGAAAAAAAATAATAAAAAATTACCGATGTGAAAATACATATATATACGGAACGTAATCAGACGAACTTGAAACGTCAAACTTACGTTTAAACTGCTTAACTTCTAATTCACAATCTTGATATTAAACGTTGATGAATTTTTAAATGAAATTACGTGGGGTAACACAATCACAATGTATTCAACGTTTTTTTTTATTTCAAAGGATATTGACAATCCCTACATCTTACGATTGATTGTAGGTATTTTTGAGAATTCAGATTAATTAACGCTAGTTTTAAATAATAAGCAGCTTTCCGTTAACGTAGAACGTATTTGTTAACTAAAAATGTTATAATTGCCAACATAAACATATATATATCCTTTAATATATCGTCCGAAAACGGTAGATTTTCCAGTTAGATTCTTCGTCGTGTTGTTTTACATTATTTATGTTTTACTATATCCCCAATTCTTTTGTAGTTTTAGTTCAATTTTTTTTTAATTTCAAGCATCTACAATATTGCGAGATATTTAAAGCAAAATAAATTTAATTTATTTTCTCAAATCAAAAAATGTTCAGTCTTCATACTACCTTATTCGTAAACTAAAGGGTATAGGTTATAGACCTATCAGTTATATGCGTGTCGTTATTAAATGTAAGACTGCCGAAGTGGCAACAGGACATTGAACTTGCCTATCCCTTGGTTCGTAGAAATTTTAGTGAGATAATGAATACATTACAGGCTTGTTTCCTTTGAAATTTATTTTATCGTGAGTAAAGTTTAAATTTATTATTAATACATAAAATAAAACTAGTTTCAAATAAATTTCGATATTTTATACTTCACAGTATGAAGTTTACAGTGTGTGTGTGTGTGACACTCACACAGTAAACATCTAAACATCCTTTGTATTAACAGTTGCCGTTATTAGTTAAGAAATAAATGTAAATTACTGAAAATATGTCATTTCTAACAATACGTCACATCAACACACCAAAAAAGAGAGGAAAGAAAAAAGAGAGGAGTCAGTGTTAAAAATTATTTATACCCATAGACTTTTGAATCGACCAACCAAACCAAATTTTATAAATAAAATGCTTTTAATAAATTAATATAAACAGTTAAGCGAAAATATCTAATAAATATATTTCATACTGTACATGCTTAAGTTATTTCTATAGGTTTATTATAATTATTTAGGACATCTGATTTTTAACGCAATTAGATATATGACTGTTGTCGATACTTTCCTGTAATTCAACCACACTAATAGATATTTACGAGAAATATACAATCTAATCCGCTTTTTTTTTAAAGAAAATTGCATCATACAAGGAATAATTGTTATTTTCCTCCCTAGTTTTTTAATTAAATTCCCTGAAATTTGTAAGCTTTTAACATATTTTTCATTGACGCTATCTCGCTTCGAAAGGTACAACTCGAGAATATTTTGTATCCAATTTGACATTTATATATAAATATTATGTTCTTAATGGACTTAGAACTTCGAGTACCCTTGGATTGTTAGCTTATTTTTCTTTAACATCAGAGGAGAAATTCGTTAATTTGGTTGGAGGTGTATTTTAATTTACAGAAAAAAATAAAACCTAAAAATGTTACTAAATTAAGATTAATCTAATTTTAAATTAAGGTAATTTAAATTAAATTTAATGACTTCTATTTAAACAAGAAAGATCGATCAGTTAATTAAAATTATCTAATAATGCGGTCGAGTTATTGAGAAAGCACCCTGTTTTGATGATTAACCTCTGAATTGCCAAGGCTGGATTTTAAATATTTTAAGAACCGTGAATTGAACCTTTATTATTAATTTAGTGAAGTAATTTTTCTATATTTTAGCTTAGTGCAGTAAAAAAGTTTAATAACCATCATCGTACTGCACAATATTTTTAAAAAAATCTTGACAACAAAGATCATTGTTATCCGTGGAAGTTTGCCAGGCAAATTTAATTGAAAATGCAAAAGAAACAAAATATAGTTTCTTGGTGCCGTCATAAATAAACTCCTGAATGTTATGAGATTACTGATAAATCGGTTGCAAGTTTAAAATTTCGTTGTTGCTATTTTAAACAATCATCTATTTACAAAAACGGAAGCACATCCGGTATCATAATAGTGTAGGTTCGTAAATTATTTATGAAAAATTAATTTCGTGTATTTTTTTATACATGAAAAGTCTTAAACGTGGACATGCTAATTTAAAAAAAAAAAACATAATTCAGAAAGATAAGGTAGTTTTTTGTTTTGTTTTGGAAGAATATAAATTAAATTTTTAAACGGTAGGATAAAAATATTATTAATTTAAACACGGTGAACCTCTGGACCAATTCGTTATTGAAATGTATCGATCGCTGTTGATTTTCAAGCTTCAAATATTCACTTCAAATAGGGTAAAATGTTGACAATAATCTCATTTTACATTCTAATAAATTTTTTATAACTAACTCAATTTTATTTTGATACGAAAATTTCTCCTTAAACACCCTCAAGGATAGCTAAGAAAAAAATCCTTTTTTTTATTACTTTTTAATCAAACTGCATTTTTATGAACGTAAGAAATGCCCTAAAATTTAAAATATATATATTCGTATTAACTGAATAATCTTTTCTATTCTCCTGTTCCAGGAGACCTTTAACTTTCAAAAGATTAAAGGTTTTTTGGACAATTAGTTCTACGATTATCGATTGTTTTGTAAAGTAAAACTCACTTAAGAAACGGCTATTTATAAAAAAAAAATTTTGTTCGTTTTGATGTACGGTATAAGGAAATTTGTATAGTTCCTAAAAACAATAATTTTTAGAATACGGGTGAAATAGTATTTCGAAATTAATGTGATTAAATATTTAGCGCAGTTCTGGTAGGGTACAGTAATTTACATATGCCAATGACTCGTCTTATTTGTCTTCCAAGAAGTCTACATTAGTAGTTTTATTACACGTTATAATTTCTATTTTAATAATTAAAAATACTTTTAGAAATTAAAATTCCTTAATTTTCTTAAGGAAAATTAAGGAATTATTTTTGGTCGCATGGTGTGGGTTGGCGGGGGGGGGGGTGAAAATGAAATTTTTACGTTTTTAGGTATGAGGAGTGCGAAAATACCATTCACCTAATTGTGGATTTCTTATATATTTATTTATATATACATATTTATAGATGTATGTATAACATTTTGCGGCTCAAAAACCTCCAAAACTACTGAACCAATTTCACTGTAAATCAGATATGCTATAGAAGTGTATCTACAGTTGTGCCTATGAAAATTTAAAGATTGGTTGAGTCGTTCACGAGTTATGCTGAATTTAAGGTCGAAAAAATTTGAAAGGGGCATACTGAATTTTTTTACACGGAACTGCGCAAGAATTTTTTTAATGTTTTTACAAAGAGAGTAGATACATTATATAGTTTTAAGAATAGTTTATTGTTTGTAATAATTTAATTAACATACACATGTTATTTCCTTTATCGATAGTTAAATTTAAAATCGTAGCAGATATTTATTTTTTACATGTTTCAAAAATGTTGGATAAATGATTTGGAAAAATACTACTACAGGATTTTATTTAAATTAAATTATCAATTTTACGAAGATTTAAAATTAAATTATTTCTAACCGTTTTCAGCTGGAAGGACTAGATAAAGGTAAATGTACAATGTAGAATTAATTTTTCTAGTTACATTTTTGGCAATGAGTTTGAAGTTTAAAATATAGATTCTATGTTTACTACTGCCTACCTTTCTTAGCTTCGTGAAGTTAAAAATATAGCTTCATAATAACGGCAAAAGTCAAGGGGTAGTGTTTATAATTTACATTTGTGTAAAAAAACAAAAATAAATTTCATAAAAATACCCTATTAACTGTCTAATCGTAAACTTTTGTCGATGGCTATGTAAAATTTTGAAAATGTTTACTAACCGATTTTCCAGTTATCGGTTATTTTTAAAATTATAGCTATTTAGCCAGCAATAGTTATTATTAATTAAATTAAGAAAACTGGTATATTCGTTTTGATATTTGAGTAAAAAATATCAAAAAATACAAAAAATATTCTAATAGCAAAGAAGAAATTGTATCTAAAAAAAAATCTTCTAGATTACTTGGTGTGAAAAGGAAGTACTTTAATGATCTTTATTAAATCAAATGAAAAAAAAAGGAATATAAAACCAATCAGATACCTGCTATACAGAAATTCAAATCGGCTTGGAATATTAAAATAGAATTATATGTAAAAGTAGATATGCATCGATTGAATTTTTTTATGGATTCAATGAAAAATATTTTAATAAACATTTCACCCACGCTAAGGAAAGTAAAATGTAATTCATACAGGAAAATTAAATAATTATCATGAAATTTAAAAGTAAAAATATTGAACATAAGCTATTATTATGATTGATTATCACTCATGAATTTAAAGTGATATAATCAACTCTAATCTGGGTGACTAAGATGAGTTAAAAAAAAAGTTTACTTTAAAGGATGTCTGTGTTTTATTATTAAACCATTGTCCGTGATCAAATATTAATATTAGGTGTATTCTTGGTTCTCTATAGGCTGTTGCCAAGGTGATACCAATGTAAGGAGCACATGACTGATCGAGGAAATTACAGACCGCTTTTTGTTTTATAGATCAAAAATATAATTGATTTTAAAATGATTTATATTTATTACATAAAATTTATAATTTATAGTTATTTTTAAAAATGTTTATTAAAATTGTATAATTTATCTTAAAACATATATTAATATGTCTAAAATAAAATTTATTCTACAGGTCATCTAAAATTATATGAGTTAGAATTATTATTTAATGAAAAAATGGCTTTTTAAAAGCCCAAATCTACTATAACAGTTACTGTTCATTTAATTAATTACATTCTTTTTGGTTTATATAACAAACAGTACATCCTGGAGTAGCAGTTATGAAATTATAAGGAAGTTATAGAATTACAAGTTAAGGTGTTATGTTTTGTATATAATGTAATTAAATATTTATTAGTGTTGGTTCAAATTACCCAATTTATGATATGAATGGAACTATAATTCTGATCTGATGAATATCAATTTTTGGTATACCAGAAACTAATTTAGAGCCTATTAATATATATATATATATTAATCTAATTAGTAGATTCATGAAAAGTTGTCTTGTATGCAGATGATGTTTCTGTGTTTATACTAACAATCATAAATATCTACTAACATATGTAATAAGCACATAAGCATAAATAACTGCTATTATAGTATCAAATCTGAACTTACATTTTTATTTTATTTTTATTTTTTTTATGATACAAGTATATACTAAAAGTCAAGATCATTCATTTCAATTCAAGGAAAGGAGACAGTTTTGTTTTACTGAACCAATTTTAGAAGAAACAATAAAATAATTACTCAGTAATGATAAAATTATCAAGTTTTTAGATTGACTTGCTGAGAAGACATTTAGAATGGAATGTCCATATCCATATTGTCGTCTATTCCAACACTGCTAAAAAAGTTTTATTTAAATTATAATTTAAAACATATTTTTATTGTTAATATATATAAAATATTTTTATAATTTGTCCATTTCTGCTTGCACAACAATGAAAGATGAGAAAATATCACAAAACATTACATAATTAATCTATGATAAAGAAAGATACAGAGTATTGCTACTATTTCTCTATTTGAACCTGTTCACATAGTTTTATATTAAAAATGTGATGGTTTATAGCATATTAATACATATTTAAAGATCACTAAATTCATTAATTTACGATTTATTTGTCATTATTACAACCACGATCCTAGAAATGCAATCAGAACAGATATATCTGATCTCTTACAAAATGTATATTTTAAATAGATTTTATATAGCTACTGATTAATAAATTCTAATTTAAACTTACAGAATGGCTCATAAATAAATGGTTTTATATTGTTGAATTCTATTATGGATCTGCCATCTGTTGTCCAGTTTATTTGTTTCAGTAACATTTTTCGTGTCATTAATACGTGTTTTATTTTGTATGAATGCACACAGTGCATTCATACAAAATAAATGCAGTATTAAAAAACATTCCATTCAGAAAATAAAGGGATTATTGCATTTTATGCACTAATTTAATTAAGATTTTTTTTAGTTGTTTTTGTCTGTTGCAACATTTTATAAAGTAGGTGTTTCCAAATAATTTTCATTTAGCAATTAGTTGTTAATTAAAAATTTTCAGAGTGTGAAGGACTGATATTAAATTACTATTGCCCCATCATATATTGTAATTTATTGCAGTATTAATAATATATTAGAATATCTGTTTTTCAAATCAAAAATATTGACAACTTGTATTTACTTTATGGATTTTATAAGTACGTCATTAATTAATGGTAGAACGAAATATTGATGTGAATATTGTTACATTTGAATATAAAATAAAAGCTATCTTTAAGTCGGCATTGCCTTGATGTGTTTGTCTCCTATTATAAGTATATTGCTCTTTTTGTGCAATCATTGATCTATTGTGAATAAATTATCTTAAAAGACAGGTCAATGGAACATATTTGAAAAAATATTGTCCTTATGTAAAAGAAAGAGAACACCACCTGGATTATAAACATAGTGATTAAGCTAGTTTTGAACATCAACTGCAAGTATATTGAAAATATACCAAAAAATGGGTTGATAGAGTAGATGAGAGAGGTCTGGGCTCAAAAGAGCATTAGACTGGAACGAAAAGTCCTACGTACTTCTAAGGAAATACCATATTCTCCATATAGTTCATGAAATACTATCAGCATACCGTTTAATTTTTATTTTAAATTTAGAAATTCAAGCAGATACATATAAAAATCCTCAGATATACATATTTTTATTGTTAATATATTTAAAATATTTTTATAATTTGTCCATTTCTACTCCCTAGGTAGTTCTTTATCTTTTACATTCCAATATAAGGCAGATGAACATAACATAGTTGCTTGAGATTGAGGTTAATTTATCACCTGGTCCTGTTTATGATAAGGTTTGTTGTTTTAGTAATAATAATACACAGTAGAATCAAACATAAACCAGAATTTTCATGTGGACTACCATGCGTATCTCAATCTACCATCAGTAGTGTTGAATGTTTTTTTATCGTATTTGAGCTAGGGGTGCACAACCCCTACAATAGATTATTATTTATTTTTTTTTTACAAATGAAGTGTTCATGCCATCTCAAAATTATATGAAACTGAAAAATAACTTCTTGGATGAGAATATAATCTAGAGGATATGAATAATACAAGTTGTTCAAAGATGGTCAGGAAAATAGTTGGAAATGAATTATATATATATATATCTGATAAGAACCTCAGCTATTGAAGACAAATTAAAGCATTTATTTGAAGATTGACAAATTACTGTTCAGGAAACTGAAAAATTTTAAATAAGTTTTGGAAGAATAGGAAAATAATAAAGAAAACATCTTAATTATGCAAATTCAGTGCTAGTTGAACTCCAGTCTTTTGCAGATTGTAAACAATTAAAGTAGTTGCTGACACACAATTTCTGCAGCAATATGAGAGATAGAAACAATTTTTTATTCTGTAATACCCAACGATGAAATGTGGATTCAGCTGAGATTCAAAATGATCAAGTAAATCAGTTGTACATTTTAAGCTTACCTCTACTAAGGATAATAAAAACCACTCATTCAACTGGGGAGATAATGAAAACCTTCATTTTTTTGGATTCCCCGTGAAATATTCTACATTAATTTTCTCACAGAACAAAAACCTATCCTCGTTCTGTACTAAGCTATGATTTTAAATCATAAAATGAATAGTTGCTGTTTATTTCAAGAGTAGCCCAATCTGTTTGTTTGCTCCAAAATGAAGAATGTAATTAAACACCTGCATTAACTGTGACAACATCATGTGAACTAAAATTATTATGTGCTATCCCATTCTTTGTATAGTCCAGATTTATTATCATCAAATGTAGCCTGCAAAGACATTTTTAGGAGGGAAAAAAATTAATTGAAATAAAGAGATCAATCACCTTATTATTTGAATTGAAGTTTGAAAATCCTAGAATGAAATTCTACAATCAAGAAGCTTCTTGAGGACTAAAACAAATTCCTTGCAATGGCAGGAGTTTTCAATGAGAAAATGACTAACCTCATTGTGGTTAACAAAATCCCATAGTTTACTTGACCAATATTATTTTATTTAATTGCTTAAAATAAAAATACTGTGCAGAAACAGTAATAATTACATTATATATAAACTCATGCTTTTAAATAATTTTAGAATCAGAGTTAGCTACAGAAATGAATAATTATTTAAATATAATAATTGATGAAAATGAAATACATATTTATTAGTTAAAGTTATTAATTAAAGCATTATTCATAATCGTTTTGATGTAAGATTGTTAAAAGTCTTTTTTTTTAATTAATTTATGTAGACTGAGGAAAAAAGTTTTAAATACCACAATACACTGATAGGGATAATCATTTCAATGAACTAAGGCAGATTTAGGATGATTGAATTGTTGATTTTTTAAAATTTTAAAGTTAAGAAGACAGGAAATGAGACAAGGGAATCCAAGAATTTCACTTACAAATTTTTTTCAGTTTCAAAATGTACAAAACATTTGATCAATCTTCCTAAAAAAATTAAATCATACATACATAACTAATTAGGTGTGACAAATGTTAAAGTGATCAGGGTCCATTTTGGAGAATCTATCATTCTTTATTATTTAAAGCACTCCTTCGATTCAATTTCTCAAAAATTAGCCCATAATTATATTTTACCTTTGATAGGTTAAATATTATATATATATATATATATATATATATATATATATATATATATATGTAGGTTATATAATATATATAATCATGGGGTCATAGATCTCATAAGGAATCACCTTTTCTATTCAAGAATGTTCTCTTCCAAGATTAATTGAAAACAGAAAAAATGACTTATTAAAATTAGGTATAAAATTTGTTCTTGGTTTACACAGTCATGAAAATTAATCAAGAGTATTTCACAACACAAAGCTTTTGCATTAATATCACATATAGAAATATCTGTAACATGAAAAACAACGGGATCTGGATCAAACTCTGGTGATAGTTCTTTAATATAAAGAGTATAAATTAGAAAAGCAGTTCCACAATTCCATTCAACCTCAGATATTACATGCTTTACAATTCCATCTCACGAATCAATCAACTGAATGTAATGCCTTAACTCAATTAAATAAGGTTAGATTCATGAGCTCGTTTATCTATATATTCCTCAACAATTTTATATTTCTTTCTACTATTCACCTTGTCAGAGGGGTCAATAAAAATCAAAAAAAATCCCAGTATTTGATGTCCACAATGTCTTTTTTCATTATGACATTATAGCTTCACTAATAAAACTGAACTCCATAATAGTAAGCTATTAGTTAGTTTATAAGTTTATTTCAGCAACCTGTAACTAGGGCTTATCGAATTTAAAAATCCATTTTCTTATTGAAAACAATGACAAGTAATAATACTGATAGCTTTGGAACAAGTAGAAGTAATGTTAACAATAAAATAATAACAGAACTAACAATAATTATTATTAACAATATATATGAATATACAGTGTTTATATATAGCTTTTAAAATTGCATCTACGTGGCAGGATATAATTATTTTATTAATATTAATTGTTTTCAACTACTGCTTTCTAGGTTAGTGCCTTAAGTTAAATTTAAAACACCATTGATCTTCTTGATCAAATTATGTATTTAAAATATTCATTATAATTTTTATTTCATAATAAATTCAAATATGGTATCAAAACAAGTTTAATTATCTATCATATAAAAATATCCGTTCTGAAGAATTAGAGATCTCTACGAAAGTATGAAGCTATAATATATATATATATATATATATATATATATATATACATATATAATGGTAGTAAAATAAAAAATTTTATGGTATGTTTTATTTTTATTAAGTTAATCCAAAAGATTACACGAACCATAAAGTTCAACAACAACGTTGCAATTAAAAAAAAAAAAAGCCTTTTTTTTTTACTTGCATTTTGATAATTATTTTTTTACCCTTTTAACTTTTTTAAAATTTGCTTTTGTTTATTTATTATTTAATTCATTTTTTAGTTGTAACATATAGATTAAATTACCGATATATATATATATATATATATATACACACACACACACACTATATACAAATTTCAATTAATAACAATAATAATGTTTATGTATATGTAGAATTTATAAATAGTTTATAAATTTGCACTCAAGCGGTAAATATAGCAATTTTGTTAAAATGGACTGTTTTATTTACTTATTGCATTTTTCGTTAATTTGTATATTACCGTGAATATGATTTTTGTTTTTACGCTTGAGATCTTTAATTTACTGAATATAATTTGATAATAGTTTTTATTAGTATTATATCACATTTCAGTATACCTTGCGTGTATCTGATTCATTGCCATAAGTAATAAGAATATTATTATTTACATATATGAACGTTTCAAATATATAGAATCATAATGTATACTTGGCACATTTTTTATTATATCATAGATCTTAAGAAATATTTTAAAAAATTTCTGTAAAGTGCAATATAATGAGAACCCCCCCCCCCCCCCGATACAATTCCGTATCTAGAATGTAACTAAATTAAAAAAAACAAGTTATACTTTAAGTTAATTTAAATAAATTAATAAACAAAATTTCTTAAAACCTAAAATCAGATGATCATTTTGATTAATAAAATTATTTGTTTCACGATATTTTTTTGCATTGTTAACATTTTTATTAACAGTTGTTTTGGTTTTAAGTTTACTTTTATTACTAACTGACAATAAATGTGATAATGAATAGAACATGCAAAGTACTCTAGCGCCAAAAGTTAATAAAAAATTCACGTGACTAATAAAAAGAGGAAGAAAAAACCGACTAAATTATTAAATTTTATTGAATTTTTCTTGAGGTAGTGCAGGTTATTGCGGGCGGTTGCAGTATAATCAGCGAGCTTGTCAAGTCGTCTTGTAATCAACTGGCCAACAATGATAGAATTATCAGGTCGTATGGTCACCTGACCGGTCTCAGTACGAGGTCTGGATTTACTTTGACTTTCGCCTGTCAAGTTTTTTAAATATTTACGACCTTATGGGCGCGGCATTCGATTCGGCATCACATTTAGTTTCTGATCGTATGCGCAGTACACTGTGTTATCCACCACACATTCCTGTACTTCAGTGTGTATATGCGTACTCGCACGCACGCATACTCACTCACAAGCACTGGCGCTCGTGTACACACGTACAAAGAAGTTTTTATAGAAATTATAATTATTTATAAGAGTAACTTTATGCAATATCTTTATCTAAATGTTATGCAATATTGTTACAATTAACGAAATAACGATCGTGGATTATTGCAATAATAACTAGGAAATTGATGAACAATCTAGAAAAAGTAAATACAATATTCTTTAAGAAGACGTTTGTATGCTAAGATAGATCTCTGTTAACCTGATGATGATAATAAACAAACGAAGTAGCTTTTAGTTGGCCATCACAATTACTAATATGCTTAGCGCGATCAATTCTAAAATTATATTCCTTCTCGTTAAGGCTGAGTATTAAAGGCTGGGAAACATGCAACTTAAAATATTCCAGAAGAGAAATTATTAAATTTCTACTATGATACTTTGATTTATTTATTATTAATAGATAAATCATAAGATTAATGATACAATAGCACTGATAAGTAGATACGTTGTCGATAGTCGAATTGCAGTCTACAAATATCAGTAACGGACATGATGGTCCTTGGCACGGTCATCTATAAAATACCAATACCTTATTGCTTAAAGATATTGTTTCCGTTAACATAATAGATGAGATATTGTCTGACACTGATTGGATTTATCTTTTGAATTGATTCAGCCATTATACAAATCGATAATTTATTTTTGTTTTTCCTATTTTTATGTGCATGGTAACAAACCGACTAGAACAAATAGCCATGAATTATAAACTTGCGAACAAAAATATTACTGCTGTTAAACAGACTTGTTAACATTATAAATACAGACTGTTCAGAAATTACATGTGTTACTTTACTCTTCTCGGCCTCCTGCTCCGTACTGTAAATCTTGAATTTGCACTACAGTTGGTGATTTTCTGATAAGAGCAGTGTTCTACGTTCCTTTTGTCAGGTCTGATAACGATCGGTGCAGTTAGTCAACCTGAGCTGCTGTAGAGCTATTGGCTAGCCAGTAACGTAGTGTGTTGCACGAGGGCTACCGCCGGCAAAATAAGGACATTTTCTTTGGCGTTTTATCCAATTTTCGTAGTTCATGAGGCCAATTTATCATCTCAGGCAGGTTCGCAATTGCATCCTCTGGCAGGTTCGGAAAACCATTTGTTCCGACCTCGCCGGTGGTCTTGCAAATAGGAGCTTTTAGCTTTGTACTTTTCGAGCGAGGATGTGTAAGAACAGAAAACCTTGCTCGGGAAAACAAATTGCTAACGCTCACTTAAGTCTTGAGTTGGGCAATAGGTTTCATTCAGACTGCATCGTAATTCCTGGCGGTGCAGTCGGTGTATTTATAATTGAATCGCGATGGAACAACAATAAGGGGTGGATTATTTGGAAGACTTAGTTGGGTTATCCAAGGATTTTGTGGCTAGAGAACCCATCACAATGAGGAGGTCAATCGGTAGGTCTCCGCCGAGACTGCGGTTTCCACTAAGGATCCCGTGGTCTCTACGAGGGGAATACTCCTACCCCCTCGTGAATGTGCGGAATTGTACAAAAATCCTACTTCAGCCTCTGCTTCGAATTGCGCAGGGAAGACGGTTGTCCGAACTGCGCAAGGAGGGCACTGTGATGGAGGACGGCCTCCATCACCATCAAGTTCGAAGGGCGTCCTCTCAAGTCGGTGGTGACTGAGGACAGCGGTGCGGTGATCGGCCCTGAGCAGGAGGTCCCCGGAGGGAAGCCTGCTTTGAAGAAGACGAACTCCGGATCCGAGTCTTAAGGGAGGATCGAGAAGATGCGGTCGGCATAGACCAAAATCTCCTCCAAAAGTGTCGAGGATATTAATAAATTATCGAGCTGCTGTAGGAGGCTACCTTTGAGGAATGGTCGGCCATCGGCCAATAGCCCCAAGCGCTGTAAATGGTGAACAGGTACATAGTGAACAAGTGAACGGCTGGACACAAAAAGCTAATGGTGTATTTAACAAGCTTATACCGTTCACGCTATTAGGTTAACTCGATGAGATAGATAGGATATTAGTCGCTTAAACTGTTTGAGGCACAGTAGCCCTTCGTGGCACGAACATTCGGTCTTGTATTATAGTGCGACCGAATGGGGTGGTGGCGGAAGAAATGCCAATAAGCCAAACAATGCATAAAAATGTGTTATTTTTAATTATTTTAGATCCCCCTTCCTATTCGCAATTTTCTCACTTTGTAACTCCTCTACAAGTGACGTCATTATACGTTTCAGTGAACTTTTCAGACTGCAATTAGGATGTAAAGACATTTATAATGAGTTCTTCATCCATTTATAATGAGTGCAACAATTTTTGATTCTGCCGAGAGCGAAGTACGAGGAGTAATCTTATATTTTATGACAAAAAACAATTCTGCGACTGAAATTCAAGGGAAGATTTGTGACGTTTACGGGCCGAATATTATGAGTGACTCTAAAGTAAGACAGTGGTGCAGTTCAATCCGAGAAGGGCGAACGAACGTTCATGATGAACGTAGCCGTTTGATAATTGATGATTTGATTGAAAAAGTTGACGAAAAAATAGAAAAAAAACCGGCGTTTAACAGTATCAAAATTGTCTATGATGTTCCACGACCTTTGTTTTAACTTAATTTTTTACTGAAAAATTATACTACAAAGAAGTGTGTCCGAGATGGGGACCGAAGGTGTTAACCGAAACACTTAAGGAAATCCATCTTACTGCAAGGCATACATTTTTGAAGAGTTAAGAAAATTGCTTGATCGCAATATTACCGGAGATGAAATCTGAATTTTTTTAGGAACGTCAAGACAAGCCAGCGGTCAGTGCGATGACATCCATCATCGGTCTAGAAGAGGATGATATCCATCAACTTGATGAAGTTCAAACGAGAATGTTCGTTAAAGAGGTTTATGGATATTGGTTTTTGCGACAAAAAGGGTGTCTTGCTTGTCGAATTTATTGTTCGGAAAACTACCGTGTATGCCGAAATGTATTGCGTTGCGAGACGTTAAAAATCTTAGAAATACTGTAAAAAACAAACGATGAGAGATACTATCCCGCGGGACTTTGTTTTTACATGACAATGCCCTGCTACACTCGGCAAATCAGACAGTAAGGCGACTGGAAAAATTTCGTTGGATAATCTTCGGTCATCCACCCTATAATCCTGATTTAGCTTCCTACGATTATTTCCTTTTTCTTCATCTTAAATACGACTTGCATCACTACGGTTTTACGGTGACGATGAATTGAAAAATTACCTTTGTGTGATTTAAATTACTGTGGTCGAAATTTCTTGAACAGGGAATGAAAAAGTTATCGAAATTCTATGATAAAAAAGTAAAGGCAGCTTTTTAGAAAAGTAGTAAATATATGTAGTCTTTACGCGTAAGTAATAAGTTTGTTCGTATATTTTAGGTTTTATTTTTAGTTTAAAACGTATATTTAGATATCTTATTTAATTATAAATATTATACTTTTTTAATTTTGTGGTATTATTGATGTTTTAATCTCAAACTACACTGAATTAATCGATTTTAAATTCCTTAGAACTGGAGAAATTTTAAATGTAACATTAATATTCATGAAAAAGAAATTGTCAACTTTTGTAGTCAACAAAGGATGAATTATTTTCAACATTATTTGATTAGTAGCTATTCAAATTTATTTCTAAGAAAATAATTTTTTGATATTTCATTAATATGTGTAATGGTAATAATAACATTTTGAAGAGGCAACGAAAATCAAAAAATAATTGATTGACTTATGCGCTATACCTACTTCGTATCTAAAATAATCACTATTTCCCTTTAAACCATATTATACCTTTTCCTCTTCCTCCTTTCGTAACTTTGTTTCCCCATAGAAAAGCGTTATAATTTCTGAATAACCCTTAAAGTGGCCAGAAATGTGTATTATATATTTCTCTGTAAAGAAACTATTTCGT
This sequence comes from Lycorma delicatula, assembly GCF_047948215.1. Classification (NCBI taxonomy): domain Eukaryota; kingdom Metazoa; phylum Arthropoda; class Insecta; order Hemiptera; family Fulgoridae; genus Lycorma; species Lycorma delicatula. The sequence continues at coordinate 44,414,993 of NC_134458.1, forward strand.
GAGACATTTAATTTATTTTCATAGAAAAAAATGTACATAGATTCTTTTTTTAAAAAATACTTAGTTGAAAACAAAAATATTTCCTAAGCTTAGACGATGTTTCATAGAAAGCAAAAAATTGTGATTATCCAGGCAAAGAAATTCAGATAGTTAATTTTTGTGGATAGGATGATTGTGATAAACAGTTTTTGTATTAATATTCGTTAAAGAATTTGAGATATTTATCTAAGTATCTGAGGGAATAGAAAAATTATTTTTTTTTAAATTGCTTGATCTCCTGAATACTTAGCGCTAAATGAATGAAGCATGACAGAAACGCTCAAATAATTTTCGATAAAGGATACCTTCTTCGAAAACCAATTTTAAAAATATTTTTTACCCTACGAATTCCACCCAAATAAATTAAAAAGAAACCGGACCAGCTTTAAACAAATCACGTATCAGATTTCTATAAGTTTACAAAGACAATTTACAAGGTTACAAATTCACCCATCGTTGTCTGTAAATTTAGCTAGAATAATCATTCAGTTTTATTTGTTATTTAAGACAGAAAATTCTACTGTTATACAAATCATCAACTCGAATGAGAAGATACGGTTTCGGATTAGATAGCATCTATATGGGAAGGACAAATAAATGATTTGATACGACCCAGTGTCTTTTTGTATTTTGTTATTGTTTTTGAAGGTCATATTTTATAAGAAATCGACTATTTCATCGGTAAGCGGGTAATAAGAATGATTACAAAATGTTTATGACGTATATGATACATATTCATTGCCTCATACAATATATACCAGATGTATAATAGCCTACATGTATTTTCATATCATGTATATTTCATTAATGAAAACTAAATGCATGCTAATAGGTATTGACTTTATACAATCCATATTTAACAAAAGATAAATGAACATATTAGCGAAGACTATATCGCTAGAAAGGTAAATGGTCCATATTAGAAAGTTATTAGTTTTATTTTAAGCTCGAATTTGTATTCATCGTGTGTCCTACTGTAAGAAGATATGTCTTCTCTAATTTTGATTAACTTTATCACACACGAGGTAAATAAAGAGTAAACTACTAAATATTTAAATTTCATTATCGTCAATCATATCTAAATAATATATAAAACAACTGAAAATTTTACGAAGTAAATTTGAAAATGAAAAATAAACAAGATACCAAGATTTTAGATATAGAAACTTTTTTTTGTATCAAAAAGGTATTTTTTTAATATTTCCTTGTTTATCTTTGTCAATAGGGGTTTTTTAATAGTTTATTACAAATAAATTTGAAATTAAATTAATCAAAATTATAGGAAAAATGTAGTAGCAATAAGGGTATATAAGACGAATATTACGATGAACAGTAAATGGTCAAGATAGTGCAAAAAGTAGAAATTATTCGACATTCCCAGTATACTGCAACATTTGATTAAATTTTAATATGTTAATTATTACAATAATGTAAGATTCGTAGATTATATACTACTTACCGGAAAATCTAAAATGGAAAAAAATTAAATTGTAGGGGAAAATGAAGAGAGAAAAATATGGATCAAGAATAGATTGCAAGAAAACATAAATTTTTGTTATTAACTATTAACTACTATAAGAAGGGTGATTGTTATTACTAATGAAGTAGTTACAGTAAAATTTAATGAATTTATACACACACACACACGTGTTTTACACGTGAAAATAATGGAAAACGTTTTTATAAACGTATATCCTAAAATCCATCATTTGCAAGATACGGCTAGTGAAAAATTTCGCTCAGGTGAAATGACATCGTGCTGAAATTTTTAGGACTTTTATTAAAGTGCAGAATTAATGATTTCTTATAGTGTTTGGCATGAAAAATTGAAAACAAAATAGTCCCAGAACCGTATCTGCACTAGTTACTAAGAATTACGGGGTGAAAACCAATAAATTTGAATAGACAACTCTATGTTTCTATGTTTGACGTGTACAATAAATTTATTAACTGAGCAGTAAACATACAAAACATTTAAACAGAACTTGTAGAGAATGTGATTCTGAACATAATTGTGTAAGTTAAGTTGAATAAAAATAATAAACGTTAGAAAAGTTTTTAATTTATTTAGAAATAGTACATTATTACATGTCACAATAGTACTTATTTAATGTAAACAAAAAACAAATTCTTTTTTGGTGATGGGAAAAATTTGTAAAAACAAAATTTACTGTTAAAGATTGCTGTTAAAAAAGTTAAATAACTGGAAATTACACAACAATTGTAAAGTAAAAATAAATAAAAATTACTTAGATAATAATTTTTTTATTAATGACAGATATACAATAAATCATTTGAAAAATTATTATTACAAAGTTGGCAATAAAATAAAAACAAAAGTGCGCAATACCGTACTAATATTTAAATCATTCTGTAAGGTATATTATATATATCGGGTACTGTGAACTGTGCTGTCGTCAAAGAAGGTTTTCTGAAAATGTTAGATTAAACATGATCGGTTTGCCATTGAAGTAATGCCATACTTATAACAGAGGAATACGCTGATATGGTTTCCAATTTGGATGTGTGTGTTTAATGGTAATGCCACGCTGCTGCAGTAGAAACTGAAATACTTCATTCGAATCGCAGGATTAGAGAACACAAAACAATAAGCGCGATTATTTAACACAAAACAATAGACTTTTCGCAATTTTCGGGAAACATGTTCACTATTTAACTATTCGTATCTGCTACAAGAATCTGTTCAACCCGACACTATTATTGATGAAATAATTATCGATGCAGTTCAGCGCAGTCCAGGCATCAGTACACTACGTCTTTCTAAGCGGATTGGAGTTTTGCATTCGATGCTTTGAAGGCACTTAAACAAAACAAGTTTTATCCTTACCATAAACAGCCAGTTCAACATCTACGCAAAGGAGACGGTCCGCTTCTCTTGTTCTTCAACTGGTGGAATACAAATCGACAACTCGAGAGGTATGTTTTGTTTACCAAGAGGCAAATTTCTCTCGAGATGGCGTTAAAATACTACGCGATGAGCATACATGGGCAGAAGTAAATCCTTATAAAACAATGGAAGGCAATTTTCAACACCGTCAATGTATGGTGCAGCCTTTATCACAGTCAGATATGTTGACCGTTCACATTACCTGGCTGCTTAAATGCTGAGATCTATTATCACTTTCTTGAAGAAGAATTGCCGCAGCTGCCTGAAGATGTTCCTCTACCGCTGAGACGCAAAGTATATTTCTAGCACGATCGTGTGCCTCCCCACTTCTCTAGTGCCGTTTCTATTCAATTAAATCATCAATTCCCTGAAAAATGGATCTGTTGTAGAGGTACATATTTCTGGACACCAAGATCGACTGAACTAACAACCTTAGATTTTCTCGTCTGGGGATGGTTGAAAATTATTTTATATAAAAAAAAATACATTTTCGTGAGGAATTGTCCGCATTATGGATGTGACAGCTACTTAAGAACAGCCTTGAAGAACTAAAAAGAGCAATAAAAGCAATACAGAAGTGTGCCAAGAAATGTGTTGAAAATGGCGGGCTCATTGAACATTTATTATAAATTGTTATGTATATTGCACTTCGGTCTAGTGTACTGTTTCCAAATAGTATTAAAAATAAAAATTCGATTTTTTCTAAATTTTCTTTGTTTTATTCACTTTATTCTACGCCGGTTTTTAAAAACTTACATTCTCTACAAGTTTTGTTTAAAGGTTTTATATGTTTATTACCCATTTAACAAAGTTATTGAAAGTGAAACGTAAAAAACATGGTTTTTTACTCCAATTTATGGGTTTTCACCCCAAATTTCTCAAAAACTACTGCAGATACGGTTCCGGGACTAATTTTATTCGATTTTTCAGGTCAAAACCATAAGAAATCACTAATTCTGCTCTTAAATTAACGTCCTGAAAATTTCAGTACGACCTCATTTCACCGGGGTAGCTAAAATCCGAGCGAAATTTTTCACTAGTCTTAACTCGCAAACGAAACATTTTAGGATGTATGTTTATATAATCTTTTTCCATTATTTTCACAAATACAATAGGTTATGAAAGTTCAGGGAAAACTTCGTGATACACCTACCTATATATGTATATATATATGTCGGAGAGGCGAGGAGATTTGTCAGGGATTCAACGTTTTGTGCTTCACTCATTCCCACCATTACAAGTGGAGAATATATAAGATTACAATAAAGTTCAATTAATAAAAACGAGTAGATAACTCGTACAATGAAATAATTACAAATGATAATTATCACTTATCAATAACTCAGTAGCACACGAATTACAATATAAGATTAATTCAATTTAGAATTCAAATAATATTAAAACAACTTGCGATAGACCGAGGCTCAGGGAAATAACGAATTCGCGACCACCAGGACGTCTGTTCGATCTGGGTTCCAAAGCAAGACTACCCTTTCTCCATATTCTCAAATAATATACCTACTGCATATTTCCTTTTCCTTATTAATTTTATGATACCCCTATCGTCCTGGGATCCCGACTACGTTGACAACCATGTGCCTACCTAGGCCTAAGCCTACCGCAATAAAACAATTTAAACCTTATTTTACAAAATATTACTAGTAATAGTAAATTTCTTAAAACTACTAAAAATACAGATATTCTAAAGAATATTCTCATCGTTTTGTCGGAAGATACTCCACTGTACTTTATTCTCCGACATATATATATATATATATATACAAAGGATAAATAATGAAGTAGGAATAAAATTGAAATGGGGTAAGCTTTTAGGAGGTATAAATATTTAAAGAAAATGTAGAGATGAAACTAAAAAAAGCTATAGAATATGATGTTCTTTTCAAGAATGACATATCGATTAGAAATATGAATTACAAATGAAGCTTTGATTAATAAAATTTGCGTTTAATGAGATTGATTATATGAATCGCAAGGAAATATACAAAAATTAAGGAATTTATTCAAGTAACAGGAATACAGATACCATAGAAAAGGTAATAGAAAACGGAAACGGAGCTGGGCTTGGCATATTATAAGAACAAATGATGCAAGGTGAATAAAAAAGATAATTGGTTGGTACCAGATTGAAATAAAAAGGAAAAGAGAAAGACCGGTTTAGGTTAAAAATGCGGAAATTAGAAAGTTGTATGGAGGAGGAATTTTGCACATGGAATAGGAAGAAATGGAGCAAAATAAACTAGGTATATAAAAGACATATGGATAAAAATTATGTAAAAGAAAACGTTAGAAAACAACTGAGATAAAATTGGATCGAGAAAAGCAATTTTATTTCCATAAATTGGGCCGATTTGTAATTATTTGGATTTAAAAATTAATTGTTGAGTAAAAGTATAGATTTTTTATTTTTATGGTTACAAAAAACAAACTATTACTATAATTATGCAGAATACTTAATTTTAGCTGATACTTTAAGCAACTTTTTTAAAATTATTCAAAAAAATAATCGTACCTTGAAATGATCTAAATTTCATAATTAATTTTATAAGGAAACAATCCATATGATTTTATAAAATTTTTATAAAATCAACTTCATGTTGGAACTTCATGTTGATATTATACATTTTCACTTTTTTTGTTACTTATTAAATAAATTTGTGTAATGCTCTATCGTTAGTCAGTCTTGTAATAATTATAAAATAAATTAATTAATTTTAATACCGTAATTCATTCATTTAATATCGTAGCAGATCTTAAAACTATTTTTCATACAAATAGATCGTAACTAAAAATAATATCGATTATTTATTTAGAATCGTATATGATTTTTTTTTTGGCGTTGTAATTACAATTAAACATGCATATAGGCAAAACACGTGGGTCAAATCAAATGGTAAACAATAAAGGTCAAAATTAGAAAGACAATAACGGTCAAAATTAGAAGAATTTTGAATCCTATATATCCTCCTTAACGATTTATTGATTTTGAAGACAACTTCTCTTTTGTTATTGTGTCAAGGAAGATTGTCGTATTACGATAATTTGTTTCTTAAATAAAATATAATATATAAATAATAAATAAATTAATTTAATTTCTATTTAAGGTTGCAGCTCTCGTATCGAGTGAGTTTGCATATGGATATTATAAATTTTGATGAATATGTTGAGAGTGTGCAATCTTTAAAAGATGCCTACACCGATCTAAACCAGATTTAATTAGGGAGATTTGCTGATATTTTTTCGCTTTTCCTTGATCAATTTTCATCATTCAAAAAAATAATTTTTACACCAAATTTAATCAATTTTGGACACATAATAATAGCATTCCGAGACGCCGCCCGCCAGGCTACCTTCCCCGAGGGCCCAGCTGCGAAGGCGTGCCGAAGGCACCCCCTGTAGCTAGTAAAATAAAAAATTATTAAAAAAATACGGAAAAAAATTCATTTCCAAACGACCATAAGTAGGTTTTGGAACAACAAAACTACTTTTTTTTCTTAAAAATTGTTTGTTTTAATCAAAAGTTGGCATTTTATTTATCATTATACGGGACCATTCTATAATCCAATATATTAACAATTATAATTACAATTATAATTAACAATTATAATTATAAAAAATATAATTTCAACAATTATAATTTCTTGTTATCCCAATTATAAATAATTTATTTTTTACCATCAAAATGATATTAATGTAGATACAAATTTACATTATTAAACTATTATAATTTATAACATGATAATTATTAATAAAATTATTCCAGTTGAGATCGGGTTGTCATTTAACTTTAATCGGGAGGAAAGGAAAACTAGGTTTTTAATCTAGAATGACTCGCTTGAAGAATTTTTGTCATAACTTTGTTATTTATGAACACATAAGGTATAATTTTTTTGTTATAAAACAGTTAACATTTTTGTAATAATATATTTAAATATACCAGCTGTTGCAAAGATATTAAAAATTAAAGTTTTACATGGCCGCCATTTTGAAATGGATTGACAGATCGGGTTTATTATTTTTATACAAATAAACCTCTAGTACGCTAGCAGTATTCGAAATTTCAGTTCGATACAATTAATCGCTCCTGAAAATAAATTCTAATGTTAAAAATCAAAATGGCGGATAGCCGGTAAAGTAAGCGTTTCCGTACATATACTGTTATAAAGTTTTTCTTTATTTTGATATAGGAGACCATCCCCTGAATTCTTTGAACGGGTTTTATTAACACCCTATATATCAAAATGTTTAAAAATATTGCGTATTTGAAAACTACTATTATTTCAAAATGAATATTGGAGTTTTAAAGTTATGTAATATTTCTCAAGTTTCAAGTACATTGATTAATAAATTATAAATAGATGAAAGAGCAACTCAAACAATTTAGCTGTGCACAAGCTCATAAACTGTTTTCTTTACCTCCCGCTTGAAAGCGCTAGTAGCGATCTCTCAACAGAAAACGTTCTGGGTTTGCAATTTTGCAAAGACGAATCTGTAATTACCGTTTACGTGCGTTTCGTTTGAAGTTCCATTGTCATCCTCCAAATGATAATCAAATTCGTAGATGTTATAAACAATTTGAAATCGCTGGCTGTATTTGTAAACTGAAGAGTACAGGACGACCGAGTTGTGTCCGAAGACAATGTTGAACGCGTGAGAGTCTTTTGTGTGTTTTAATCGTATCGAGCTGAAGTTCGTATACAACTAGGATACCTTGAGGTATACTTGTATAAAAATAATGAATCTGATCTCTATACCCGTTTCAAAATGGCGGCTATGTAAACTTTTTAACTTTAATATTATTGCGATACGAATATTCCTCAACTGCAATACGAACTACAGAACTTAATTTGGCAACAAGATGGTGCGTCTCCTCAGTGCCATAACGCTGTACGTGATCGGTTGAATGAAATTTTCTCCGACCGATGGATCGGTCGCCTAGGACCAGGTGACAGGATTCTTTGCCGTGGACTTCACGTTCACCCCATCAGACCCCGTGCGATTTTCTTCTGTGGGAGTTTATAAAGGATCAAGTGTATGTACCACCGTTAACGGCTGACCTACCCGACTTGAGACAGGATTTGAAGTAGCCGTCGCATCAGTTACTCCAGACTTAATGATTAACGTATGAGATTAACTGTCCTAACGGCTGCGTATGTGTCGTATGACAAATGGTGCTCACATTGAACACTTATACGAAAAACTTGTTTTTAGTAGCTCTTTCATTTCATACGTAATATATCAGTGTAAGTAAAATATAATAAATATTACATAACTTTAAATCCCCTTTGAAACACCCTTTTGAAATAACGATAACCTAAAAAATAGAATTTTCTCTTTGGTGTAACCCTATACAGTAGACGCGATGTAAATCCGTGTGGTTCTTCAGGAGAAACCGGCAGAATTAATATTTTACTACCGTCTCACTCTTTCTTACTGCTGTAATTCGATTTAATCTCTTAAATTATAAGAGGCACCAATCAATAGTTACTCTAGAGTATGTCTATTTTACAGCCACTTCTTAGGTGATCTGACAGAAGTTGTCAGTTATAGTGCTAAATATCAAGTGCAAATAAATAGGTTTCACATGCTAGTTAACAGCAGAACATTCAGTTAAAAAAAAAAAACAAAAAAAAACGGGAATCCAAATTTTCAATAAGCCGGACATAAAATGATTGATTTCTTGAGAAAGTATGTACCGTTTTTTGGATATTACGTAACGTTACCTATCTATATCTATATCTATGTTACCTCTGGATAACTATATCTATGGATTTTAAATAAAGAAAGTTTTAAAAACTGGGATTTATTGTTTGGAAAAGTTCATAACTTAGCTCGTAAATTTTCTTTCACTATCTCGAATGAATGCTTAAAATTCCTGTAAAAGTAGCAAAAATTGATAGGGTGATTTGAAAATGAGTCATTCATTAGTAGTGTTTTAAAATTTTCAAAAACTGAAATTTTCAGTTTCTAGGCAACATAAGAAAAAATAAGTAACTTCCAGTAATACAAAAATTGTAGACGAGCGTATATTCGTTTTAAATCTTTGTTTAACGTTTTGGAAAGTTTAATATCATACAATTTTTTAAAATTGGTACATTTGTATTAAACATGTCGAAAAATTACTTTGTGTAAGCAATGCTTACACAAAGCGAGATATACTCTTTTTAAGATATGCTTGTGTAAGCATATCTTAAGAATCATTCATCACTGCATTAATCAGGATCATAATCCACCTTTCCTTAAAACAAACCACTGGATTGCAGGAATGATTGTTTTTTACATAATTCTTTATTTCCTTGTTTTATAATTTGCTACATTACATCCGATCAAATTCCTACATTATATTTCCTAAATTATAGCCGATCATTCACAAAGAATTATGTTCAAAAATATTTATTTTTATCTTTTGACTGTAAAAAGGCGGGTCGATAATAATTAATATTTTTTTCTTAATTACTTCAGACGTTAGTGACGTTATCAGAATATATAGATCCGTCCAACCAATTCGGTTTGCATGTCTTTTTCATTCATATGAAGAATATTATATACATAATAAAGAATCAATAGAAAATTACTAAATGTATATTACTAATGATGGCAGTATTGTTTGTATTTTTTTCTCTAATTGATCGGTATTACAATTGAACCTATGAAAATGATCAAATTATCATTATCAATATAGATACAAATGTGAAAACGAAGCTATGAGGAGAAAAAAGCGAATATTACTGAATCCGAGCAATACCGTTAAGGTTTCTTGGTTTAGTCGAAGGATACTTGAGATGAACGTCAAACGATCGATGAAGGAAATTAATGATTCACTGCGCACAATCTACAGTGGCATAGTGAAATATGAACGCTTTGTTGCAAAGAACCGACTTGGGCTCAGTCACCCGTAAGAAAGCAAGATAGATCGGGTGTTATGCGAAAAGACCGGAAGGTTCAGTGTGGACGTACGGTGATCCAAGGAGAGGTTTAGCGAACGGGTGACTAAACAAATTATTCTAGCGGTCGATTTGTATAAACGATAATTACTTATTCTAAGGCTGTTTAAAGAACTGCATAATCTTTCATCGCAATTAACAAGATATCGTGAAAAAGGTTTTGTTCAATTTGCTAGAATTTTAAAGAACACATCTACTGTTTGTTCAAAAGCAAGTCCATTGTTTAAAAGATTCAAGTGTTTCCGCACTGTTTTAAATCAAATAATATTGTAGGAAAAAAATTAAATTTTAATTTTGTATATTTTACACTGTAAAATGTTTTACACAGGCTTTAAAAAAAAAAAAAAACAAATATCTTTTGAATTAATTATACAATGTAAATAATTTTTAGTATTAAATTTGATGATTTCGGTATAGCCGATCTCAGATCTGTTAAATTATTAAAAGCTGGTCGAGTTCAGGCATAATATCAATGTACAAGCTACACACACGCCCGCGCGCATACACACACCCCCACCCAATATTATATTATGTATAATATAAATATATATATAATATATACGAGTATATATATAATTTTGTAACTTTTTTTTTTTAATTTTTACCGAAACTCTAGAAAAGGTAATCAAGATAAGGAATTTGAAACGATCGCAATCCGGCTCAGTCATTTTACACTGTAATGAAATTTTACGTACAAATATCATACTTAAATTGCATCTTTAATATTAAGGCTACGTACAGTTTAAACAGCCAGTATATTTATAGGTGTATAAAGAATAATCTAATATCGATTAACAAAATAGAAACACTAAAAACAGAACAAAAGAAACAGGTCGTTTAAAAGGTGTCAGAAATATTTTCAGATTAATTAGAAGCAATGAGTAGTGAAAGATTCAGTTTGAATCTATTACTGATTGAAAGTTCTTCCAGAAGTCTTCTGTAAGGATATCAAGACTATATGATGCCAAAAAATCATTCAAAAAATAGTTTATCCTTGATGTGAATTTTTACTTATTAAAAATCTATTTTATTCAGAGTTCAAAAAGAAACTTGAACATGAGGAAATGGTCCCGCAAAGTAAAATTAGTCCATTATTTTACAGCGAGCATTTTTTAAAATTTTTCTTTTATTCTAACTTGATGAAATGTAAGAATAACAAAACTACAATAATAATTTAATTGTATTTACAGGTTAATTTTACACAAAAGTTTAGATTTCTTTTTAGAAGAGGAAGTATAGTTATTGTGATGCCCACTGATAAAATTTATAACAGCGATTCAGCAATAATACATCTGTCCTCCGAAACTTTATGCATTCTTTTTAACACCCACAAAGGGAATCATTAAATAGATTTAATAAAAATAATTATTTATAATAATTATACAAAAATACCTTTTTAGACATGTATATTTCAACCATTTAAAAATATTTTACATTAAAAAAATACCATTAGAAACCTGCAATGAATTTAAAGAAATATTTTCTCTTTAAGTAGAATTTCCGTTAGCTTTATGTAATGACCATTACTTATTCTTATTTAGAATAACCTTGTAAAAAAGATAAGAAAATGTTGTATTTATGAAAATATATAATGTTAAATTCTTCAGTTTATAAGTTTGAATATAAAAAGTAATTTTATAGTATTTATGCCAGTTGATTGAAAAAGAAGAGAAATAATATAAAATCTACCATATAAATATGAAGTTTTATCTAAATTTTGAATCTAACCGGTGAAAAAACATTGTTGCCGTGTGAAAATTTAAATTTCAGCTCTTAATTATTTAGTAATTACGTAAAATAAATTTTTTTATGACGAACTGAAATTCTTAATAAATTTTTAAGTATTTTTATCGAGACTGTATTTTAGTATTTCAGTTAAAATTGCTAAGTATTTCAGTAACCTACAACGATATTTGTACATAATCTCATGTGTGTAACTCGCAATACTAGAATTCCAGTACTTTACTGAACCTATCACAATCATTCATAATCTAGGCAGAACTGGAGTATGAAACTAATTGAAGAATGATGAGATAATAATTAATCTCTTATGATGACCGCATAAAAACCTTACACGATAGTAACAAAATTCTGAGCTATTGAAAGGATAACGAATCAAGTAGTTACAATTTTACGCGGTGAGTGTAGGAAAGATTTTCGTAAATCTTAACTATTTCTGTAAAATGTTAAATAACTTAATTTTTACGTATGTAAAAGCTTTAATGTGATTATTTTCATCTGATAATTATACGCTGTAATTCAATTCATGCATTAACCTCTAACATTTTTTTTAATCCATCACAAAAACTGATCCCCTTATTATTGTACAAGTTAAATAAACAACACTTATATACTATACCTAATACTATTAGTAACACTGAAGTTAAAATATTGATTAATCAAATGATTTTTTGAGTAGGCTAATACCGCTAGTTCACCAAAAATAAAAAATTTAGTTTTTCCATTTATTAAATTGTATAATATCCACGTCGGTTCACATCTATATCGGTTTAATTATATAAAATTTGCCTATAAGACAAGAAAAAGATGAGGAAGGATTGTTTAATGAGAGTTTGACGGTCGACCCCTTACCTATAAGTGCGGAAGGGGTGTGTTGATAAAGCGTCGGCGCCGGTAGTGGCGCTAGTGTGCCGACAGAGTTGTAATCAATAAGTGCATAGGAAATGCAGCGTGCAACCGTGTGCATATTATGCCCTCTAACAAGAAGAAAGTGGGGGAAGTCGGGGGTCAGGGAGAGGTTGTCTAGACCGGACCATCCGGGAACAAAGCGAACCCCAGATTTTGGATCCGTAACGAATATCCAAACCGTACCTTCTTTTTCAACTGTAGAATCCTAAATAGAAATTTATTTATTCATTAGCTTATCCTGCTATTTAACAATGATTTGAATTTTTTCCAAATTTTCAACGTTTTCCTAGATAGTCTTATTTATTATTGTAAAACAAAAATTCTGTAAATTGTTAAAAATACATAATTCACCTTCCTAAAAGAAATCATCAAATCGATTACAGTAATAAATTGAAATTATCAATGAACAGTATATTTTTAATCGATCCGATCATTTTTTAATCCGATCAGGAAAAAAAATTCTTTAAAATATCACACTTCCTTTTGAGTAATATCTTATTTTCAAAGAGCTGAAATTATTGATATACCCCTAAGAACTTGTGTTAGCGACTACGAGCTCATGAAACTACATTCATAAGAAATTTTATAAACCAGAGTTCTCATCGACAGAGTAACAATGTAAAATATTATATATTAGCAATCAAAAGTAAAAAAAATTCTAATAAAACTATATATTTTTATAAAATCCTTTGTTATCCGAATTTATACAGAATATTTAGAAAAATATATTAAAACTTTATAAAAAATTACATATTTACTAGCTCTGTTCGGGTTTTCGGAATACGGAAGAATGCATCCAAACAAAAATTTATTTTTATCCGTAATCGTATAAAATATTTAATTAAATTCATAAGAATTGATGAATCATGCAATACAGTATAATTTCGCCGATTAATTTTATACTTAGCTAAATGTCTGTTTGGTAGGACATCGCTGTTTGCCAATGAACGTTCTATCGGTATAAAATCGTACACAGCACTAAATAGCATAGTTACTAAGGGTAACCATTGCGAAATATTTTGCGGTAGGATCTCAAAAAAAAAAATTAATTGTTGGTGTCCGTGTCTTACTTAGTAATCTCATATTACCAGGTAACAATGATAAATTAACTGATTATTGTCTATTCAGTTCAAACTATAACACAACTCAATATTTAAATAAAATTAAATATTTCTAAAATTAATAACAACAAATGCTACGGTCATTAATTTTTTAAAATTTCCTTTTTATTGCCTGATGAGTAACTGAAGTTTTACAATAAATTTTGGTTGATTTACCCTAAAAACTTTCAATTAAAATTCAGTTTTTTAGTTCTTCTAATGAGAATACTTTCAACGGAAGAGGTCTTATATCTCTCAATTATGTAAGACGAAAAATCAATTAATAACTTGAGCTAATCATATAATGCAGAACATTCGTAATTGTAATTCACACAAACCGATTTTGAAACGTAACGTAATAAGCAGATTGCTTACTATAATTTATAGTTTTTTTTTTGTTTTTTTTTTTAAGAACAAATTTGTAAACTAAGGTACTTCTGCTTAAAATTGGGTTGTTATAAAAAATGAATAACAGCTAAACAGTAAATGCATAATAGATAGGAATTTTTTTTTATAATGAAAAATACTTGAAATCGTATATATTTGTATAATGCTTCATAGAAATATTACAAAATATTTTTCATCTCTATTCGATTTCTGAAATGTATTTAAAGTCACTTATCCGTTAAGTTGTTGAGTGAATACTGTGCATCGATCTGCAAAAGTTTGAAGATAACTTCTTATTTTCAAAAGGAAATTCATGGCCATATATTTAGGTGAAAATATCTAAAACGGTAGTGTGAATATCGTAGAAAACATTTGTTGTACGGATAAAGCCTAGTTGTCAGATGCCTGAAGCAAAATCTGTATTTCGGTTATATTTCAAACATTTTCTTAAAAATTAAAAGTGTACAGAAATAAAATTGATTTTATTTTTATTGAATTGATACAGAAAAAATTGATTTTCAATTGAGTGTGAATCTTTTTTTGAAATATTTAGAAAAATGCTTAGCTTTTTCATTACACTTAAAAATGTTTTACTGAGGATTTGTTTATACAGAGTTTATGATTTTTGTTTTTCTTCAATTCCTTTTTTTAATTTTTGCGGAAATCTTTAATAGTAAATAATGATAAAATCATATTTTAAGTAAATAAATAAAAAAGTGCAAAATTATTACAAAGCAAAATTACTTTATTTGTTTGGAAGATTTAATTTTTGGAAAACTGTAACTTCAGTTAAGCAGCATCTGATCCTTGTACCTATTACACGCCTTAAGGTCGTATGCAATTTCAAGTAAATAATGGTTCGTTATTTAAAAAAAAAAAGAAAAATAATACAAACGGGATCATAATGTGTTATTTATTAAAATTTTAGTTATATTAATCAAAAAATAAATAATTGACTGAATATTTTTCTGTTTAACGTTGCTGGCTAATTAAAGGAGTCACAGAATCGATTACGCAATGCTGAAAAATATTTTCTGATAATAAAACTATTCAAAACAGGCCTAGATGTGTATTATTTCAATTACAGTACTGAGGTTGGAATTTCTGAAAGATGCCGTTAATCAAGCCCCTGGTAGCTTCGGAATTTAAATAAATGTTATAATTAATTATTTTTTATATTGACATGGATTTGTACTTGAATCAAGATCCTTCGATATCACAGAACAATTGTAATAACAGCTGATCGGCTTTACGCTAGCCATTAATATATCAGTGTAATTAACTTTCTTTTCTGCGATTTGTGAATTACATTAATATTAAAAATAATAATATATACTAGTAAAAGTGTAAAAGTAATTTAAAATTTAATAAATATGAGTTATGCAATTTGAAATAATTGCACACTAATTTGCAACAACCATTTCACAAGAGTACACTATACAGTTTTTTAT
The DNA here is from genome assembly GCF_047948215.1 of Lycorma delicatula. NCBI lineage: Eukaryota > Metazoa > Arthropoda > Insecta > Hemiptera > Fulgoridae > Lycorma > Lycorma delicatula. The sequence continues at coordinate 44,430,489 of NC_134458.1, forward strand.
CACCTGAATCCGAGTTTGTTTGGATGTGGTGAGGATATTGATTGATTGAAGGCCATGGAACCGACAAACAACACAAAAAAGAAAATAATAATATTAAACAAACATTACTATAGTAGTAGGGATGGATTGGCTAAATAAATATAAAAAAGAAAAGTTGAATTTGTCGAATAATATATAAATTTATACTTAAATCTACATACATTTACTTAAAAGGACTGACACGAGTTGTAACCGACAGGATAACAAGCCGTGTTCAGCACATAGCAGTCGTTGAGATGCTGCTTTGTAACGTTGTCCGCCTGATGAAGCTTGATAAGCAAAAGAGAAAGCGGTTTCAATGATTTCATCCTAGTACACTCCAGTTCAAAAACAAGCACCGCCTTATTGCAACACAACCGGCGGCCACCCGATCCTTAGAAAATACCTTGTGGTAGATCCAAGTTTAGTATAATACGGTTATTGTTTATAGAGAATTAAGAACTCAGGTCTCCTTTATCAACATGTGACACGCTGTAACGGAAAATACAATCGTAAAATAGTTGTTTGTTTTTCCTTTTTAAATTTTATTATTCGGTAAAAAAATGCAATAAGCTATGCTAATTACGTAGAATATTAAAACTTATAAACCGTAAAATGTCGAATAAACTGACGCCATAAAACTTAAGAATGAAAAAGTGATCTTATAGCGGGTATGCACATGAATATTTGCAAATGTAATGCCAGTATGTATATATAAATTACACAAATAGTTTCAGCAACTTTATTCAAAAAGTTTTTTTCAACATATACAAAATTTGAATTCCATACAAAATTTAATTTATTTAAAATGTGAATTTATTTATTTAATTTATGTGAATTATTTTTATTAACTTACCGCGTAATAATCGAACAAATTTAAAAAAAAATGCAAGATTAGCTTACCTCAACTATTATTGTAATCTATACTATGTTAATTTCAATGTTTTCAATTAATAACCCTACCTGCCAAAAAATAATTTATCTTTTTTTATTTAATTTTAAATGGATCATCGATTCAACTATAAGTGAAATATTTTATGCACTGAAAATAGCTTTATAAAAATATTTTTAGGGACAAAATTAAAGAAAATTATATTTGAAATTACTTTTGTCTGTAATTGTCTCGGGTAAGTTATTTAGCGTATTATCTTGTTACATATAATTATTTTGTCATCTATATGTAACAAAAAGAGAAATTTTAATGTTGGTAAATTGAAATTTTGCTAATACATTGAATTTTAAAAAAAATAAAATAAAATAAAAAGTTGCAACAAGAAAAAAGTATTCTAAGAAAAAGACGAGCTCGATAGTTGTGTTTTAACATGATTCAAAGATGTTTTTGCATGTTAGAGGGTATAAATTTTAGTAAAATGTACGTTTTTACAACCAAAAATCAAAATAAGAAATCATATGTAATAAAAAAAATAATAAATGCGGTTTAATAAAATGTGACAGCTTACAACATTAAAATTCTAATGGTAGATTTTTAAAAAATCAACGGAGTAAAACTAATTAAACCCTACGGAATGTAATATAGAAAAAAAAATGTATAGATTCGACAAAATAAAAGTTAGTTTCGACCGCATTATGGATGAGGCTGAGCAACTTAAGACAGCCCTGAAGAACTAAAATGAGCAATAAAAGCAGTACATAAGCGTGCTAAGAAACTTCTTGAAAACGATGGGCTCATTTTTGAACATTTATTATAAAATGGTACGTACAATCTACTTTGGTTTAGTGTACTATTTCTAAATAAAATTCGATTTTTTTTTTTTAACTTTTTTTTCTGTTTTATTCAACTTATCTTAAATAATTCTGTTCAGAAATTTGTTCTACAAGTTTTATTTAAAAGTTTCATATGTTTATTACTCATTTAACAAAGATGTACGTCAAACATAAAAAACAGGATTTTTTACCCGCAAAACCTATTGTAGATAAGACTCTGGAACCTATTTTACTCAATTTTTCAGACCAAAAAACCATAATAAATCGCTAATTTTGCTCCTTAATTAAGATCCTAAAAATTTCAGTACCACCTCATTTCACCCCGATAGCTTAAATCCGAGCAAAATCTTTCACTAGCCATAACTCGTAAATTTATATGAACTTTTTCCAATATTTTTACCAGTAGAATAAATTATGAAAGTTCCCGTAAAACTTTGTGATACACTGTGTATAGATAAAATGATGATCGAAGACTTATTTTACAAAATGTAACACATTTTGAAATGTGGTGCTTTTTATAATGTGGTACTTTTTTATGTAGTAAATATAGTTGCTAAAAATCAGATGGGTGGATAAAGTGACAAATGAAGAGGTATTGCGACAAATAGATGAAGAAAGAAGCATTTGGAAAAATATAGTTAAAAGAAGAGACAGACTTATAGGCCACATACTAAGACATCCTGAAATAGTCGCTTTAATATTGGAAGGACAGGAAGAAGGAAAAAATTGTGTAGGCAGGCCACTTTTGGAATATGTAAAACAAATTGTTAGGGATGTAGGATGTAGAGGGTATACTGAAATGAAACGACTAGCACTAGATAGGGAATCTTGGAGAGCTGCATCAAACCAGTCAAATGACTGAAGACAAAAAAAATATATATATATATATATATATATACATTTATCATTTCATGTATTTTACTTCTTTTTTTTTTTTTGTTTTGCTATTTTAAGAATGTTTATTAGTTACAGAAATAGTTATACGATTTTCTGTCTATTTCTCGTCGATTTTTAATAGTTGTTAATTATTTTTTGTTGCTAAATTACCCATCTTTTATTCGTTTAACAAAGCTATTGTACTACAAACCTAAAACATTTTTTTTCGATACCGAATTTTGTGTTTTGCATTGGAAATCATAAAACTACTAGAGTTGCAGTTCTGCGACCTGCTTTATCCTATTTCTCAGCTCAAATTACTTAAGAAACCACCAACTTTACTCCTTAATTTTGGACCCAAAACTTACAGTAGGGCTTTTTTTTATTAGAAGAGCTGAAATCCGGCCGAAATCTTTTGCTAGCCATAACTCGAAAGCAATTTCCAGACTTATGTTTATATGAACATTTTTCATTATTTTCACCATTAGAACATGTCCTGAAAGTTTATCCGTTTCTTCTTTGGATATTGTGTATATAAATTAATTAAAACTATTAATTTTTTTTTAAATTATTCCTATTTTAATGTTATATTTATAAAATATAATGTCATAATGAATTCCACCACAGTAGAAACTAAATAAAAGATCTTTTACGAAAAACGTTTACTTAAAGACGGATGAATCATCACGTTCAATATAAAATATGTTATATTACACATCAATATTATAACCATTTAAGTTGCAACTGATTTTTTTTTCTTTTTTTTCTTAATAATGATGTTTGATAAAAATTACTTTCAACCCCCTCCCTAAAAATTTGGAGTAGCGACTCAAGTACTTTTAGTGTCTCAGCTAGTTGTATGCTTTATATACGTAATAAAGACTTGGTTAGGTAGTGCTAATCAAAATTTTAATGTAGTAATCCTTCTGTCAATAAATGATGCATTAAAGTATTTATATTGCATCTCTTCTGTAACACAGAACTTTTAATTAATCAAATGAAAAAAAATATTATAAATAAGTAGTATTTTAAGATTAAATTACTAGAAATTTTTTAGGGAAATAGATAAAATTTGGTACTAAAAAGAGCAAAAATAAAAGGCTATTAGCTAAGTTAAAATAAATATAGTCTAATATTAACTAAAAAAATTATATAAGATTTTGAATTTTCATGATTTAAATTTAACAAACTCTTTTTTTATCGTTTATGAACAATAATTTCCTGGCATTGGTTGTTTATTCTTATATAGTGGAAAAAAAATGATACTCAAAAAATATTACCTAAGATTTCTTTTTTGGGGTGGAAATAATCTGCGATGAACTTTTATTGCAAAATTATCATTTCAAGTTTAAATAAACTAAAAAAGTTTAAAAAATTAGGTATTTTTTAATTTTTTTGCTCTCCCACCTCCAAAAACATCTTCCAATAAAAGTTGAAATTTGTACGTTTACTATGTAAGAATTATAGGAGAACTACGATGAAATTTTATTGTAATATTATTATTTATAGTTTTAATAATATTATAAGTTTAAATAAATAACAAAACATTTTAAAAAATCGATATTTTAAATTTTTATCGGCTCTCTCACCCCCTCCAATATTGATCCATAAGTATTATTTATTTTTTTGGTCATACTACTTGCTACTATTTATTACTACTTTGGTCATACTTATTTGGACTACTATGCCTAGGATGATATAAAAAGAAAATCGGTTAAAAATATGCAATAAATAAGAATAACGTTTTTTTTATTTTTGAGGAAGGAAGAATTTTGGGTAAATTTTTTTTTTAAATTGTAAGACAAGCATGCACGCATATACTGAGGTTAATATGAAATGAGCTTGCAAAATTTTGAGGTAATTGATCCCAAAACACTATCTACCCCACCCCATGGAGATATTGATCCCAAAATTTTACCAACAAATTGCCATACACGAGTCTGTACAACATTTCATCAAATTCAGTATATTCAATCAAAAATTATTTAGCTTTAAACACTCCAACAGACGTACGTACTTAAGTACGAAAATTACCTCCACTCTTTTTGTTGTTTCGGATCCCTGAAACGTTATTTAGGGTCATGAAACGTCGAGAAATGAAAAAAACCCATACTCCATTTTTTGACTGATTACCGTACTTTCCTTCTTGAATTGTAGCTCTAGAGCTATGATGCCAGGAAAGTAAAGATCTTGTAAAGTTAACAGCTGTTAGTACGTTAGAAGACCCTACAGCTTTATACGTGCTAGATAATCACATCAACAGACATTCTATGATTTTCTTTCATAATAAAAGTTAGTAAATTTTCTTTGAAAGTTTTTGAAATGAGATTTTCTTTTGTAATAAAGGCCGATTGGGTTTTTGTTAAAATTTCTGTTGTACAAGTTAAAAAGAGCAAATTTGAACCTACATATCGAACTAATGTTTCTGTTAACGTACATGAACATGTAATCTGATAATATTAGCTAGCTAGTAAATAATTATTCCATCGTATAATCTGTAGTGATACTAATTTCGTAATTTAAATTATAATCTGCTAAATAAAGTAGATCTCAAACTGTTAGGCCTGGCCCAAAAGGAAAGGGTAAGGGATTGACTGGATGAAATAGTAGATGAAAGGGATTTGATAATTACATAAAAATATAAAGTAAAAAAGCAACGGATTAAATTTAAACGTTAGTTATAAAATTCTGATGATTACAATCGGCAAATATTTTTTATGATATAAATACAGTAAATTCCGGCTAATAAGACTACCGATTATTCGAAGCGGCCGTTTAATTGGGACAGCTTTGTAAAACCATAAATATATATACTGGTATAATTCATGTAAACTTACATCTGCTTAAAGGCCCAAAATGCTACTTAAAAGACCCACTAGTTCCTATGTCTGTTAATTTTACTCATAAAATAGCACAATTTTATTTATGATGTAAGTCGTTTTACCATTGTTTAAACATTATAAGGAGGAAGGAAACTTTTTTTTTTAACCAGAAGGAGAAAATTTTGAACGAATTGGTCTGCTCAGTTCGTAATTCTTTCAAGTTGTGAGGGAGTGATGATAAAATAATCAAATACTCGAAAAATGGATGAAGTTGAAGATGAAGACGAACCCGAAGTCAAACGCGTCTCTATACAAGATGTAAAAAAAATTCATTGACGGATTTCAGCAGCATTTTATGCAAGAAAGTAGTGAAGGAAGCCCGCTAGCAGAACTGCAAGTCTGTGCCAAATTATGTCAAGTGATGAAAGAGAGAAGAAGAGCAAAGTAGAAAAATCTTTTCAAGAATTTTTACCAAGTAAAAGATATTAAAGTACACATTTTTGTATTTTACTGACCGTAAAAGGCACTCATTATTTTTACACCTCTATTTTTTTTTTTTTTTATTATTTATGATATAAGCTTAAAAAATAATTTAATCATTTTGTATTCTAATAATGTTGTTATATAACTGTAATACTGTATTATAGAAATAAAATTCTGAATAATAAGATGTTAAATCGTGTTTAATAATTAGTATGTACTGTATATATGTGTGTATATCTCCTCATTTTATTGTTAATTTCTATTAATAGAGCCATATATAAAGTCCCGGCCCTGAAGTGGCACGATTGCCGGAATCGCCACTGTATATTATTGACTTAACTCGGCAAAGTAGCATCCATTGAATATACTTTTATGAAAACGGCTAGAATGAACGGTATCAGTATAAATATAACAGTTATTCGGAACCTCATTTATTCACTAATTTTTTATTATATGAAGTCAAGTAAAGAGTTTTATATATATATATATTGCTAGGTTTACCAAAAATTCCCTGTTTTATTGACATGTAACTGTAACGTAAGTAAACTTTAGTCTTAAAATACATAATGATGTCATCAAATAGTAAAAAATTATATTATTATCGAACAATATAATCATAGGTTTTAGTCCTGAGGAAGATCGTAATTTGAATCTTCTTACGAGACGACTGTTAGGCAATTTATGAATGTCTCAGGGAGTAACATCCTTTGAATTGAAGGGGTGTGAAGTAAGACAAAATGCCAATGGCCAAAGCTACGTTCAATAAACCAGTTCCCATAAATCATTACAAGAATGGATACAGTTTCACTGCATGCTACTGGCATTTATAAGTGACTAATGACCGTTGCAGTCGACTGCACTTACAAATCATATTTAAAAAATAAATAAGTTATCTCTAAATGCAATATTATATACAGGGATAAGATAAAAAAAGCTTCCAAAGGTTAAAAATATTTTAAAATTGTAAACGCAATTATTAGATCATTAAAGGAATTTTAAATAATATATTTTAATTAATAATTGTATTCCTTTCCATATTAAACCAAGGATTAAAATATTATATTTTATTACTACCCAAAGATATTAAAATAAAGAGATAATTAAAAGTGTTATAATTTTTTTATTCTTTCTGCGCTTCCATGTAATCTCCAGAAATTTTATTACAAAAGAGTTTATCTGAACCTGTAAAAAAATTATTAAATTTTACGGTATCACTTTTAATCTGTTATTAAAGAATGTTATATTTTTAATTATAATAGAATTAACAAACTTGTTTTTGTCATGAGAAACCGAGCCGTACCCACCCCTTCAATGAATATTTTAAGTCAAGAAGTAACCTAAATTTCGATCACGTGTAGAGTACATTAATTTTGCATGTGTTAACGAGAGTTTTTGAGTCGGCCCAATCGAACAGACACTATCGACCTAATAGTTTGTTGTAAGTTTGTTTGAATGAGTAACTTAATTATTAAAACTTTATTGAAAATCATATGGGAACAAAATGTTTATGATTTATGATTACATACCTCGTTATTTCCGGTATATTTTAACTAAAATCTAGGAAATCCAACTAGAAACATAAATGTCATACTTACTTATTTTATCAGACAATCCGGCGGTAAAAAATCAGTGGTCTAATAGAAGTTAGCATAATTTGATCATTTTTGTTTTCTGGTCAGAAAGGTGAAAAAAGAAAGGGAAAAATTAAATGATAAGAAGTGTTGTACCGATCGGAAAGTTTAAATGGTAAACAAAGGTTGTGATTCCGATATTGAAATAATGACAACTAACTGGTTCCTAGAGTAGCAATTTTCCATTGGAAGAAGAAAACTACGGTTTTATTAAGAAAAACTTGAATAAAAATTTCGAAAAAATGTACAATAAAGACTTTAGGGGAGAGTTATTAAATGAAAATGCTAGGAAAAGGCTATTCACAGCTGAACACTTCCAGCAGTAAGTGTATATTTCTTTTAGTAAGTGTATTTTTCCTGATAGAAAGGTTCTGGACTTAAGATAAGACCTTTAATATTTCAACCTACTACCTCTTAACTGTTTTCCTAAGATACTTTTCCAGTGTAATCTAAGCTTTTTGCAGTAATTTTATACTGTTATAGTAAGGTTTAAAGAAGCTTTCAAGCTGATAAAAACAAAATATCTTTAGTTTTCATTCATTTTATTTATACAGAAATCTTATTTTTTACCGTTTTAACCAATTTTTTTATTTTATCCTCCCTCTGTTTTATTTACATTTTAAAATTTCCTAAAACAGGATTTGGATACTGCTTAATTCAAAATTAGTTATATCAAGTATAAAAAAATCTTTAAAAATTACAACAAACCCCACTTGATTACCCAAGATTTTATCTAAAATACTGCAAACAATTTTCTATATAAAAATCTTAATAGATTTTGAGTCAAGAGACTCAAGTCTTCCGACAAGGACTGGATTTTCAACCCCAATTTTTTAAAATATATAAGATTGCTCGGATAAACAACCAAAACTTAAAATCGAAAAAAACATCACTTTCAAATTATTGTTTAGTATAATTTTTACTTTCTTTTAAACATAATTAGATTTATTGTTATCATTACCTTTAATAGATCCGGAGCCACCGCAGCTGGTATGAGGCTGTTGCTGTTGATTGCCGGAGGCAGCAGCAGTACCACCTCCCACAGCTCCACCGCCGACTTGGTCCACTTCAACTTCCTCATGCTGTTGCTGTTGAGGCTGTTGTGGTGGTTGTTGATGTTTGGAGTCAATTGAATTCCACATTTCAAACATGCTCACTTACGTTCACTCACTTATTTTACGGTTTACGAAATCAAAATAACATCGTTTATTGATTCCTGATAAATCGCGGCACTTATTCGTGTAAGTTATATATTATCCGAGTTTTATATATATAAATGTGCATGTATATATACATATATGCATATAAATTATATTTACATAATTTATAGGCCTATGTACTATAAGTTATAAATATAATATATATTTTATTAATATACATACATATACGCGTAAATCCTTGTTATGTATTGTCCATTGTATTTGACAACGTATAATATTTGTTTATGATGATTATCATCATTTTTATTATAATTATTATTATTATCCGGTTTAATGGTATTCGACCGCACGTATTCCGACTCACTCTCTTGTTATGTACAACCATTTTTATAAGTATAAGTGGTACGTAAAAAAAAGTTTCCGTTTCACACAGCTTAAATATTTCTTCGTATTTCTACGCTTCATTTCTCTAACGGTACTGCATATTCTAACTGTAATAATTACACCAAAATCTTATATGCTATGTCTGATAAAATGATGTATCTTTTTTTTTTAGTTTTACCGGCATCGATATATCTGTGTAATTTTATGTTACGATATACAGAGTGATTCAGGAGGAAATGGAAAATAATTTAGGAACTGATTATAGAGCTTGAAACAAGAAAAACATTTATCCGAAAACGCTTTGTTATCGAGTTACGGCTAGAGAAAAATTTCGCCCCGATTTCAGTTCCCCCGGTGAAATGAGGTCATACTGAAATTTTTAAGGCGTTATATAAGAGGTATAGTTGATGGTTTATAATATGTTTTCACAGAACTGAATAACCCGTAGTTTTCACGATAAGCAGTTTTTCTACTTTGCGTTTCCAACGCAAAGCAGAAAAATTCGGTGACGAAAAGCACGTTGTTTTTAGATTTGAAGTACAATAACGTTGGTAAGTGTCTAATAAATTATCAAAGATTTTATAGAATTTTTTTATGAGAAAATAATTAATTATGAGGAACGCAAACATATTATTAGGTTGGCGACAAAATATGTAACGAAACGAGTTGAAAAGTGCATTCATGAAAATGGTGAAATTTTCGAAAATTTATTTTAAATTAATACAGTATAAACCACAGTGAGTATTTTGTAAAAAGAAAATTAAAATTATTTTAATTTTTCAAAAAACTAAATTTATTGTGTTAAAAACAGCTGTTTTTAATTTTTACAGATTCATAACCTTTTTCCGAAAAGTTTTGTCCTGTATTGTTTTTAATAATTTTTTTCATAGATTTTATATTTAAATTTTCTCGGAATTAAATTTTTTACAAGTTTTAAATATAAAATTTACGTATTTATTAGTTATTTAATAAATATATTGCACTTCAAACCAAGAATAACGTGTTTTTTCTCATCGAATTTTTCTGTTTTACTTTGGGAAACTACGGGACTGTTATTATCATGAAAACTATGGAATATACAGTTCTATGATTTATATTATTCGATTTTTCAGGTCGTAAAACATAATAATATAAATCAAGTTTATCCTTTATAAAACGCATTAGAAATTACAGTATGACCTCATTTTACCACGGAAACTGAAATCAGGGCGAAATTTTTCGTTAGCCGTAACTCGATAACAAAGCGTTTTCGGAAATATATTTGTGTGAACATTTTTCTTATTTAAAGTTTCTATAATCAGTTCCCAACTTCCCTTTCCTCCTGAATTACTCTATATATACAATAAATGTGTTATAATGATTAAATAGATAATTATGAATAGAAAAATTGCAGACGAAGTCTTTCCCACTAATGTTCAATCATTAAATAAAGTTATCAACTTAAAAAAAATGTTAAAATTTAATTAATCGAATAAAACTATAAATTAAGAAATCTAAAACTAATTCTGATGAAAAAATAATACAATAACCTATATTACAAGGTATTAGATTACAGCGGTACCGCCTTCGTACAGCGAGTAATCTATACCACGGATAATAGAGAACAGGTTTAGCAACGTACGGTAAGTAGCTTCACATACCTATTTACGATAAAGTTAAATATATAAATTAAAAATATTAAGACATTACATTCAGCATTAATAAAATACAGTAGGTTTCGAATAATTAATGTTCTAACTTCGATGAATTACAGAGATTGTCAAATGATGCTGAAGTAAGTTAATTTTGTAATTTAATTTTTTGTAGGTTTTCAGGTAAAATATACAAGTTATAGCACAAAAAAAAATTATTTTTACTTAAGAACTTTATTCTAACAAATTTTAATTAATCGATTAAAGAGTGTAAGCTTCTAATTAACTAGCATCCCCGTCGCGGCTTCACCCGCCCCACATGAGTATAGAATTATAAAAATTTATAAATAGTTTTTTAGTAATTATGTATGAGCTGTTGCTCTGAGAGTTATCGCTATACACAACTTATCGGATAAAATATATTAATTTGAATAACAAATCTTCAATTAAATAATAAAAAAATTTATAAAGCATAATAAAATAATAGAAATATAAAACTTTGAGAACGCTCTGTGGTAGATTCACGTTGTCTACGACTATAAATTCTAGTAGCTCGAAGTTCTATTAAGAACTTCTTCTTAATAACTATGACCTCGTCAATCTAGGCGTTATGAAAATATTAATACTAAATTGAAAGTCGAATGTATGCCATTTATATCTATGTTTTACTTGGATAGAACCTTTTAGTTCAGGGTAAAAAAACACTAAAGAGGTAAAAACACTTTACTCGCGTGAGAATGAGTTCTCGCGAGATTAGACAACGATATTAAATTTAATAAAACATAACCTACTGAAGAATTCGATATTGATATCGAAATTCAACATTCCTCAAACCATTAAAACTTTTTACATGTGTAAAAAGTCGCGTCATTTCCTTTAATTTTATGATCAAACTAATTTTAGATATATTGTGATAATAATACATTTTGATATTTTATAGACAATGACATTAGATTTAATAAATCACATAGCAACTGTAAAGAAGTCCATATCGGCGTAGACAATGATCAATATAAACAACTGCAATCGACTCTTTTTTTTTATTTATGATTTATATAGAAGTTAGATTGGTGAGGTTTTGAACTGTGGTAAACATTGGACACAGTCGGCGGGACGTGGCTGCACCCCATTTAGCCATGGTGTGTAGCGGCGTTTCGACGGCGGTCTAAGGAGGTGAATGTCACGCGAGACTCCGTGATGGTACTGAGCGGAAGTAGACGTTTATTCTCCTCTCCCCGGTAGAACAGACCGGAGTCCGTAATTAGTTTTGCACTCAAGTTGAGTTATTAACGGTAGCTGGGTTCATTAAGGGAACTAGGTCTAAATTTCGTTGTTGCGACCAACACTTTTTGGTGGGAAGTTGTTGTTATATTGCCTCGAATTACGAGACATTCACAAAATTGGCTCATTGATAAGTAGAACTAGGCGCGGGGTTCGCGCTTAGCTTAGGTAGGCTCTTAGCTTAGTTCTTGAGGGCTACGTAGTAGCGTTAGGTGTCCGAGTCTTCTTCGGAAGGCGATTTTACTTTGGCGGAATTAGTGATGTAGACGTCCCTCGGGGTATCTGCATCAATGGCATCTCTCCCGAGGCCGGACTGAACACTGTGGAATGTGATCAGTACGAGGGCAAGAAGATGACCTCCGTTAAAGCCACTACTGGCAAGGAACAGAGGGGGTTGGTGTAGCGACCGGACACGCTACGTTGGCGGGATCTTCTCCCCTCGGGGGGAATCGAGATGTGGTAAACACTGGACCATTATGATGTTCTTGAAGGGTAGTCTAGCCACAACCAGTCATCAGCGGGTTGTGATGGACGGCCTTCCGATTAGATATGTTACCGTTCAGAAGTATCTGGGTGTTATCCTTGATGAGAACCTTCAATTCAAGGAGCCCACCAGTTTGTAGCGAAGAAGGCCATCGATGCCTTCTTCGGGGTCCGTAGAGTCATTCATCCTGATTCGGGGTAGAATTATCGTACCATGCGTATTCTTCACAAAGGTGTCTGTGAGGCCATAATGTTGTACGCTGCCCCCGTTTGGGCTCATCGTTTACATTTCTAATGCTATAGAGATATTCTTTTGCGAGCCCAGCGTCTTCTATTGTTAGCTGTTATCGGTGGCTACAGAATTGTCTCGCAAGAGGCAGTCACTGTGATCGCCGGCACAAAACCCATTGATATTTTAGCTACGGAAAGTAACAAGCTGTATATTTCCAAGAAGGGAGGCCTTCTAACGTTAGGGCGTATGCGGGAAATTGAAGACCAAGGTGTTAACTCTTGGCAAGCTAGGTGGAACGATTCTTCTACTAGGTCGAAACACGCATGGTATTTTTCCAAATGTTAGGGAGTTGCGAGCGATTAGTTTGGTTTCCCTAATCGGCATATAACTCAATTTCTTTCGGGACATGGTGCTTTTAGGGATTGTTTGGCTAGGCTTAGGTTGGTTGACTCCGGCTTGTGTCCGGACTGTAGGGTTGATGATACTGTGGACCATGTCCTGTATGTCTGTCCCCAGTATGAAACTGAGCGTACCAGAGTTGTTAGGAAACTTGAAAGAGTAAACTCCTTCTTAGATCTGCGAGTCAACTGGAGGACTCGCAGAGATTGGACAATTGTGGCTGGCTTCCTTCGATTCCTCGCTCAGCGTAGGATGACCAAGGGGATTTAGTAGAGTAGGAACCTGGGCGGCTGGGGTCCGCCTGGACAGTCTGATTGGCCGAAGGTAGGCGCTTTGGCGGCGAGCCACGGTTAGTTAGATTTGAGGTAATTATAAATTATATAAGCTGTCGGCGGAACGGCGACTGCACTGCCGATGGACATGGGTTACCATGCAGCCGTCAGGTGTAGCGGCGTTTTGACGAGGACAGATTAGGATAAGCACACGACACTGTCGGCGGGATGGCGACTGCATTGCCTAGAGCATGTTTCCCATGGAGCCATGAGGTATAGCGGCATCTCGACGATGGTTTATGAGGTGAATGTCACGCGGGGCTCTGCGATGGAGCTGAGTGAGATTAGGAGGTCTGTCTGCTCTCCATTGTAGACCAGATCGGAGTCCATAATTTAACCTAAGTATGGGGTATGAACTATAGCTGAGTTCAGTAAGGGAATTTAGGACTAAATTTTGTTGTTGCGATCAACATTTCTGGTGGTATGTTGTGTTTAAATTTGCCTCGAAAATCGAGACATTCACGAAATTGGCTCAATATAAGTAGAACTAGGCGCGGGGTTTGTACTTCCGCGAACTCGGTTAGCTAGTTCAGAGGGATACGATGTAGGACATTCAAGATGTCCGGTCGAGGCCTACAGCGAAGGCAAAAGCTGAATTAATAAATCACTGATGCAAATGTCTACCGAGGCATTTACATCGGTGGCATCCCAACGAGGCCAGGCTTATTACTATGAGATGTAAAAAGTCAGAGGACGATAGACAACTTCCACTAAAGCCCAAAGGGCTAGGAACGGCGGAGGTGCTGTTGCGACCGGAACGTCACTAGGCGGGTGTCTTTCCCTGCGGGGTTGGGATGTGGTAAACATTACAAATGAGTAACAATATAGCTATCGGCGGGATGGTGACTGCACTTGAACTTCCGTATCATGAATATTCTTTACAAAGGTGTTTGTGAGGCCGTAATGTTGTATGCTTCGCCCGTTTGGGCTCATCGTTTACAATTTCAGTGTTATAGGGATATTTTTTTACGAGCCCAACGTCTTCTTCTGTTGTCGGGGCTACAGAACTGTCTCACAAGAGGCAGTCTCTGTGATCGCCGGCACGAAACCAATTGACATCCTAGCTACGGAACGTAGCAAGCGTTATATTTCTAAGAAGGAGGGCCTTCTTATTCCTGGCCGTATGCGAGAAATTGAAGACCAAGATTTTGACTCTTGGCAAGTTAGGTGGAAAGAATCTTCAACTGGTTGATACACGCAAGGTATATTTCAAATATTAGGCATTTGAAAGCGATTAGGTGGGTTTCCCCCAATCAGTATACAACATAATTTCTCTCGGGATATGCTGTCTTTAGAGAAAGTTTGGCTAGGTTTGATTTGGTTGATTCGGGCCTCTGCCCGGACTATAGGGTCGATGATACTGTGGAGCATGTCCTTTCTGCTTGTTCCCGGTACGAAGCTGAACATACCAGAGTTGTTAGGGAGCTTGAAAGAGTAAACTCCTTTCTTGATCTGCGATCAATTAGAAGACTCATAGAGAATGGATTATAGTGATTGGCTTCCTCCGTTTCCTCGCAATGAGCAGATCAGCTGAGGGGGTATTAGTAGACTTGTACCCCGGGTGGATAGGATCCGCTTGGACAGTTGATTGACCGGAGCTAGGATTATTGGCAGCGAGCCACGGTTAATTGAATATGTTTGGTAGTAGGTAGTTAAATTGCTGTCGGCCGGACGACGACTGCACTACCGAGGATATGGTAATCCATGCAGCCGAGAGGTGTAGCATCGTTTTGATGAGGGCGTTTAATGACTGGGTAATAGTATCGTTGTCGGCGGAATGGTGACTGCACTACCGAGGGCATGGTTGACCATGCAGCTGAGAGGTGTAGCACCATCTTGACCAGGACAGTTTTATGTAAATGTCACGCGGGACTCTGCGATGGAACTGAGTGGGAGTAAGAGGTTTGTCCTCTTCTCCCTGGTAGACCAGAACGGAGTCCGTAGTTGCAATTAAATTTAAAGTTTTGTAATTGATCATTGAGATTGCTAAGGGAACTAACTCTAAATTTCGTTGTTGCGAAAAACATTTCTCGTGGTGTGATTTATTATTCCTGAAATAGACTCGTATTAATGAGACATTTACAATCACTCACAGCTTGCTTAAATATTGAACTAGGCGCGGGGTTTGTGCTTCCGCGAACTCGGTTTGCTAGTTCAGAGGGCAATAATGTAGGACAGAGATGTCCGAAAGAAGCCTATAGCGAAGGCAAAGGTTGAGTCAACCTTTGCCTTCGAAAACTCACTGATGTACGAGTAAATGTGTACCGAACGATTTACATCGGTGGCGTCCCAACTGAGGCCTGGCTGATGACTGTGATATGTAATCAATAAGAGGGTCAAAATACGATCTCTGTTAAAGCCCATCAGGTTTAGGAACGGGGGTGTGGTGTGGAGTCCGGAATCGTCACAAGGCGAGTGTTTTCCCCTACCCAGGTTGGGATGTGGTAAACATTCCGGGGGATTATAAGAAAGCTACAGTTAAAATTTCGTAATGATTGATTCAGTAGTTTTTGCGGTTATCGAGAAGAAACGAAATAGGCGTTATCTTTTTATATAATTATGAGAATTACAAAATTGTATAAAATATTTTTTAGACGCTGTTAACAGCGACATAAAGTAATTATTTTTAATATTTTATAAAATTATTCTATTTCCTCTAAAAAAAATTAAATCCATTAAAAATAATATCTATAAATAAATTAAACTTTATCATGAAATTGTGATATACGATAAAAAATATTCACGGTGTTGTCAGATAGTCTGCATGCAGCCTTCGCAACATCAATTCTGTCATCCTAGTAATAATCCCTATCGGCGTCATCAATAGCACTTGTGTGAAATCTTCTGTATATCGTCATCACGCTCTTTTAAACCCTGCCTATAAATTAAGGGTAGCAAAATTTCCCTATCCTAAGTTCAAAAATTACCTTTAAAAAACCACGGTTATGTTCAATTGCGAATATGAAGCGTATTTCTTTACCGTACAAGATTATTAATAAAAAATGAAATGTTACTAATTAACCTCGGAAGAACGATATCGGATTATGCGGAGTTAACTACGACCTTAATTTAAAAATTTTAATTCGGTATTTTCTTGACAAGGTGAATTATAGATGAAGGGGGTTCTTGTACAGTCGTTAAAGAGAGCTGATGGATTCATATATTTCCATTTCAACAACATAAAGATTGTATTTAACCAGGATGATTCTTAGATATTCAGATACACGTAATTTTTACGCGAATTTTTACAGACTTACTTTAGATTATTTGTGAAATTATTCAAATTTAAGACGATTTCGATTACACTAGACGATCACTTTTGGTGGGCTTTATGAGTGGTTTAATTAATAAAATTGGCTTTTGTAATATTGTATTAAAAGTATTCTGGTATAAAACACTAAAAATCTTTCGGTTTATAGTGAAAATTTATAAAAATCGGATTTCTATCCAAATAAAAACTATAAGTAATAGTAATAATACCAATAATCAATAGATCAAAATAGCTCGTCGGTACATATTAGAATTTTCATTTTTTTGGCTGAAACCCAACTCAACAGGCCTATTAAAAATTAATACATTCTGAGTGTGAATTCCCCAGTCAATCCGGTTGTAACTGATACCTAATTTTTATTGATCTAATATGCTGAAAACAGTTGTTTTGTATCAGACAAGTCAACTTCTTGTGCATTGTTGAAAGCTATTGTTTACAAAATAATGTAACTCTGCCTCCATCATCTTTGTCTTTCATTCGAAAAATAAGCTTTACTAGAAAAAAAAAATAATTGTAAAATATATTCGAAATAGGTTTTAATATCTATTCGTTGTGATTTATTATAATTAAAAGTAATTTATTCATCTCTTTTAACACTTCATTTAAGTTCACATTCCTCTGTCTCAATTTTCTTAAATTTTCGCAATTGTGCAATGTTTAACAAGTGCAAGTTCATAGAAATATTATCTGTTTTAAGACATGCTAAACTGCGGGAGTTATTCATTTAATAAATAATTTGCATAACTAAATAAAAACTTTCCACTATTAACCAGAATTTACTTTTCTTACTTAATATTAGTCAGTAGTGTCTCAAAATGAACTGATATTTTAAATTTGCTGCCATCTTTTTCACAACAAAATCAGAGTAGACATATTTTACGCTGTTATCAGTAAACATTGAGGTTAAATTATAGAAAAGTACACACTTGAACAATGCACAGAAATTTAAAGATAGCAACGTATCGAATTTTCGAAAAATCATTTTTAGCAATTAGGCGTATTTTCTTTTTATTGGCTTTGTCAATATACAAAATTGTCGAATTCGGGGATCAGAATATCTAAAAAAGATTGGACCTTACTTCTTTGAAAATGAAAATGATAATGCCGTTACCGTCAATGGAATTCGATATCGGGAAATTATTTAAAACTTTTTATGGCTTAAAATTAATGATATGGATGTGGAAGACTTGTGCTTTCAACAAGACTGTGCAACATGCTACACTGCCAATAAAACCGTGTAGTTATTGCAAGAAAAACTTATTGGTCGTGTTATCTCCCAGCGAGGTTAAGTGAATTGGCTGCCAAGATCATGTTACTTGAAATTGTTGGATTTTTCTTTGATGTTACTTTAAGGATTATCAATAAACTGTAAACAATTAAGGACCTCAAAGAAGAAATTCGACACAATATTCCCAGCAATTATTTTAACATGTTTTGGAAAATTTTGTTAAAAGAGTGAACATGTGCAGCCAAGACCGAAGCGCTCATTTAACAGATTATTTGTATTACACAAAACATTCATGTCACTACTTTCTAATAAAGCAAAAATATTATGAATTATCAAATAAAAAATGTGTTTTATTAAAAAATTAGAATTTCAGCTCATTTTGGGGACACCTTTATATAAAAGAGGTAAATTTTTATTTCTAAAAGTTTTCAAGTTCCAGGAGTTTAAAAAAATACAGTAATTCTGGTTATCAACATTGTTAAGACCTTATACAAAAGAAATGTCAGGTCCAAATTTCATGTATTACAATAGATTGAATTAAAATTGATAGTATTAAAATAGATTGAAATCAAATAAAAATTAATAAAACATTCCTTTTCCAAGTACAATTAATTAACCTGCAATACTCGAAATGATTTTCACGACTTGAATAGCATATTAAGTATTCTTAATTAATTTGCAAATACGTGATAAATTATTCGAGATATTATGAATTACAATAAAATGAATGATGAATTATTCCAGAATATTTCAGGCACGCATTTTTTGGTAAAATACAATTTCTTTACCAGACCACTCAAATTTTAAGAAAAAAAATACAACCCTAAATTTTTATTTAAAACATAAAAAACCTTCCAATCATAATTTAATTTAATGGAGAATTTAAAAATAAAGTTACTGCTTAATATTTCCTTAACAGAAACACAATTTGAAAAATCTAAACATTTTATCTATGCAGGAGGAAAAAATATGTGAGCAGATTTATTATTATAAGTATGTACGGTTTGTAACATAATAATTCCTGAAATTATTACTAGCATGAAATTATTTTTGTAATTAAACATCGATCATCGATATTTTTCATAATTATTTTTTCAATATTTCAGGTTTAAAGGTGAGCCAAATTCTCTTAAAAGTTTGATCGATTTACCCAGAATCTATAAGTGCTAAGTTATGTTATTCAGATTTCCTATAAGGAATCGACATTCAAATATTTATTAAGATTTTCATAAACTAACATTTTTATCATACTCTGAAAAAAATTAACTATTATACAATAAAATATGAGAAAGGCTTCATAGAATATAGTCGAGATAAGCTGCATTTAAAAATTCTTTAGCATCAAAAACGTTTTACGAATTATGAAACGTAGGAAAATTTGATAGTTTGCTGGAGTGATATATACCTTTCCATTTGATCTAAATAATTATTTTCTAATTAATAATCACTTATTCCACATTTAAATGAACATTCATATATTTAGTTCATTTAAAAATTAATATCCACTTTTGTTTTTTTTTTAATTCTCGTAACACTAGAGTTCAATTTTTTTCGCACTTATTTTTACAGTCATAAAAAAATTAATACTGATTTTTCAATCAAGACCAGGAAGAATGTTTTATAATCTTCCAGCATATAAATAGGATAATTCTAAAAAAAAAATCAGTTAAAAAATAAATTAAACTTTCGGGTGATCCAGAAATTTGCTGGAGACCCTACAGAGCGACATCTGCGTGTATATCTCGATTAGTATAGAATACTTTTAAAAAGTATTTTGATAATAGTGTATTAAAAATCGATTATTGCAGTAAGAATATTGAACAAAACTTTTTAAAAAGGTTTTGAACTTTTGAAACTATAAATTTATATTTTTAGATATTTTTATTATAACTACCTGCAGTTTTGTTTTTTTAAATAGCGTTACAGAAATAAAATATTTACTTAACATACAAAACATTTTATCCAAACTTATAGAAAATGTTTTGAGAAATTCATCTTTGAAATTTTGCAAAAATTAGCTTTTAAATTTTTTGAGTACTCGTCATCCGAAGTAGAATCTTTAGATTTCGACTAAGAATGGTTTATAAATGGTTCGTCTTTGTACTGTCCACACATTCTAAAACACGCTAGTAGGAATATCGGGTCTTTTAATAGTATTATTATTTACAGATTCTGGATCCCGGATCATTCCAAACATTCCTAATTTTACAAATCTTTTTATTGAAATATTCATTTTTTAATTCGGTTAGAATTCAGTTTTTTTTTACGTTAGAAATTTAATATAAAAAGCGAGACTGTTACTTAAGATGGAGGAAATGACCGGTGGAATAAAATGTTGTAAACTACCTTTAGTTGCGAGAGCTAAGTTACACTGATCGCTACAAGCGTTCTAGGGGAAAGCTGGTGTATACAGGTGTACGCATATGCTTGGAATAATTTATTAATCTGCCTAATAACATCCTTCTGAAATTTTGTACTAGCTATATCTCTGTTAGAATACGTGTAAATTAATCAGTATTTTAAAGAATAGGTACAGAGTTTGTCAAAGAGATAGATTATTTACTATTATTTTACTCCTAATTTAATCATTTTTTTCTGGCACAACCGTGTCATCAGTTAATGAACTTGTTTAATAACGCAAAAACTGTGATGTTTATTCTGTGGGGTGTACAAATTCGTGTTGTCATTTGCAATACTTTTAGTAACATAAATGAGTAATTATATCATTGAACTGCATCCTATCAAACAAAT
Source organism: Lycorma delicatula (assembly GCF_047948215.1). Classification (NCBI taxonomy): domain Eukaryota; kingdom Metazoa; phylum Arthropoda; class Insecta; order Hemiptera; family Fulgoridae; genus Lycorma; species Lycorma delicatula. The sequence goes on from NC_134458.1 coordinate 44,451,196, forward strand.
TACAAATCAGAAACTGTAATCGAACATATGGGATAATCGATTTGAATTAAAATCAATAAAAATTATGTTGTTCGTAATTTTTTAATTAAATTTAAAAAGCTATATTTTAGTTTATTAGTTATTTATTATTAGTATATATAGTATTTATTAGTTTAGATTATTGGTATTGCGAGTTTTTCAATGTTAAAATTATTGAGACTTAAAAATAATCACTTTTTCAATCGTTTAAATAGTAAAATAGGATTAAAAATGTTTTTAAATCAAGTTTAATCAATCTGAAGATATTTTTTTTAAAAACTAACGTTCCTATCCTATTAAAAAGAACGTGACAAAAATTTATAATTTTTTTTTATTTCGTTCGTCGAAAGAAGTTTCATCGATTAACTCAATAAAACATGCAAAATGGCTGGGATCCTGCAGAATTGAGAATCGTGTTTTGATTACATAAATAGATACATTGTATTAATATAACAGTGTAAGGTTAAATTAGGATATTCTTTTCTCGTTTATCAGTAACATCAATTTATAGGATTGCAAACATTCAAAGAAATGTTATACCCATCTAACGATTAAATTATTCATTTTTAATAAACCTATACGTTTATCACAGTTTATTAAAGTAAATTAAACTTTTTTTTTCTATTTCTATAGCTTATCGGCAAAATTATTTTTTTAACTACAGTACATTATTTTGACGTATGTTGTTTTCTGGTACAACGGTGCAAAACAGAAGATCACTTTTAATGAATTTCGGTTTCTGTTTCTATTCTTGTTTACGAGCCTTAACTGTTTATAAAGGCTAAACTAATGCACCAATTTCGTTCAAATTTAATGTTAGATAAGTATTTCCGTTTTAGCCCAATATATTTTGTCCCAATTAATTGTAGAAATATTTTATTACCCGATCTTTTTTCTAGAAAATGTCTTTTAGGTTTGATTAAATTAACATGTATTAACAAACTGCTTAAGAATGACAAAAAACGTGTTAGTATATTTGGAAAAATTTATTGGGATCTATTCTATTTATATGATCTTGTCTGATTAGCTTGAGATCAACAAAATATTTTGCTAAAAATGGTCATTTAAAGCTTTGTTTCGGGCGCTCCTGAACTTTCATTGATTATTATGCAGAGATCCTGATGTGTGTGTGTGTGTGTTATTTTATTCAATTACTAATAAGTCCGTTCGAACTATATTTTTTATAATTTAAACAAATTATATTATTGTAAGAATTAGACATTTTTAAATTATGACCGACAGTGGTACGTTGAACTGCAAGTAAAATATATTAAACGTGAAGAAATTTTAATTTACTTTATATATATATATATATACAAACTGAACAACGAATAAAAAAAAGCTGATACCAATTTTGTAACTTTTAAAAAAGTTCTTACGGATTTCGTTCTTCTCAAACTTTTATTTATTTGCACATTCGCAATGTCGTTTAAAAAGATATTTCAGCTAGTATAAATTAAATATATAATGCATTTGAAACAACTTTATAGAAAAAATGTTTAAAATTTAGAAGAGGGAATTCTATTTCTCTTTTAATAAAAATAAAAATTTTTTTTAGTTTTTTCCGAATTATTCTTTTTAGGAAAAAGTTTCAAGTGGTAAAAATGTTAAAAAGCATAATTTTAAACAAATTTTACAATAAATTTTTTTAAGTCTAACATAAAATGAAAAAATTATAACTAAAAATTTAAAAATTTACATGTTTAATGTTGAACTGAATCGAAATAATTTCAACAAAATTTAAAATATGCATAATATAAGCAGCAAATTTTACAAGTAGATTCTAAATTATTAAATTTAACTAAATTAATGCAAGTAATTTTTTGATTTCTTTATTATATAAAGATGAAACGTTTGTGTTATGTTAGCAAAAATTTCAAGAACAGCTTAACTAACCGCACCAAATTTTAACCGTATCTTTATTATGAAATCCGGAGAGTCATAAGCTATATTAAGATGAAAAATTATTTATTAAAACGTGTAAATAATAAATAATCCGTTACGGTACTTCTAATTTGGACCGCTAAATTCCCTTACTCCTTTCTTATGGCGAGTCGCTCCCAAAATATTTTTTCAATATTTTCAAGAGGTCTTATTCAAATTGAAGATAAAATATCGTGAGTGATTCATAATCAGCATCAAGCAAAAACTACTGAAGATAAATTGTTGAAAATTTGTATACACTTTCTTTTTACGGTGTAAGTGCACACTAAGAAAGGATTTTTTGAAATTCCAAATTTAAAGGAGTAAAATGTAGTTTAATTTGTGTGTGTGTGTAATTTTCATGTAAATATCTAAAAACGTTTTCTAGATTTGTTGAAATTCCCAATTCAAAGAGTTAAAACAAGATTTATTTTTTTATTTTTTTGAAGCCATGGTATTTTCTTAATTGTTTGGTAACAAATGAAAATATCAACCTGATTTTTGGTGAGTGTAATTTTCATGTGAATTTCTAGATTTTTGAAATTTGACCTTGAAAGGTGGTGAAGAATGGTAAAAAAAATGTTTAACAATGATTGCAGATTTTCTTAATATCGACTATACTAAACGAAATATTCAATAAATTTTGTCTTGCAAATACTTTTTCGATAAATTTCTAAAAAAATTTATGATTTTTTTTTTAATTACAATTTTTTTAAGGGGTGCAACGGTATACGGCACGGCGGCCCAACCAACACAGCCCACTGTCACTGTTACTGTCTGTGCGACGCTACTGGCTACACCTGCCTCCGGTTACTTGACTAAAAAACATAAAATAAAAAAATATTAACCGCGACGGGAAACCCAAGTAACCATACAACGCGGGTAAACCTGCGACGCGGAGCTAGTTTACTATATTTTGATGAATATAGGTGGCAATAATTTTATAAATTGTCTAATATAATAAAAACAAAATTACAATTATTTGTAAATATGTATTTATTCTTTACACATTAAAAGTATAATTTACAATTCAATTTTTAATTAAGAAATAATTTCAATGTATTTTTTTAAGTTTATTTACAAAAAAAGTTTTAATAAACTATACTGAAAGAAAATTACGTTTAATTTTAAATCATTAAACCGTTAAATAAAAATTCAGAACATTTTATTTCCTTATGAGACAAAATATTTTAACTTAAAATCATACTTGCCAGAAAATAAATACTTAGGGAAAGATAAACACATAAAATTTCAGAGAAAATAATAACTGGCTAAAAGATACATTCTTTCACATCTTCACTGATTAACATGTAGCAAGGGAGATTAGCATTTTTTGAAAATAATATCATTGTTTTGTACCTTTACAAAATCTAAAATAATTGAAATGATTTCAAAACTGAATCGCACACCATTACCAAACTTTCACTAAGTGTACTTAGTACATGAGAAAGTAAAAAAATCAGCTGTAACAAACATATATAACTTTCTCTCTATTCAGTTCCCACTAGTATTACGAAGTCTAAAAATTATAATTTATTTTAAATAAATATTTTTATCAATCACATTATCTGAACCGCTCTTGTCTATGATTCTTGCTAATTAATTGTTTCTGATTGGTGTTCTGCTTGATCAAAATATACTAATTCTAAAGTATTTAGTTTAATTTAACTGATATTTAACAATTCAGTAGCTGAAAGATTATTCTTTTAAGAACAAAAGGGAGTAGAAATAGGTAACGGTTTAATACATCTATACGATGCTTTCCAGAAGTTTTATACATAAAAAGATGATTTTATATTTAATGGGGGTCAAACCAAACTTTAGGCAGATGTATGTAAAGATTACATGTGTAGGTTACTGTATATAATTTAATTACGCTTTTTATTTCACTGATTCCCACTATTGGTACTTAAAGGACTCGGAAAGTTCCTGGAAGACAAGGAGAGGTGATTTTATGTTCATAGACCTATTTAAAATTTAAATATTTTACTTAACAATTTTTTTTTAGAGAAATAGCATTTTTAAATTATTTATTGCTTAATATTCATACTTATTATACTTATTATTTTTTTAAATAATTATATGCTCATTATAATACCTAATGAAGATCAGTTTAAAAAACCGTCTATTTTTGGTTTTTGAAAGAAGAAAAAATATTTAAAACATTTACATGCAATTTTTATGTACATGATTCATAATCCCTTAATTAACACAAGTTTTCTTACTAAATACCTTTTAGTAACAATACAATTGTATGTTCGACTAAAATTAAATAATCTTTCTTAGTCCCATTTTTTTGACTACATGAGGAGAGGCGCTGATAAAATATCTAATCTAAAAAGTTGAAATACCATAATTTTTATAATATTTTAACGATTTTATTTTTTTACATTATTTTTGATTTGACTATACTAAAAAAAAAATAGGATTCTCACATGGCGAGACAAGAATAAAACCACATTTAAAAAATTTTCTAAAGCATAATAGGGCAAGAGAATTCAAAGAAGTAGAACTAGTTTGGAATGGAATTTTTGTTTGTCATAACAAAGCTAATGGATGTTTTATAAAAAAAATTCAGTAATACGTAAATTAAATTATAAAATGAATAAAACTATGAAATTAGGATCTTACTAAAATTATCAATCACAAACTTATTCACTAGTTTATAGGTTAAAAATGAAAATTCTTGAAAATTTTCGAATTAGGTGAAAAAAATTTTCAAAATTTTTAAGACGTTTGAGTAAAGTTTTGATTTTTATAATTTTTTTTGTATTTTCTTTCAACATGAAATAAAATATTGTAAAAATCTGTGAATCACAGATAATTAATGATATATAATTACTGATCCTGTTATTTTTAAATTCTTACCTATCTAATATATTGAAAATAAAAAAAGTAAGAATTTACATAAAAGTTTTATATATATATATTTATATATCAGAAGTCGTGTATATATGTAGGGCATGTAATTCAATAACCCTTTGAACGGGAAATATAAATATATTGGAACATAATAATATTTAAAATATTTAATCATTAATTTATTCTTAGCGAACCTGCAAAACTTCTAGTTTAATTTGTAGTAAGAAAACAATCACACTTAACACTCTGAGATAAGAATGCTTATTTTTAAAACTAAAAATCTGAAGTAAATGAGATACGTTTTCATTATTAGTTATTTTATTAAAGAATAAGTGTAAAGCGGGTTTAAAAATTACATTACAATAAATACATATTTTCTTAAATGCGATATTCTGTTTTGTCAATTTTTTTATTTTCATAACACTTTTTGGGTTTTTTTCTAAGTTTTACTTTACGTTATTTATTTCTTTTAATAAAAGTATATTAAGCTTAAATACGATCATAAAAAAATTAGAATTAAGATATAACAGATAGTAACTTATTATTAGAAGAAAAAAAAATTATTCTCTTTACTGATAAATTTTGAAATACCAGTTCAAAATCATTAAGATATCTAGTTTTATTTACAAATAATAAAACCTTTGATTATATAAATATTAATTTTAAATTAAAAAAAAATATATATATAAATCTAATAGATATTAGATCAGAAGTTTTCAAATAGAAAGTATAATAAAGGAACTTTGAAGAAAAAAGTTAACCTATTTACAATTATGCTATATAAAAGCTGCTGAATAATGTCACTGATAAAAAACAATATAAATATCTAATGAAACTAGAATTTTAATACAATTTTAAAATTCTATCTCCGATGTCTAATAAAAATGTATATAATTAGCGCAATATTTCCTAAGTGGGAAAATTATATGTAATACATAGTTTCCTATAGAATGAATACTTAAATCTGCTACTATAAATTACTAACTCCCATTTGTATTGAATTTAATTCTTTGTAGAATAATTTTGTTCAATATTACGATTAGATGTAACGGTGGAATTTTCTAATCAGTAAATAAATACACTATCATTTTTTTTTATTCCGTTGACAAGTGTTAATAATATCATTTTTGCGTGATATTTATGCAAAGTGCTATGTTAAAATATTATTGAGATAAAATAGCAAAATTACCGTTCAAAAACTGTTTAAAAAAGAGATATGAACAATTTTCAACTTGATACGCACTTCGATTAGTAAACGATCATCAGTTATGAAGGAATTCGTCACATCAAATAAAAAAAAAAATTTTTTAACTTTTAAGAAGCGATTAAAAATTACCCATATATATATATAAAATAATGTTAAACCTGAAAATCTAATCGGAAACCAAAAAAAGGTTTGTTAATAACATAATCTGAACGACAAACTCTACCTGAACTGGCCACCACGCCCTGGTCAAATCACTTTGTATATGTTTCTGTATAGAACTGTATTGCAAAAAGCTTCTTTAATTCGGACCGGATTTAAATTCCACATATTCTAAATTAGCTTAGTTTTTCAGAATTTTAAATACGTATTAATCTAATAAATCTACTCGGATACAGAATAATTTTTTTTCAAATTAAATTTTAGGAATTCCTTTAAAAAATGCTATAGTAACTAAATAATAGTGATTAATAATTTTTATCAAAAAATAAAATAAATACTTATAATCTTATAAAAAAAAAATCAGCACACAACTAGAATTAAATTTATAAAATTTATGTAATATTTTTTGTTAATAGTGGACATCAAGGATTTTTGTCCAAAAACACTGTACAACTATTCTAAGAAACAAGCACCTCGTGTTTTAAAATATAATATCAACCGTAAGAAACGAATTGATCATTCCAACCAAGGCCATTGACATAATGAAGTCAGCGCTGAAATAATGCAATAGTATTAATTTAAGGGAAAATCTTTTGAAGCTTGAATTTATATTGTAAGTTATTATTACTATTTTATCCGTTTTTATACAAACATCACGATAAAAAATATAACAAATGAAATGTACTTATATAAATATATCCTAAACTTGTATTTAAGCACACGAGATACGTAACGAACAAAAGAGAAATTCAGAGAGTATTAATCGTTTAAAATCGGAGAGTATTACTAGCAGTACTGGTTAATAATTGATCTATCTTTAAATTTATTAATTTACGCTTAATAACAGTAACAGTTACTATTAATAATTCGTAATCAGAGATTTGGTAAATGTAATAAAAATAAAAAGCAAGCTACAAAATCCAATCGTTCCTAATACAGTAAGCAACGTGATTTAAAAAATTAAAAAGCAGTTGTTTTTTTAACAGATTAATTACAAATTATAATTTCATTTATCATATTTTCCAATAAATAATAATCACTATGATAAATAAAACTAAGATTACGTAAATCTATCGATAATTATAAGAAGCCTTAGAAGTTGTACTAAGAAAAGTATTATTACGTTAATCCGCTACACGCTACACACAAACGTTTTTCTGCTTTCTTTATCACATTTACCAGTATTCAATTAGAACATAATTAAAAAGTAATAAATTTATATATAATTAATTTTTTTTTATTAATATTTAACAGTTTTATTGTCGATTTTATAAATTTACTAATAGTTATGCGTGGATTAATAAGATTTATGTATAAAATTTTATAAAATTCAAAAAAATAAAAGCAACCTGTTTATAAATATCATCATTATATATACAGATACTTTATTAAAAAAGATTAAAAAATAACTGTTATTTCAAACAAATTGTATTTACAATAAAAATGTTAAAGCGGTATTTATTTATAAAAATATATATATAATATATGGCACTGGTCCATTTTGTAACTAGTATCCTGTGCCGTAAAAACACGCCTATAGATTTGCAATGCGTAAACGAAACCGTATGGTGTTTGTAAGAATATTTTTAAAAGTAATAAATACATTTTAACTAACGCAATTTTTACTATATTGTAACGGTCATAAACTTTATGCACGATATATTTTTTAAACATGTTAAGCTTACTACTACTTTACGGGATAGGAAAACTTCCGTACAGAAGTAATTGATATATCGCATGACTACCACGGTCTGTTATATAAAGTAGATATTTATCAGTTAACTTTCAGAAATAATTTTAATAATATTTTATAAAATACGATTATGTAATTTTTAATTTTACTTAAATCAAAACATTAACTAAAAAAGATAACCGTACACGTGGTTTAGATTAAAATAAATCATCATGTAAACAAAAGTGTTTCGTAGCTGGTCGTTTGCCCGTTTAGTTTATAGTAAACAAACTAAATTTATGTTTAAATGTATATTGTAGGTTAGGTTAAAATTCAAATAGAATATTTATTTAAAGAATTATTTTCAACTTATATAAAAAAAAACCACTACACATGTTTAATAAAAATGAATATGAAAAAAGCGAATTTCATCCTTTAATATTTATTTATATTTAATTTTATATCATATATATATATACAAACACATATAAGGATTAGTGTATGTGTGTGTGTGTGTGTGTGCGCGCGCTTTCTTGTGTGTTAGTACGTTTTTCGAATATATATATATATATATACACAGGCACTCGTCACCGCTAGAAATTATTACAGTAATGACATAAAGACACCGGTCAATACTAATAATAAATTTGTTTTTTGTAAATAAAATACTCGAATAAAACATACACATCAAAGCAACGTGTTTTATAAACAACCTATGAATTAAACAAGACAAGTAACTTTTTACAGAAAAAAAAAAATTACCAATAAAGAGAACAAGGTGAATAAATATGCTGACGGTCTGATCTAGAGTTATATACACACACATACACGCCCACGAACACACACTTGATTACAATTATTTTACTACTGTGGATAAGCGGCAAGTCGGTGTAGATGCAGAACGAACGGGCGCTTTCTAACGACTGTGGACCTGCGGCAACACAAAAGCAGCCGGCGCGGCGCGCGCGTTCACCTCGGCTGCGCCTCGTCCCATATCTTCTCTGCTTCTTCCTCCCGACACTCACCCGTTTTGAAATCCCACTCCAAAACCCAACCCCCAGTTTTGTCAAGGGCTCAACTCGCATTCATACAGCGGTCTTATCTAATTTAAAGGAATGAACGAATGGAACTGAATGAAACATACTTCCGTGCTCGTGTACACTAACACACGCCTCTCCCACCAGCGCATTAGCGTAAAAAGTTAATTCTCTTAAAAAAAATATAAACTTACAGCATCCGTCAAAACATAAATGCGTAAAAGTATCAAATATTCCGACATTTATGTAGGTGATCTACCATATAGTTTTGTAAAAACAAAAAACACACCCTTTTTATATTTTTTTGATTTCTTTTTTAATTAAAACTGTGTTTATAGTATATTATAATTTTAGATTATTGATTATTAAATAAAATATTAATAGATTTTATACTGCGAAAAGAAAAAGTCAATAACCGATGAAAATTCAATTAATTACAGTTTTAATATCTAAATAAATGTTTACTGTAAGATTATCCAAAACTTTACAACAAGATTTTTTTAAGCTAAGTTTACTAGAAAATATTTTTCCATCATTTCGCAAATTATATACAACATAGATAAATAAAATTGTTAATGAAAAAACAACTATCTGTTGGATAATATCAGTTGAGTTTGTATTTATGTATAGATATTGCCCATACTATTTTAATGATTTACCCTAAATGAATCAATTTATTTTAAGTAAAAAAAATGTTGGTTCAATAAAAGATAGAAGCAAACAATTCCATTTCAAAACAAATTTAAACATATTCAAACCCATTACTTCTTCATTATCTAAATAAAGTACGCCATTGAACACAATCAAAATAAATTTTTTATTTATTTTTTTTTTCTCTCCCTGTCTCTATATATATATTTATGCGCGTGTGTTTGTGGGAGAGAGAGAGATAGAGTGAGTGAGTAAGAAGGGGAAAAATGAACTGAAATTTAAAAAATCAAATAAATAATTTAAATAATATATAAGTACTTTATATAGTAATTATTACCATTATCTCTTCATTATCTAAATAACTACGCCATTGAACACAGTTAAAATAAATTTTCTTTTTTTACATTTTTTCTCTCCCTTTCTCTATGTATATATTTATGCGCGCGCGCGTGTATGTGTGTGTATGTGAGAGAGAGAGAGAGAGTAATAAGGGGAAAAACTGAACTGAAATTTTAAAAATCAAATAAATAATTTAAACAATACTTTATATATTAATTATTATTTGTAATAAAAAATAAATAATGTGTTGGAATATTTGTACGAAAAAAATACTAGTTTCATACTTACTCGCACTCTATCGCCGTTATCATCTCTATTCATCTAGTACAGGAATTTAAATAAATTTTTTTCTGTCATTTTCAGCGTCAATATTGATCCGTTTAAAACTAGTTAACACAACTTGAATAATTTAATTAATTACTCAATGTTTTTATTTCCAATCGATACCCAAAAAGTAAAGGTTGTATTTTAGATAATTATTTATTTATTTATTTAAGTTAATTTTCATCGCTATTTCAATAATTTGGCATTCTTACATGCAATTTTACATTTATCTCATTAAAGAAGAAAACTATAAAATATTTTACTGTTCAATTCTAAAAAGGGCAAGAGAATTTTTATTTTTTTTATACAATAGTTTTGCCTTTCTGGAAGCAACTTGTCTCATATAAGATCACCTATAACTGTAGAAGTTAATGGCAAAAGATTCAAATTAACGCAGTATCCTAATATACCCAAAAATTATTAATCATCTGATTTTCCAGATGAAAAAACTAGAAAAATTTTCCGAACCATATATTATTACTTTGAAGATGACAAAAAATTGAAGATGATCTTTTATCTTCACAAATATTAAAAAGAATCACCCAAAGTATAATTGCCAAAAACGGATCTGTATGCAATGTTGGAAAACTTAAAATATATGCCCACATTATTCGAGCATTAAAACAGTCATAAAAACCCAAATTTTAAATTTTAAAATATGAATATACAATTTATTATTATTAATATTGAATGTCTAGTTAAGGTATATTAGCTGAAGCTAGATTTTAGAAAGAGCATGGGTGCAAAAGAAGTCATTCTAGTCCACTAATTTTATAAAGTAGGCTTAAAAAGAATAGTCATCTATGAAGATGTTAAAAAAGTATAAAATGTGGACTTAATTATAGGGAAAGAAGAAATTATTTGCAATTTAAAAAAAAAGAAAAAAGAGATTTAAGACAAGCTGTGAATTAGAAAGGGAGAAAAAAATGAGTAGTTTTTCTTTGTTTTTTTTTTTCAGCTTTTATAAAAAGAAAAATTTAAGAGTGGAGTAACGCTCCAAGGAGAAAAATTTATAAAGTTAGGATGACATTATTCTTTTGGCAAAGATTAATTAGAAGAAATTATGAATGACATAAATTTAACCGCTAGGAGAAAAATTTATTTTAAAATTAAATAAATAGGAGACAAGGGAAATGAAATATTAGAAGAAAATAAGGAGGTTTTAAATGTTAGAATAAAGAAACACAGTGTACCAGAAACTGCAGAGTTTATCTAGCTAATAAAATTACAAAGAACGAACGAAGTAATTAAGATATTAAAAGCAGATACGTACAACTAAGGAGAGTTTTTAAGTAGTAGAAAAGAAGCCTGCTAGTATCGAATACAAATTTAAGAATTAGAAATACATTTTTTTTAATATTTGTGTGGAATGTTGCATTTTATGATACAACAAGAACAAAAGGAAAAACAGAAAGGAACTACTGAAGGAGATAATGAAAATTATGACGGTTAATAAAATTCGAAATGAGGAGGTCTTAAGACAAATAGGAGGAGAGAGAAATAGTGGCAGAATTTTGTACTAAAGAGACGAAATAGGTTGATAAGCCATGTATTAAGATGTTTAGTTTTATTTAATCTGTTAAAAAGTAATATGTAAGACTGTATATAGATAGCTGGAATATATGAAACTAATAATTGAGGAATTAAGCAGCCTCAAGCATACCGAGTCCTAAACATTATTATCACAAAAATAACATCAAGTCAATCAACTGACTGATCTCTAAAAAAAAAAACTTAAATTTTAGATTTATTAAAAGGATACTTAAACTGATTTAACCAAATTATTAATACTCGTATTAACAATAAAAACATATTTATTTTTCGTTACGTTTTCTCTTTCAACAAATGAATTACGTTTTACCCATGTTGCTCCAACAATACACTTTTTTTTTCACTGTTATTTCAAAATGAAGAACGTATAACAGCATTACTGGAGTTTCCGAGTTTCCAATAACTATGGACATCAAAAGAAAGCAGAATATCATACTAACGTTATTTTTGCTCGATTTCAATAAACAAGTTTTCTCATCGATTGATTATTTAGTTGTATAAAAAAACGACGAGGAATTTTTTTTAATGTAGGACATTTGTTTTATACTAATTATTAAATTATTTAAGCGCTATTTAAAATTCTAATGTTAAAAATTAAATCTGATTTTTTTTTCAAAGTCTGTTCTCGCTAACGATTTATAATTTTACAATCGTAAAACAATCTAAATCTTTTTAATTTTCTATACTGCTACTTATTTCAGCATAAATCATGATTATCTATCTATATATATATATATATATATATATATATATATATATATATATATATATATATATACTATATCTATTCTTTATTTATATTCTATATACATATATATATATATATATATATATATATATATATATATGTGTGTGTGTGTATAAAACAACAATATGTCGAGAGTGATTCATAACCAACAACTTGTTAAAAAAAATTGCTGAAGATAAATTGATAAAAATTTATGTAGACGTTCTTCTTACGGTGTTAAGAACACTAACGAAGGATTTTTTTTTTAATTAAGAGTTTAAAGAGTTAAAATAGAGCAACAAAGAAATTTACTATTTTTTTTTTAGTTTCTCGGTAACAAATGAAGATATTCTCACTTCATTTTTTGTGTGTATAATCTTCATGTGAGAATCTAAAAAAGCAATTTATAGATTTTCGAAATTCGACCTTGAATGAAGTGAAGAAAATTAAACAAATTTTGAACTGATTGCAAAAAATAAAAATAAATATCTAAAAACCATTTTGGTGTTTTTCTTAATTTAAATTTTAAGGGCGGAGACGGTGTCTCAACTAACACAGCCACTGTTACTGTACGTGCGACACTACTGGTTGCACCTTCCTCCGGTTACTTGACTAAAAAACATAAAACAATAAAAAAATTAACGGTGACGGGAAACGCAATTACCGTATAGCGCGGGCGAAGCCGTGATGGAGATGCTAGTAAACAGAAAGTTGCTACGTTTTCCGTAAACAAAAGTAACAAATCTAGTAATTATAGTCTATAATAATTGTTATTTCTAATCATTAATTGCAATTTTATTCAAACGTGTAACAGTTTTCAAATACGCTGTGTAGCCAGAGTCGTTCGTTGACCTGTGAAATTCTCTCTTAGTTATCTCCTCATTACTTTATGTCTCTCCAACCTCTAAGTCCAATTAATTTGCTTTACCTCACGTCTGTCTTTTAAAAAAATTAAGAAATGATCTTTTTAATCGGATTTAAATTAAACATTTTTCTAGATTAATCATTAAGAAAAAATCATTTACGCATCGCAATTATATTTTCTGAATTTTATAATAGGATCTGAAGCTGTTTTTAACAATTTATGAATGAAACGAGAGAATTTAAATAACAATAAGAATTAAACTATTGGGATGAATTAGAATAAAATAAAAAATTACATTTATGTAATATTACATGTCTTACCCCATTATCGGCATTGTTATGCGGCATTGAGCCGCATTGACTTTTTTTTTTAAGCTAAGCATTTTTTTTAACCTCATTAATCCGAACTGAACCTAGGACTGCAGTTGTACAAATAAACTTTTAACACAAAAGTATATGACATTTTCTTAACAATTAAAAGATAAACTACTATACATTTAATCATATTACATATCACATAAATTTCATACATACATTTGCATACCATATACATTTATTTTATACGTATAATCATTAACAATGTTAATTTATTTTGAGTCCTGTGAATTTCTACATAATATTTCCTTTCAGCCTCTGGGCTTATTCCAGGGTACAACATTTTCATTTCCAGCAACAGAGAGTATGTTGTCATACATTTACATATATATACATACACACAGACACACACTAGCATCTAGATATTTTTTGCAGTCGCGTCGCATATTCAGTAATACTGACAGTACCTATGTTGGTTGAGCCGCCGTACACCGTCGCATCTCTTAAAAAAATCGAAATTCAAAGAAACACTAAAATGGTTTTTAGATATTTATCTGATGAGTATTTGCAAGCTTAAATCTAGTGAATATGTCGTTTATTATAGTCGGAAATAGGGAAAATTAGCCATAACTGTTCAAACGTCTTACCTTACTTCACCACCTTTCAAGGTCGAATCGGGAAAAATCTAGAAATTGGTCTTTATATAGTCACATGAAAATTATACACACACAAAAAATCAAGTTGATATCTTTATTTGTTATCGAGAAATTAAAAAAAAGCCGGGTTTCAAAAAAAATTCAAAAATACATTTTAACCCTTTAAACTCGGAATTTCAAAAAAATTGAAACTGATCTTTAGATATTCATATGGAGATGACTTACACCAAATATTAAGTTGATATCTTCATTTGTTACTGATAAATTAAAAAAATAATAATAAATTTTCATTGTTACTTCATTTTAACACTTTTAAATCGAAGTTTCAAATAATCCTTTCTTAGTGTGCATTTTCACCGTAAGAAAAACGTGTATTCAAATTTTCATCAATTTATCTTCAGCAATTTTTGCTGGGATTGATTATGAGTTACTCATAAGAAGTTAACAATGATATAAAAACTTATCCCATGTTTTGCTTTTCTTGAGGTTTTGATATCCCCTGAGTACACCAAAATCATGGTAACAAAGGACCACGAAAGGGGTTAGTTATATGAAAAATAGATAGCTTAAGAATGCATGTGTGTGTGTTTGTGTGTGTGAAAGAGAGAGAGTGCACGCGCGAATTTTAACGTCTGTTTTGCTTTAAATAGCGAATTAATTTATAATCATGAAATTTTTATTATGTTGTTTTAACCAAGAGAAACCCTATTATTATTTTTTTTTAACCGAGTAAGGAGAGAAGGTATTGATATGTATATGTCCAAGGTTAAAGAACACGGAAAAACTTTTCTCATTTTTTTTTTAAGCTAATCAAATTATATATGCCACACCAATAAAAAAAAGTAGAATTGTATAACATCTTTTATTTACTATCTCTACTTATCAAAGATATTTTTATTATTTATTATTAAATTCGCTTTGGATAGTTTTCAAAGACCTACAGAGTAAATTTAAAAAATAATTATTTATTCGAACATCCCACAAAGTTTTTTTTTCCATTTGAGTTGTTTTAATAACTTTTTATAATGTTTTAAGAAATATATCTGAAATTAAGATTGAATTTTTATAAATTCTACTCACTTAAAAAACAGATTAAATAAATGATTATATCTCATTTAATTTCATTATTTTAAATAATAGGTCCTAATAAAAAAATAATTAAACAAATTTATCAGGAGTGAATAATTTAAATGCTACGTTCTAAACAATGTTGTAAATGTTTAATGTCATCGTTGTCAGCTTCACTATTTTAATGCAAATTTGTTAAATTAGTTAATCAATATTTTCCATAATAAGCAACTAATTGTATATTCTAAAAATACATTTAGCCTATGAAAAGGTTACATTTCATTTCTAAATTTCGAACAGTTGCCCATCTCCCGCCTGCGGAGGAGGTCTCCGATGGAAGCCTCACGATGGCAGCAAGAATGGCACGCCAATAGGTCCTTGTGTAGTTTTATACAGGATATGGGGAGATGGTATACCTCTCCTTCGTTTTTAAGGGCAACGGGAACCCGAGTACTCTCCAACCATGTAAATTTAAACCAATATTTGTTTCGGTTTCGCCTGGCAGCCGACGAGCTGTGCGTCTGCGGAAAGGTCCAGTCGAACGAACACATGATGTTCGACTGCTCAGCTCTTGGGAAAGGGCCAGAACTCAGGCCACCCTGGAACTTAGAGGTCAAGGGGAAAATTGGCTACTCACAAGCAGCGAATCAATGTGGCGAGAGCCGCATTATCAGACCGTGTGGGAGTTCCTTGATGCGGTTGCTTTGTTCAACCGACATCAGTAGTTTACCTAAGGGAAAAGACTCCTACCACGCTGCTATAGGAAGCTAAACGGCAGATATGGCTGGCTACCACCCAAATTAAGGCTCCAAGCGCTTTAATAGTGGACAGGTACTTGCTGGCATTCAGCGGCCTAGATGTGGCAGCGAATTGCTGTCTTTGACAAGATAAATTTAATCATTCATAGTCATATATATTTTAGTAGTTGACGGGGTGCACCTACACAGTTTAGTGATATATGTCAAGTGGACGGTGGGACACGCAAGCGAGTGGTGTATGGCATCACGCTTATTCCCTCACGCTTTTAGGTTAGCTCTAGGAGCTAGTTAGGACACTGATCGCTAACTGTTTTGAGGCTCAGTAGCCGTTTGTGGCACAGACATTCGGTCTTATGCTATAGGGCGATCGAATTCCAAGTGGTGGCGGGAGAAATTCCAAGCAAACCAATAACCTATGAAAGACTATGAAAGTTATATTTTCACGTGCCCACTAAAATATCTGAACAAATACCTTTAGGTTGTATAAATATACATTCCATGGTAAAATTATATCTTAAATTATCCACAGATTATTACCTAATCATTTTTAAAAATGAAAAAAATCCAAATTTTTTAAAAATCCGGAGTCATTTAATTTAGCCATGTAAGAAAGCGTAGAATGAAAAGAGTAAGATTGGTTAACGCAGCGCTCAACCATTCATTATTTGCGACCCAATTTTCAATGATAATATTCATCGCACCTCCCTCTCATACAATAACAATAATAATGTATTTTGATTATTTTGACTCTAAAGCTGCACTACTACCTTAATTACAAACCTTAAAAATTACCTAATAAGTAAATTTATTGATATTTGGCAACACCGATCCGTTGCGTTTATTAAACCAGAATCGATGCCTGTCTATTTCTCTCTGCCTTACGTCCACCGTATCGGACATTCTCGCGGCTTCTCGAAAAGTTCCGATTTGAAGCGTCAAGAAGTGTACAGACGAATGTAGTTCCAAAAATAAAATCAAGAAAATATACTCAAGAATATTTAAATTTTGGGTTTACCTGTACTGAAGTAGATGAAGGAGAATGCCTCCTGTGTGTCATTTGCTTAAACGTTTTGGCAACAGACAGCATGAAACCGAATAAACTTAAACAATATTTGAAAATGCTTCATAGTGAGTACGTTAACAAATTCCAAGAATTCCTCGAATTAAAATTAAAATCATATGAAAAGCAAACATCATCTTTAAAAAAACTTTGCCTGTGAACAAAAAAGCTTTACTTGCCTACTGCAAAGTTTAATATAAAATAGCCAGATGTAACAAGCCTTATTAGTGAAGAGCTTATTTTACCGGCTACAATAGAGATTGTAGAAACTATGTTTGGAGATAATTTTTCCAAACAATTGCACTCCATACCTCTATCAAATGATACTGTAGCCCGTCGAATTGGTGATATAGCTGAAGATGTACAGAATCAGCTTTTCGGGAAGTTGCGTGACAAATTGTTTTCAATTCAGTTTGAGGCAACAGCAATAAAGCTGCTCATTTCATTGCCTATGTTTGATTTTGTAATGGTATGTCAGAAGTAGAACTGCTTTTCTGCAAACCAATACGACTCAAAGCATCAGTACTCGCATTATTTGCTATATTAAAGATTTTATAAACGAGGCAACCATAGTGTGGAATCATTGCATCGGAATATGCAACGATGGTGCTCATTCAATGTCTGGAAGATTCCAAAGTATACAAGTACTTGTGAAACAAAAATGTTCACAGTGTGTCTGGACACATTGCATGATCCACAGAGAAGCTTTGGCTTTCAAAGAAATGAGTCCTGTTCTGAATATTGTGCTAACGACGGGGACAGTTGTAACCGTAGTAAATTATATTAAAATGAGAGCCCTAAATCAAAAATCTTTTTTTCTGCATTTGTTAAAGACATGGGTGCAGTATATTCTGACCCCGTAGGAGAAAACACCCTCCATGTGATAGTTGCGGTCGCCACGCTACCCCCTCAGTACCTAACCCTTATGGGCTTTACTAAAGGTCACCTTTAGAACCTCGGTAAAACACATCTCTTAGCCTTGTTCTTTCCTCAGTCAGGATGCCACCGATGCATACCACGTGTGATATTCCCATTGGTGTTCTATCAGGAAATTAACTCTTTAAAGCAAAACACATCTATGTCGAGTCTTTAATAAGACTGAGTGACATGACGTAACTGAAATTAAAAACGCAACTACCTACACGATAGGTTTTTTTTAACCTCCGGGACTACCGTTAGGTATTGCTTTAGAGGATGAGATGAATGACAATTTTTGTAGATTGTAAAAATGCCATGCCGGACTGGAATTCGAACCGGGACCTCCGGATGAAAGGCCGAGACGCTACCACCCGCGCAACGGAGATAGGCAAAAATAAATACCCTATATATTTCTATCCTATATATATCAACTTCTAACCTACACTCGATAGGTTAGAAGTTGAGTTCAACACGCAAAACTCGAAGCCTGACCGAAAGAAAATCAACAAATATTTTCCAGTCCGCATGCTTGCGCAGAAAACGACCCTGCTGAACCGGAACGTCACGTTAGTAGCGCTCGCTCAAACCATCAGTAATTTCATAAAGAATCAATCGATGATCGCTTGAGCAATCAGCTACCTTCCAGTTACAAATATTGACAAGGATATACCTATCAACGGTAACGTCGATGTTCGTTCTTCCAAACAATTGTCACCCATCTACATTGCCTGCGTAGGTGGCAACTTCCCAGGTACATTAAATACCTGAAGGCCATGCTGGGCTAAGAAGCCCTCTACTAATTCACCGCCATCATCGGTTTAACAGCTATGCCACAAAAGTGACGTAGCGTTCACATCCACAACAATAAGAATTGGATTAGTACCAGGGAATCGAAGGATACTTTCTCAAACCTCAAGATGACGATCAGCAGGATCAATATATTAAAAATATGAACTTGCAACATACAGATGCAAGTTCACAACATCGTGATGATTATTTTGAGAGCTGTCGAATGAAGACGCTATCAACCTCTCTTCTGCACAAAACAGCGGACATATTATCTGAACCAAAAAAAACCTCTTTCAACGAGAAAAAACGAGAAAAACTGGCGATTCACCAGTGGGTGCAGTACATTCAGTGTTACTATTTTAATGCGAGGCAAGATAGTTGTCAGGTGGAAAATGTTTTCCACATGTTTATGAATTAAGAGATTAAATCGCCACTTTTCTAGAAGAGGAAAGCCGACCGGAACCCGAGAAATTTCGATATGGTTTATGTGTGATGGAATTGAGCTACTTGGTCAACATATACATGAAATTAAATGCCGCGAATCAACTCCTAGGAGCAAATACACATATTTTGGATACGAGTGATATAGTTAATGCTTTTTATAGAAAATTGGAATTGTGGAGTGGAAATTTAAAGCAAAAAATCTAGAAATGTTTGCAAATGTGGATGAATGCGTTAAAACTTACAAGGCTAAAGAACAACATGTGAAAATTGTTTTTGTAAGCATTAAAAATTATTTATCCATGCTGGCAAAGAATTTTAAAAAGTATTTTTTTGCTGACAGCAGATTGGTAGGATGTTAAGAGTGGGTTAGGGATCCATTTTTGAAAACACACCCCAAGGGCTCTCAACTGCCGAAGAAGAAATCTTCATAGACTTCACGCCAAATGGCGAAATCAATAGACAATTTAGTAATAAATCACTCTTTGAATTTTGGGCAGGGGTGGAGGATGACTTTCCTGCACTGAAAACTTGAGCATTATACTATTATTATTTTCAACATCCCACCTTTGCGAAACCGGATTTTCTACGGTGGCTGCTTTAAAGACGAAATATAGATCTCAGCTAAATATAGAAAAAGAACTCGGTGTCTATTTCAAACTTTCCTTCGGAAAACTTTGCTCTGCAAGACAGGCTCAAGGGAGTCACTAATAATTATTAAACTTGTTTTTAATTTAGTATTGGTAAGTTAATTATTAAATACCTTGTGCAGTATTGATACAATCCCATTTATAAGTGTATTAGATGAGTGTAAATTTGTATTTCATTATTTATTATGACACAATGTTTTGCTTTCCTTTCAGTAAATTAATAACGTTTTTAATTTTTTTTTTTTTTTACTCGCGCTCCCCATTTAGTGTTATCACGCCTCCCTAGGGGGTCGCGCCTCACAGGTTGAGAAACACTAGATTAAGGTTAAGTTAAAAAAAGAAACGATAAATGAGGATGTAGAATACAACAGACTTAGTGAAATTTAAAGATCAGGGTAGAAGATAGAATAATGGAAAATTGTATGAAACCGATCAAAGTTCCGAAACCGAGAAAATAAATAATTCATCCCAGAAATCTGGACGATTGTCGGTAAAAATGTATCACAAAATTGTTTGAAATACCAATTATTTCTAATTATATTATTTCCTTTAATTATTAATGTCACTTACTCGATTAAGCACACTCAGTCTTGGACTTAAGTACTCACGAATATGCATATAAATTGTCATAATTACGTCTTTCCACTGTAACTAACAAACATATATCCAGAGATATAAAACTTTTATAGCCGGTTTCAAATAGCATGAATTTAACAGATAGGCGAAAAAAATACTCAAAGAAGAAAAAATGTTATATTGTAAACAGCGTAGTTTGAAAATTCAGTTCGTTTTACAATACTGCATCATACAAAACAACCAAAAGCCATATAAATGTTTTAATGAAATAAAAAATTGATTTACTCACGAACATGTAGGTTGTAAATGCAACAAAGGAAAAGACTCCAAACAAATTGTAGGAGAGTACAAGGGAAATGTAAACAACTCATTTCCCTGAATATGTACCAATTTTAAAATTAGTAATACGGTTCAATTTGAAGAAATATTTTTTAGCCTTCATTTTAATATAATTTTGTGCTCTTATTTACTACCTTTTAGGTCTTCTACCACCACAAATATTACTGTGTTTTGTAGTTATCTATATTTATTGAAATAAAATTGATAATAAATTATAACAAAGTGTTTATATTTTTTCCTATTTTAAAATATTCATTCCGCATTTATTCTACAATTATTTTACTTATAAAGATTTTTCATAATACTCTGCAAACCGCGTGAAAAATTATTTTTTCAAATAATTTTTTTAAGATTATAATCGTTTTGGGTAATGATAATAAAAAAATTAACCGAATTTTAATCTGTACTGGTAGTCTTTAATCTAAGAACATACCATTTATTCAAGTAGATTGTATAAGCGAGGAAAATTACCCTGGTTCGTAGAAAAACTGTACGCCGAGGTAACACGTTCTTTCTCCACTGAAAGGAATGCGCATTAATCTTTCGCTTTACTTCTCAGTATTGCTTATAGTTATGACAAAAATAAGACAACTTATGAGAAAGAGAAACCAGATTACAACTACTTTCTGTTAGAGTAATGGTGCTCAGTATAAAACCAATTCACGCGGTGAAAAGAGAGAAGTGTCATTTATAAAGCTGAATATTATTTGAGTTTTAATAAATTTGACAAGCTGATATGCAACCATTCATTTGTTTCAATAAAGAAAGTAACAGGAAATAAATTCACTTCTTACTTTCTCTCCTAAGCATGGTTGCTTATTATTCTTTTGAATGGTTTTGTTATTTTTGGGAGTGATTTTTTCTCATATCATTTCCGATTAACACAAATAAATTTTATTAATTTTTAACGTTTAGGATAGATATTGTTTTATTCATGAATTAAAATCTTGTATGTCTTATAAACTTAATTCCATATTCTAATTTTATCCAGAGTATAACCGGTCAAAATATCCTAACTAATATTATTATATTTTCCTGCAGTGAACAAACAAATCTACAAAACTTGAATTATTTATGACAAATAAGGTGTTTACTACAGTAGAATGTTTTTGAAATAATCATTTAATTAATTTAACAAACAGAAAATATATTCAAATTTCGGGTACCTAAATGATTATTTCATATAAAAAATAAAATAAAATTATAATTAAAGTATTTCAATATTCTACTATTATACGCTACACGCTACATACAAATATAATCAAGAAAGACTGTTTCTATGTATGTACCAAGCAAATACTGCAAATAATTATTTATAAATACATTTCATATATATATATATATATATATATATATATATACAGTTTACATTTATTAATTATAAAAGGTATTTATAATTATTTATTTTAATTGAATTTTCGAAATAAAAATATGATTTTTTGTTTCTGGATGTATTTTTTCAATATAATTGAAAAAAGTTGTCAGTTATGAATTATTGGGAATCATGCAGATGCAGCTTTAAAGAAAGAAAGAGGAGTAGAAAACACCACATAAAATATGCAAGTGAAATGACTTGGTTTAATTTTTTTAGTTTAAATTGAATTATTTATTATTATTGTTATTTAATTATTATTATTATTATTATTATTATTATTATTATTATTATTATTATTATTATTTTAATTTAATTATTTATTATTTAATCACCTCCAAAAAAAAAAATATAAATCTAATTTTTCTTCGGAAAACAAATTTTTAGGTCGTGGCACCATTTTCTCGTTAGTCTATCTTTTTCTTTATTATAAATTTAAGATAAAAACTTAACATAAAATGTATTAACTGAATCTTATTTTCATGGATTTTATTACCATACAATTATATTATCGCCCATTTTAAATATAATTCTAACTTTAATACATTTATAATACTGGGTGATTCAAAAAGGACTTACAAGGTGATAAAAGTAATACAGGGTAATTCAGAAAGCATATAAAAATTTATTGAGATAACTTACAGAATCGGTTGGGATCTCATTTCATAGAAAAATACATCAAGTTTGTCACCCGACAACCGCTTTGGTTGGATATGGCTTCCATTTATAATTCGACATACATCCCACTTGAATTCGATTTAATTTCAGACTGTACCCAGCAAGTAGGGCGTTACCTCTGCAGCTGCGGCGTTAATTCGAAGTTTTAGCTCGACAAGATCAGCAGGCAAAGGTGGTGTATAACCCGATCTTTAATGAAAAACTTTAGCTGGTTCAAATTTGGGGACCAAATATTGGGGGATATTCATGACCAGTCCACCGACCTGTGAATCGAGTATCAAGAAAATCTCGAACTTCTAGGCGGTAGTGAGGTGGTGCCCCGTCTTGCTAGTAGTAATGGCATCCATCTTGGTCATCATCATCTAATTGAGAATTAGAAAATGTTTAACCATGTCCAGATAAACGATACCATTTACGGTTGCCTCCTGGAAGAAGAACAACCTGTCTCAACGAAGGTTTGGTGCCAAGAATAAATTGCCGCCTATTAGGAGGCTCCCTACCGTACTCTGTATGAAAATTACGTTGAACTGCAGTTTCTGACTGCAAATTGTAAAGCCAGAACACACAGCGAGTACGTTCCGCACTAGTAAATGTATCCATTTTTAACAACACTGGTGACAACGCTGGTGGCCGAATTCGGTAATAACGTGAGTGAGTCAATACTTGATGTGTTTTGCTATGAAATGAGACCTCAAGTGAATTTTAAAGTTGTCTCAATAAATTTGTATATTCTTTTAAATTTGTGAAGTCCTTTTTGAATTACCTGATATACCTGTAAGTTAGCTCCACAGGAACTGTCACCATAAGGATTCGTAAACTGTACGTATGAACATGAAGTATAAAAGTATTCCTCCTGCGAAAAACTGCAGGCCTGATATACATTTTTTTTTTAAATTATATATTATTTCCTCTGAGTGATCATACGTAATTCAACAATACATCTTATCTTTTTTATTAAAAGACCGATTGTCTTTCGTACGGATAAAGATATTACTGATCAAAATATAGTTTTAACATAACAACTCTGTTGACATCATCTTTTACCCAAGAACTTCTGACAATAATCTTTAGAGTTTAGAAAGGGTAAATAAGTTGATGAGAAGTAGTTCTACATCAGATGTGTGACACAGTATTGGTGCTGCAAATAGTACAGTACGGGGGAGAGTAAACCGCGATAGGAGTCGTAACTAGCAAGAAGTCAATCGCCAGCAATTCATTCCCACTCTGCTCGTAGACTGAGCTTTCTAAAATTTGAGTAGTAGTAATTGCTTATGATAGTTCCATATATGTACCGCAACAAATCATATCCACACTATGTATCTTCGAAAAATATTAAATTTTATTCCTACCGAAATAATTTTTTATTAGATATCAATTTAGATTTATTAATTAAAATAAATTCTATTTATAACGACTATTCATTCTATGTAGAAAAAAAGATTAAGCTTTAGATCCGCGTAGCTTAATGGTCGAAATTTATGATAATTTTGTTAATAGCTCGTTTTGAATTTATTCCTTTAAATTATGCAGGTTCTTTGAGATAATGCAGTAACTACTATTTACAAAAAAAAAATTATTTTTGAGAAAACGATCTCATATATATTTTTTATAACATCAGAAATTTTTCTGAGTTTTAATGCAAATCATTCAGAAATTACCACAGTTTGAAAAAATCATTAAAATGCCGTGTTTTTCAAAATTAATATCGGTTTTTAAAGCTATGTAATATTTTCTTAAGTTTCATGTAAACTGATTAATTATATAATGTATTGAAAGAGCAGCTTAAACAGCTTTAGCTGTGCTAAAACACATAAACTGTTTCCTGTTCATTCCTCTTGAAAGTGGTAGTAGCAAAGATGGCGACCCCGCCATCAGAAAGCGTTCTGTGTTTTGTAGTTTACAAAGTGTGAAACTGTAATTACCGTTCAGCGTGCTTTCCGTTTGAAGTTCCGCTGTAATCCCCAGAGTGACAGTAATATTCGTAGATGGTATAAACAGTTTGAAACTGCTGGCTGTATTTGCAAACAAAACTGAATGTTTTTTTGCCGTATCCCGACGGCAAGTTTACGGAACGTTCTTTTTTGCGAAGAAATTGTGTCTGGAATGAACTATCTTGATATGCTACAACTATGGTTCTTTCCTCAAATGCAGTACGAACCGTAGAACTTTATTTGTCAACAAGATGGTGCACCTCCTCATTGGAATAACGCTGTACGTGATACGTTGAATGAAATTCTCTCCGACCTTTGGATCCGTCGCCGGGGACCAGATGACAGGGCTTGTTTGCTATGACCGCCACGTTCGTCCGATGTGACCTTGTGCGATTTTTTTGTTTGGGAGTTTGTAAAGGATTAAGTGCATGTGCTACTGTTGCCGGCTGACCGATCCGACTTGAGACAGGATTGAAGCAGGTGTCACATCAATTATTCCAGATTTGCTGATTAAAGTATGGGATGAATTCTACTATCGTCAGGATGTATGATGCGTGACGCAAATAATGCTTACATTAAACAATTATAACATAAACTGTTTAAATTTCTCTTTCATTTCAAATATAATTTATTAATTTAAGTGAAACTTAATAAATATTATATAACTTTAAAACCCCGATATTCACTTTGAAACGGTATTTACAAAATTTTCAAAAATAAGGTTGTTAGATATAATACCTTTGTATCTATCTCATCGTTCTCAGATTAAAAAAAAAAGAAGTTAACATCTTTAACCTCTAATTATATTTTTCTTATTTCTTTAGTTTTGTGAAGAAATATTTTTATTTTATATAGTCACAAATCTTCGGCACACGTTTGATATTTCTGAATATTGTAGCGGTATACTTTCATGGTGTTTTGAATCCATTTATACCTGGCTTGAACTATGTTTATAGAAAGACCAGGAAGTAGTTTAAAAAAAATACCTTTATCCATTATACATTTTGGCACGCCCTTGCACAAACAGATACACGAACATGATACTGTTCTCAGCTTATTTCTCAGTTTATTTGTATTATTACACGATTACTAAAGAAAGAAAAAATATTTTCATTCAAGCAATGAGATCAAATTTTACAGTATCTTATGATACGTAAACCTATTTAATCATAAAATATTAGAAAGGAGTTTTAATTTTCATAAAACTAAGTATTATTTATTATTCACATAAAATTATTACATGAAACATCAAAACAAACCTCTATTATCTCAAAGCTTGATAAGCCAATCGGTTTTAAACCAATTATTTTATCATATGCTATAGTTCATTGATTTAAATACTGTAGACAAGAAATCCTTTCTATAAATTTCTTTTAAAACTGCTTTACTGATTTTTATTTCCGAATCGTACTCGTTAGAGTAATTTAAGGTCATTAATAATGTTCACTTTCATTAATATCATTGTAGTCTGTTCTTCCTAAAACATTTTTCGCATATTAATTAACCAATCACGTTTTATAAATAATAATATTAACCGTTAAAATGTTTATCAAAAGAGCCATTTTCTACCGAGATAATTTTACAAATAAAGAATTTTTAAGGCAAGTGATAGGAAGTAGAGGAAATAATTTCATCTTCCTGGTCCCCGAGTTCATTGAGGAGATTAAGATATAGACCAAGTGGTAATAAGGGAGAAGAAATATTTTTTTATAGGTAAACAATCTCTATTCCCGTTAGGTTCTTTAAAAGAAATATTCTATGAGCTATTTTTCAATCACTCAATGACAGTCTACCTTCATACGAAGAATAAAAGCGCTAGTCAGCCTCTCGACTTATTTACAGATATATCCTACGGGCTACCTTCCCATCCGTTAGGTAATGAAGACCCTGTTCTATCTAGTTTATAAGAAATATAACACATGATAAGATTATTCACTGATGTAAACATTTTTTTAATCGTAAACATTCATTATGTCAGCATAGCAGGAAAATAATTTTTTTGCAAAATCTTTAATTTTTAATCTCTTTAAAACCATTTGAAAAAAATTAAAATGGAGTTTGAATATTATTTATAATTACTTTTATCAAAAATATATTTTGAAATATTCACTAGAACCTCTCAAAAAAGCTTCTCGAAAAAAGTTATTTTTTGATTTTTCACAAAAATTTTGGTTTTTAACGCAGAGGCAAAATACAAAAGTTGATTGACCCAGTACCAGCGCATACTTAAGCACAACACGCTAATAGTTCATAAATTTCAATACTGCTTGGCACAATTTCAAGCTGACATGTTAATACATCCACCAAACAATAGATTGTCATACCAGTTTGTACAGCTTACAAGTTCATTAAATAAGTTATGAGCTCAACGACCTGTACCAGCATTTTCTAAAGACTGTGAGGTCTGGCTTTATGTTATAGATATTTCAGCATTGAAGTTTGGTTTATGCAGAAAACAAAGCTAAGATTTGATCCGCTAATGTATTTGAGAAATAGAGAATAGTTAAATGTGTTGGTCCACACAGAAGGATAAACTGTGCTTTGCTAAGCCGCACTAAGATTTTATAATTGGTGGGAGGACTGTTTTTCTTTTCATTTTTCCATCTTCACACATCTTACGTAACGCATTCGCTTAACTCAGCTTATGCCAGGTGTGTTACAGATGCAATTCTGGACTGTTAAACATAACTATGCAGGTGTTGAAGTTTTGTTTCCAATCTGTTTCACTTGTTTTGCAAAAAATGAAACAAATTTGTATATTTAAAAAATAAATAAAATAAAATATTTGCAACTGTTATCATTTTTTTACCATTAAGGTGCGTTATGAGTAGAATAATTATAAGTATAGAGAGTTATATAGATAAATTTGTTTGCTACCTCAATAGTGAATTAATAATCCCTGCTGGGTAGATTTAAATTTTAAGGTTGTACTCAGCCTTTAAAATTTTCTATAATCTTACCATTTATTATTCGAAATATTCTATTTTGTTTTTTTCCATATAAGTTTTTTGTATTACACCGGTCCTTTAAGTGAGTTAATAAAACACTGTACGGAAGATAAAATCAGCAAATTACAGTAATCGATCTTGGAATGAGATTTTTATTAAAAAAAGAAAACATTTCGGAACGCCGTAACTGAACTACTAAAACATATTGGGAAAGAAGAGAAACAAAAGTGAATTTTCGAGAAAAAAGAGGAACGATTGCTTAATTTAGCCAGACAGTGAGTATAAAAAGAAACCGATAGAATTTAGAATTACGTTAGTGTAGGCATAATTAAGCATGCCTACTTTATCTTAAGGCATACTTTGCAGCTACTGAATAAGAAACTCTTGATATACTTCCACAGGCATCCCATCTTTCACACACACCCAAGATACGCTTTTTACGTAGGTCCTCGTATGGTAACCATGAATCTAGCGCAGGTCTTATCTACACACAATGAGACCAAACAGATAAAGGAGCTCAAGCTTATGAAAAACGGGTAAGACGATTTGTTAACAGATGAACCACGGCAGAGAACAGCATAATTTAGTGGATTTCTCAAGGATTTTAACCCTGATGAAACAAGCATTTTTTCACCCTTCGGTGGCAGCGCATTATTAATAAATGCCTGCAAGATACTACCTCTGATACAATGTAGTAGAATATCTTTTATATCAGATCATCTTGATTAATATAAGCTATCCTCTCTTCAATATTATGGCATCTAATCTTGCAAAAATTACAAAAAAAAGTATTATTTCAATAAAAATCTACTTCTTACCAGCTGCTTGAACTGCTTTTTAGTCTTATTTCATATTGAAATTCATCAAATTTATTTAATTACTTAAACTTTTTTTTATAAAATACAGTTTCAAATGTGGTTTCTTAACTAAAAATTAACTTAGATTGTAGAAAATTTCAATTAATAATAGTTCTAATTTTAGAAATTGTTATATGTTTTATTGTATAAAACATTTTTAGCGCAGAATTTTATGATTTGTTTAAAAAGGTTTTTCAATTAAAGAAATTTGAATTATGTAGGTTTATAATCATTTATTTAAGTAAACATACGATTATTGATTTGAGATAAAGTTAACAAAAAAGGAAAAAATATTTTTTTCATGTGACTGGAAAAAAATTAACTAAAAAGAAATAAAATTCAAGATTTAAATATTTTATTACTTGCTGGTCGGGGTTCCTCCCAGAGCCAGTCGCCCAAGCGATTCCCAGAGCCGATTCAGGGACTCGACGAGGCCTCCCGGGGCCTACCTTAGGGCCGCAGAACTCGGTTCGCTTACGATTAACGTCTTGCTAGGGAGCCCCATCCCCTGGACCCTCATAACCATGAGGGTAACCCTCATGGTTAGAAGAATAATTCTGATTAATAACAATTAAAGTGTTCAGGCTTTATAGAAACCTGAAAAAAAAAACTAAATTACAAAAGACAGAGTAATAGTAACTACGATAACTAAGCGCACAGACACCTTTTACGACGAAAAATTCATAACTTATTTCTTTTGCCATGGTGAAAGAAATACAATGAAATATAAGGATTAATCTCTTTTTTTCTTTAATGAATATCTTTAATCTGTAACTTTACCCCCAAGCGAGGTAAAGCCTCGGTCTATGGCTTAATATCTTCCTGGGATAACACGAATGTATCCTGAAAATTTGAAAGCAATCAGTCGGTTGTTTCTCGCATGATGCGAAAATAAACATACAAACAAACAGTCAAACTTTCAGCTTGATATATAAAATGTAATAAAAAAAGTTAATGTTCTGATAAATTTAATGGACGCGTTGATTCTAAGTTTTTGTCTTAATTACCAATTTGTATAGAAACGATAGCTTTAAATTATCTCTTTCATTGGTCATTACTTGCGAACGCAAAGATTTTAGAGCTTTTTTTAAGTTTTTTTTTTTATAAAACAATTAATTTCTAATATATGATGATTTAACGTCCATGATATAAATAATAATAATAATGTATAATAGTCTATAGTTTCATCAAATTAACTCTTTTTTTAAGTTGACTATAAGGTCCCGCATTGTAAAAGTCGATCTAATAAGACGCAAGACGCTCGTGAAAATTTTGAAAATTACATGGTCATTATAACAAAAAATATACTCCTGCACACTAAGAAAAGATTTTTTGAAACTCCCAGTTTAAAGGATTAAAATAGAGTAACAAATGAAGGTATCAACTTGATTATTTGTGTGTGTAGTCTTCATGTGTACATCGTAAAACCACATTAGAATTTTTGAAATTCGACCTTGAAAGGGGTAATGAAAGGTAAAAAAAATTCGAACAATGATTGCAAATTTTCTCCATTTCTGATACACTAACAAGATATTCACTCGATTTGGGCTCGTAAATACTTTTCAGAAAAATATTTAAAAACCATTTTCGGGTCTTTGAATTTTAAAGGGTAAAAAAAAATTAATTTTTTTTTTAGTTTTTTGCTTATTACGCTACCGCTATCGTATCAATCTTTATGAGATTTGGTAACAATGTGATGGTAATTTATGTTTGTATGGCTGATTACATATTTCGCGAGCGAGCAAAGTAAACGACGGGAAGTCTAAAAACAAATTGTTTTGGTCTGATTGGTCCTGTACTAACCAAATTGTTGATCTGAAGAGAGTACAATACACTAATAGTTTTTATAAATTATACAGGCTTTAATTCTTATTTATCATCATTATTCTCATAAGTATGAGTTTAATGAACACAGGGGGTCTAGAGAGCCGAACTCCCTGCCTTGTCGGGAAGGGCAAGCGAAGTGAGCCCTGACCGGCAAAACTTCTCCTGACAGCGATGGAAAACTATACAAAGCGGGCGAATATGTATATTAATAATTATGAGATTAAAATAAAAATTCGTAACCGAAAAACTTTATTAGAAGTGGAGCTTTTCTCCACTTCTATGTACAGGATAAATAGAATCGACAAAATATGGACTTAATTTTATCAGGAAGAGACAGTTCTAAAGTAAAAATGAAGTCTGTAGTATAAAGTTAATATGCAATATAATATAACTGTTTTTAATCAATATGGTAGTTTGTTATTTCATTAATGTCTAAAACTATTCTAATCATGTAATTTAAACAATAAAGAATTAAATTATTGATTTATTTTATATCGATTTATATATATATATATTAAATGTAATTCATTTATTTAAGTTTATTTTTCTTTTGTTTGGGTAGAATTAGATATAATAACAAGATATATTTTATTTAAAAATATTATCTTTATTAATCTCTTGGATTAACCAATCAACTATACAAACTTATAAATTAATTTCACTACGTCTCACTTAGAATTCTCTAAGCTTCCTCAGCTGACAAAACACATTCGTACACACATCATGCAAAATTCTCTTCCATACTAAGAAATTAACTGGTCTAGCCATCCTAGATAACAATATTTTGTCCCCACCCTTGTTGGAACAGATCCCCTACTCATATATGACTCATCTTATCTTTAAATAATTATATGTGTCTCTTTATATAACCTGACTGCTATTTCTTGTGTATTGAAATCTTTACAACGCACATATTTTTCATAAAAATTACAATCATTAAACATTAATTTCCTTAAAATTTATAATATAAATATATGATCTTTTTTTTAAATTAACATATATGTTGCTTAGTCCGGCTATGCCCGTTCTATTGTTGACAGCGTTTGTATCTTTCTTGATGTATATCATTTCTAGAGTGGTCCTTTTATGTGTATTTTGGTCTTCCTCTAATATTTTGATACTGTTGAGATCAAACCAGTTTTTATGTTCTATTGTATGTTTTGTGAGCGCTGTCACTTCCTTTTTTCTATATTTATGGACTTCTATTCTTTTTTTAAGGTATTGAGATGTTTGTCCAATGTACACAGCGTTACAATATTTACACGAAATGCTGTATACTATGTTGGCTTGTTGATTTTTATTCTATCGGCGATTTTAATTTAGAGAACATATTATTCAGATTGTTGTAATTTTGTTGGGCTATTGCGAAATCGTTTTGTAGCAATATTTTAATATTTTCAGACAGATCTGCGACGTGGTAATTCAACATAATTTTTACTGTTATTATTTTTATTGGGGTGGTTGGCTGAAATATTATTATAGTGTTTGTAAATTTTATTTTTAAATATTTTATGATATTTTCGGATAATTATTATTTATTAATAGATCTGTTGCTTTTTTATATATATTTTGGTCTACCTTCGGGGTTTTTACATTGTATTACTCTGCAAGATTCTTGACTACTGTTTTTTTATGTGA